>NC_092109.1:42763478-42965376 GCF_045679555.1 Salvelinus alpinus
CATGGCTATATAATAGTGGTAACAGAAACACTGCCTTATAGCGTGGCTATATAATAGTGGTAACAGGGTGGTAACAGAAACACTGCCTCATAGCATGGCTATATAATAGTGGTAACAGGGTGGTAACAGAAACACTGCCTTATAGCATGGCTATATAGTAGTGGTAACAGAAACACTGCCTTATAGCATGGCTATATAATAGTGGTAACAGAAACACTGCCTTATAGCATGGCTATATAATAGTGGTAACAGAAACACTGCCTTATAGCATGGCTATATAATAGTGGTAACAGAAACACTGCCTTATAGCATGGCTATATAATAGTGGTAACAGAAACACTGCCTTATAGCATGGCTATATAATAGTGGTAACAGGGTGGTAACAGAAACACTGCCTTATAGCATGGCTATATAATAGTGGTAACAGAAACACTGCCTTATAGCATGGCTATATAATAGTGGTAACAGAAACACTGCCTTATAGCATGGCTATATAATAGTGGTAACAGGGTGGTAACAGAAACACTGCCTTATAGCATGGCTATATAATAGGGGTAACAGGGTGGTAACAGAAACACTGCCTTATAGCATGGCTATATAATAGTGGTAACAGAAACACTGCCTTATAGCGTGGCTATATAATAGTGGTAACAGGGTGGTAACAGAAACACTGCCTCATAGCATGGCTATATAATAGTGGTAACAGGGTGGTAACAGAAACACTGCCTTATAGCATGGCTATATAATAGTGGTAACAGGGTGGTAACAGAAACACTGCCTTATAGCATGGCTATATAATAGTGGTAACAGGGTGGTAACAGAAACACTGCCTTATAGCATGGCTATATAATAGTGGTAACAGAAACACTGCCTTATAGCATGGTTATATAGTAGTGGTAACAGAAACACTGCCTTATAGCATGGCTATATAATAGTGGTAACAGAAACACTGCCTTATAGCATGGCTATATAATAGTGGTAACAGAAACACTGCCTTATAGCATGGCTATATAATAGTGGTAACAGAAACACTGCCTTATAGCATGGCTATATAGTAGTGGTAACAGAAACACTGCCTTATAGCATGGCTATATAGTAGTGGTAACAGAAACACTGCCTTATAGCGTGGCTATATAATAGTGGTAACAGGGTGGTAACAGAAACACTGCCTTATAGCATGGCTATATAATAGTGGTAACAGGGTGGTAATAACAACCCATCTGTCATCTGTTATGTGATAAACATGATAGGTGACACCATGTGTGTCTCTCCCTCTCTAGCTCTCTGTCTCTGTCTCTCTCTTTGTGTCTCCCTCTCTAGCTCTCTGTCTCTGTCTCTCTCTTTGTGTGTGTGGTAGTTCCTTCCTGTACCAGGCTGTTTCTCTGTCAGCGTTCAGTAATCCGAGGCTTGGTTTAGTTAGCTCTGCCCTAGGGGCCTTGGCACAGGGGTGTGCTTACTTACTTAGCCAACTTCCCTGAGAGTCATCAATCTACCTATGCCCTGTGTGTGTCTCCCAGCCAGGTACACACTAGTTTATCCAACCCCCTCAGGCAGACCAGGTACACATCAGTTTAGTCAACCCCCTCATTCAGACCAGGTACACATCAGTTTAGCCAACCCTCTCAGGCAGACCAGGTACACACCAGTTTAGTCAACCCCCTCAGGCAGACCAGGTACACACCAGTTTAGCCAACCCTCTGTCAGACCAGGTACACACCAGTTTAGCCAACCCCCTCTGTCAGACCAGGTACACATCAGTTTAGCCAACCCTCTCAGGCAGACCAGGTACACACTAGTTTAGCCAACCCTCTGTCAGACCAGGTACACACTAGTTTAGCCAACCCTCCCAGGCAGACCAGGTACACATTAGTTTAGCCAACCCTCTCAGGCAGACCAGGTACACACTAGTTTAGCCAACCCTCTCAGGCAGACCAGGTACACACTAGTTTAGCCAACCCTCTCTGTCAGACCAGGTACACACTAGTTTAGCCAACCCTCTCTGTCAGACCAGGTACACACTAGTTTAGCCAACCCTCTCAGGCAGACCAGGTACACACTAGTTTAGCCAACCCTCTCAGGCAGACCAGGTACACACTAGTTTAGCCAACCCTCTCAGGCAGACCAGGGGTGTGTGATTAGATGACTTCCCTGTTGGGGACATGGACACTCTGCATCCCAAATGGCACCCTATTCCCTATATAGTGCACTACTTTAGACCAGAGCCCTATGGCACCCTATTCCCTATATATAGTGCACTACTTTAGACCAGAGCCCTATGGCACCCTATTCCCTATATAGTGCACTACTTTAGGTCAGAGCCCTATGGCACCCTATTCCCTATATAGTGCACTACTTTAGACCAGAGCCCTATGGCACCCTATTCCCTATATAGTGCACTACTTTAGGCCAGAGCCCTATGGCACCCTATTCCCTATATAGTGCACTACTTTAGACCAGAGCCCTATGGCACCCTATTCCCTATATATAGTGCACTACTTTAGACCAGAGCCCTATGGCACCCTATTCCCTATATATAGTGCACTACTTTAGACCAGAGCCCTATGGCACCCTATTCCCTATATAGTGCACTACTTTAGACCAGAGCCCTATGGCACCCGGTTGGGTTCAATGATCTGACACACCACTTGCAGTTGCCGATGGCTTCAGATTCCCTCAAGTTTCAGACAGTCCTACCATGAGATACATGGAGATGATATCGCTATGGAAGTCAGTATGTTGACATGTCTTGGTGATAGATGGAGGTAGATGGCTGATATCGCTATGGAAGTCAGTATATTGACATGTCTTGGTGATTGATGGAGGTAGATGGGCAGCAGGTATCCTAGTGGTTAGAGCGTTGGACTAGTAACTGAAAGGTTGCTTGATCAAATCCCCGAGCTGACAAGGTAAAAACATGTCGTTCTGCCCCCTGAACAGTTAACCCACTGTTCCTAGACCGTCATTGTAAATATGAATTTGTTCTTACTGGACTTGCCTAGTTAAATTAAGGTTAAATATATATATATATTGTGATATATGGTTGTACCACCTAGCTATCTGAAGATGAATGTACTGACTATGACTGTGATATGTGGTTGTCTCACCTAGATAACAGTAGATGAATGTACTGACTATGACTGTAAGTCTCTCTGGATAAGAGCATCTGTTAAATGACAAAAATTCTATGTAATCTTTCACTTGTCTTGACATCTCGTGGCCAGCGATGGCTAGAAGGGGCAGTGAAGGTAAATAATGTATGGATGGGACTACCCATGTGATCATGGCATCGCCCAGTGCTTGACTTGGGCAGGAGTGCACCGGAGCTGAGTAACCAGCACCTCAACGTTTTTTCTGCTCGAATTCTTACACAGCTCATAGAATATTACCTCAAAAGTATTGTGGAATTCCTGCACCTTAATATAAACAGTATCGGCACCTATTTCAGTCCAAATCAAGCACTGGGCATCTCCTATAGAACCACCCAGGAAGTCCCTTCTATATTATTGAATGTTCTAGAGCAGGGATATTCAACTCTACGCTACGAGGTCTGGACTACTGCTGCTTTTCTGTTCTACCTGATAATTAATTACACCTGCTCCTGATTGGTCCCTGATTTAGAGGGGAAGAAAATTAAAAAGAAAAATGGCAGTGGATCTGGCTTCGAGGTCCAGATTTGAAATTGAGAATTTCTTTGTTGTATCTCTTTGTTAGAGAGTAGATGGGTCTTGTTGCTAGGTTAGTGAATCAAAATCACCTTTATCACCTTTTCCCAGAGTACATTTTTTAGTGACCGGGAATTTGACCAGGGGTGTATTCATTGTACCGATTCTGTTGCAAAACGTTTCTTAACAAAAGCGAACTAAAACAAGGAAGGTATATTTTTGTCCAATAGAAACTCTTGTTTTAGTTGCAACGGAATGTTTTGCAACTGTTTGGCTAATGATTACATACATGGTGAAGTGGTGCTGACACCAGTAGTTTATAGACAGAAGATAGATAAATGATTTACACATTATCTCCACACATGTTGCTGTGCTAGTGAATGACCAGTCCTTATCATAGCATAAGATAAGAAATACTTTTTTAATCCCCCAGGGGAAATTGGTTTGTCAATCAATAGCATGTACAGTCACAAAAAAATTACAATAAAAAAGTACTAAAAATAACATGCAAAAAACACATAGAAAACATAGAAAACATATAGGAAACATGTAAAAAAAAAAAAAAAAAAACATGTTGAAAAAAAACATAGAAAACCAACAGCATAGAAAACATATAGAAAACATGTTAAAATAAAAGAGAGAAAACATGTTTTTTTTTTTTATAGAAAACATGAAAAAACATACAGAAAACATGTAAAAAAATATATATATTTAAAATAAAAACGTTGAAAAAAAAACAAACATAGAAAACATGTAAAAACATAGAAATCATGTATACATTTTTTGGGGAAAACATGTTAAAAAGCATAGAAAACATGTAAAAACATTTTTTTAAATGTAAAAAAAAAAATATCAAAAATAAACAGAAAACATGTAAAATAAAAAAATAAAAACATATAGCAAACATGGGAAAAAAATACATATAGAAAACATGGAAAAAATCTTTTTAAAAAATGAATAAAAATACATAGAAAACATATTTTTTTTAAACATACAGAAAAAATATAGAAAACGTGTAAAAAATGTAAAATAAATAAATTAAATAAAATAACATATAGAAAACATGTTAAAAAAACATATAGAAAACATATAGAAAACGTGTAAAAAAAGAAAAAAAGAAAATGAAAACATGTTCTTTTTAAAAAAACATATAGAAAACATATAGAAAACATGTATAAAAAAAATATATATAATAAAATAAAATAAACTGAAACCATGTTCTTTTTAAAAAACATATAGAAAACATATAGAAAACATGTAAAAAAATATATATAATAAAAAAAAAAATGAAAACATGTTTGTTTTTTAAACATATAGAAAACATGTTAAAAAACATTGCAAAACCATCAAAGTCCACTGCATACTGCTTCAATCATGTCATTCACAGAAATCCAATAGTGGGCATTTTACCATTTGTGATGAAACAACAGTGACAGCTTCAGCCATTGGTGGTTCTGATTGTCAATCATATGTCTCTGTTCCAGGTCGCGTCCAATCAGGTCCTGGAGGCCTGCCCAGACCGGTGAGTGTTAAAGACCAATACATCTATCCCAGCAGAATGAATGTGCTCTAAAGATAGATGGACTGTGAACCTCTCTTTCTGTCTCTACCGGTCTCTCTATCCCAATCTCTCTTCATTCTCTCTCTCCCTTCTCTCTCTCTCCACCCCCCCTCTCTCTCTCTCTCTCCACCTCTCTCTCTCTCTCCACCCCCCTCTCTCTCCACCCCCCTCTCTCTCTCTCTCCACCCCCCTCTCTCTCTCTCCACCCCCCTCGCTCTCTCTCTCTCTCTCTCTCTCTCTCTTCCTTCTCCCTCTCCCTCTACATCCTTTCTCTCCCTCCAGAACATGCCTCAGAGAGCTGGGGTGATCAGTGTGACCCCCCAGGCGCGCCCTGCCCACCCAGGTGCTCCCAGACCCACCCCAGAGGCACCCGGGGCGCCACGGCCCACCCCAGACACTCACCCTGGAGCCCCCAGACCTGGCCCTGACGCCCAGCCTAAACCCACCGACCTACCCCTGGGTGAGACACACAGGCCTCACACTATATCAAGCACACCTGGCTTCAAATAGTATTTGTTTTATTTTAAATCTTCCTAGACTGTGATTGAGAAGTCCAGATGTCACACTGTAAACCAGTTCCCGCAAACTCAGTCCTGGGGACCCTCCTCAACTCACCATCAAGATTTGATTATTTAAATCAGCTGTGTAGGACAACAAAACAAAATGTCCTCCCCATCCTGTTCCCAGAAGTTAACCAGGAAACCGAAATTGGGAAACGCTGCTGTAAACTCATGACTGTTTAAAGGGGTAATCTGGGATCGGTCCATTCTTGGACTATTAAATATATCTATTCATTCTTTCAGAAGAAGACCGTCTCTGTGTGTGTCTAACTCTTCTGTAACATTGTCTTGCAGGTCACCCTCCTTCTGGACCCCCTCCAGTGAGACATGTCCCCTCCCCGATGCAGCCCCCGATGCAGCCAACCATGCAGCCCCAGTCTGCCCCTCCAGCCCAGCCACCCATGCAGCCCCAGTCTGCCCCTCCAGCCCAGCCACCCATGCAGCCACCCATGCAGGCTCCCATGCAGCCACCCATGCAGGCTCCCATGCAGGCTCCCATGCAACCAACCATGCAACCAACCATGGCTGCCCCAATGCAGGCTCCCATGCAGCACCAGTCTGCCCCTCCAGCCCAGCCACCCATGCAGGCTCCCATGCAGCCAACCATGCAGCCCCAGTCTGCCCCTCTAGCCCAGCCACCCATGCAGGCCCCTCTGCTGCCCCAAATGGCTGCTCCAATGCTGCCCACACAGGCCGGAGCAGGGCTAGGGGCTACCGGGACTGTGGCCCCCCAGGGGCTGTCCTCCCCCAAGCCCCCTCCCCGCTCCCGTTCCTCTCATGTCCTGCCCCCTGAGACCACCACTACAGAGAATGCCCCTGCAACCCAGGTTAGTACCAACCAACACTGTATACAGTTACCATGACAACATAGAGGTTAATACCAACACTCTGTATACAGGTACCATGACAACATTGAGGTTAATACCAACACTCTGTATACAGGTACCATGACAACATAGAGGTTAATACCAACACGCTGTATACAGTTACCATGACAACATAGAGGTTGATACCAACACTATGTATACAATTACCATGACAACATAGAGGTTGATACCAACACTCTGTATACAATTACCATGACAACATATAGGTTGATACCAACACTCTGTATACAATTACCATGACAACATAGAGGTTGATACCAACACTCTGTATACAATTACCATGACAACATAGAGGTTGATACCAACACTCTGTATACAATTACCATGACAACATATAGGTTGATACCAACACTCTGTATACAATTACCATGACAACATAGTGGTTAATACCAACCAACACTGCAATATGTAACTTTTTGGGCGAACTGACCAAATTCACATAGAAATGTGAGTTATAGATCTGTCATTGTCATTGAAAGCGAATTTAAGAAGCCGTAGATCTGTTCTACAGTGGCAAGAAAAAGTTAAAAGAAAAAGACTGTGTTTGTCTGTTATTGTGACTTAGATGAAGATCAGATCACCTTTTATGACCAACGGACTGCAGAAGTCCAGGTTTTTCCAAAGGGTTCACATACTTCTTCTTGCCGTTGTACATGTGCGCTATTTCTCTGCTTCCCGTTCTTAAGTTTGGTTTTTGCGGGGGTTTTTTACTTTCTGTTTTGTTCACCAGCTTCAAACAGCTGAAAATACAATATTTTGGGGCTTTTGGAAAGATATTTCACAGCGGTTTAGATGATACGATGATTCTCTACATGATTCTCTACACTATACATAACTTGTTTTGTCACAAACAGAAATTAGGAGGTTTCTACATATTGCACCTTTAATTAAAATGTACCAACTCCAATCTAGTCGTTGCATAAATATTCAGCTCCTTTGTTTAGGCCTTGATTAGTTCAGGAGAAAAACATGGCTTCACAAATCACATAATAAGTTCTCTGTGACTCTGTGTGGATAAATAGGCGTTGACATAATGTTTTTATTGACTACCTCTTCCTCTGCCCCCCATACATTCAACATCTGTAAGGTCCCTCAGTCAAGAATTGAATTTTAAGCACAGATTAAAGTACAAAGACCAGGGAGCTTTTTTGAAAACCTCATAAATAAAGAAGGGCAGTGATTGGTGGATGGGTAACAATAACAAATCAAACATTGAATATCTCTTTAAGCATGGTCAAGTTAATCATGATGCTGTGGGTGATGTATTAAACCACCCAGACACATCACAGATAGAGTCGTCCTTCTGAACTGAGCAGCAGGACAGGAAGGAAACTGCTCAGGGATTTCACCATGAGGCCAGTGGGGATTTTAAAACAGTTAACAGAGTTCAATCGCTGTGATAGGAGAAAACTGAGGATGGATCAACAACATTGTAGTGACTCCACAATAATGATCAAAATGACAGAGTGAAAAGAAGAATACAAATATACAGAATAAACATATTCCTAAACATTCAACAAGGCACTAAAGTAATACTGCGACAAAAAACACGGCAAAGGAATCCACTTTTTTGGGGCTGAATTCAAACCCTTATGTTTGGGGCAGATCTGAGTAACTGTTTCCTTAATGCACCTTTTCAGTAGGACAATAACCTAAAACAAAAAGGCCAAATATATTCATAAAAAAATAAATACAAAATCTTCCAATTTGACATTAGAGTATTTTGTTTAGATCGTTGACCCCCCAAAAAATGACAATATAATCTATTTTAATCCCACTTTTGTAACACAATAAAATGTGGATAAAGGAGGTGCGTAGTTTGTTAGCTACTGTATGTCATGGTATAATGTTACAGGAACACATGAGATGAGGGAAATAACAAGTAGATGATACATGCACAAAACAATTGGCTTTTCTTTCTCTCTCTCTCTGTCTTTATCTCTCGTACTCTCCTTTCTCTGTCCCTTAACACAGCTTTGCTACAGTTAAATAGGTGTGTAAGTGTTCTTCTCTCTGCTGTGCTTCTGTCACTCTGTTCTCTCTCTCCCTCTCTGTTCTCTCTCCCTCTCTCTCCAAGCCGGAGCAGCCCTCTGGGTGACAGGTATACCATCACCTCCTCTATATTAAACTCCTCCTTGTTTCTCTTCATAGCACCTGTGTCACTCAGTCCTCTAGTCCAGTGTATGACCCAGGACCAAGTCTCAAATCACACCCGAATCGCTAGATGGTACACTACTTTGGACCCTAATCCTTAGGTACACTACGTTGTACCGTTATCCCTAGATAGTACACTACTTTGGACCTTTATCCCTAGATAGTACACTACTTTGGACCTTTATCCCTAGATAGTACCCTACTTTGGACCTTTATCCCTAGATACTACATTACCTTGGACCTTTATCCCTAGATAGTACATTACTTTGGACCTTTATCCCTAGATAGTACACTACTTTGGACCTTTATCCCTAGATAGTACACTACTTTGGACCTTTATCCCTAGATAGTACACTACTTTGGACCTTTATCCCTAGATAGTACACTACTTTGGACCTTTATCCCTAGATAGTACCCTACTTTGGACCTTTATCCCTAGATAGTACCCTACATTGGGCCTTTATTTCTTGTCTAAAGTAGTGTACTAACTAGGGAATAGGGTGTGATTTGAGTCTCCCTACTCCCATACATTAGTCACCTGCTTCATATTTTAGTTGATTTCTGTCTTTATCCACCTGTGGGTATTTATTTGATCGTGTCTCCTAGTCCATCACAAATCAAGTAACAGTGGTTTTTATGTTCATCAACTGGTAAAAAGGGGTTCTTGTTTGTTGTTTAAACTGTTTTTTTTTTTACGTGACCAGCATGACAATTCACACATCTGACCTTAAAATAACGGGATGTTTTTGCCTCGTCTCGCCCAGTTCAAACAATGCATGTTGGCCACGTCTAGCCTGGTAATCTACCCCGAATATGTGTCGTCCTTCCTTCAACGCGTCGACGTTCCTTTTCATATGTGCTCCTGCTTTGATCAACACGTTGAAATGGACCACATATGGAATGACTTCCTGATTTATCATGCTCTATATATAACGTGTAGTCCAATGGTAATGCAGCTAACGGTCACCTGGTTAATCCTTTACTGGTTAGGTATACTAGTCCTTTTGTGTGGAATATAGTAGCTAGTTAAGTGTAGGGTTCGTATTGTGAGGATATTAAAGTAGAATTGTTGCATGTTATAACGAGAGCTCTTGCTGCTGAAACATCACTCTACAATTACATTCGTTTACTTATTTCCTCATTACATCAAAATAACCTGCCATTGGCTCAGCGTTTTCCCAACCTTGGCTCTGATTTGTTTACGCCGGTGTCATTTTCTCCCCTCTAGATCAATGGGGTGAATGGAATCCAAAGAGAAGCACAATGGAAGCCCGGATCCTTTGACACACTCAGCTCTGACCTCTCCGCCTCTTGGCTCAACACCCAATCACTGACCAGGAACTCCTCCTTACGCTCCGCTCCTACCCTCCCTACTTCCTCCTTCACTCTCCCTTCATCCCTCTCCCTCCACTCCACCCCTCTGTCCACCATGCAGGGCTTCGACGACTCCTCCACCCTCCCCCCTTCCCTCACCCAGTCGCTCCTCCCCCCTCCCCCGGTCCCATCTCGAAGTAGGTCCCAGGAGGCCCTGCAGCGGGGCTCTCCCAACCCCTTCCTGAGTGATCCGGTCCCAGCCCGTCCCAACAGCACCAACCCTTTCACTGGTCCTCTGGTGCAGCAGTGCCAGAGGCGCTCCCTGACACCTGACTTCCTTGCCCAGCAGAAGGCCTCCAGGCCTGGCCTCGACAGGACCATGTCTGCCTTCACCCAGCCCCTCGCCCCTACACCAGCCTCGCTTCTCGCCCCTACCCCAGCCCCGTTCCCAGCTTTTGCCCCCACCCCGACGCCAGGGGCACCTGCACCCCCCCCATCGCTCCACCGGACCATGCCCCTGCTTGGCCCATCGATGACCCCCCTCATCCCTGCTCCAGGGCTCCCTCTCCTGACTGCTCCCTCTCTCCCTGCCCCTATGCTCCCCCTGTCTCCTCCCTCCTCTCTCCCTGCCCCCCTGTCGTCCCGCCCACAGCCCCCTCCTCCCCCTCGGCCCCAGCTGTGGGTGACCTTCGATGACGATTCACTCCTCGCCGTCCCAGCCAAGGCTCCACCTGTAGCCCCCACTGCTTCCATCTGCCCCCCATCTCTCACCCAGACCCAGTTCTCCTGCTCTGGTTTTGACTCTGACCCCCACTGGGCCACCGGCTCCACCACCTTGACCTCCACATTCCTCTCCCGGCCCCCTCCGATCCCAGCCAGGATGGTCCCAGGCAGCAGCCAGCCCGCGCTCCCAGCCCGAGCCACAGACAACCTCCCTTACCCCAAGGACTTCACTGAGAGATAGGAGTGACCCAGCGATCTATGGTCCACCACAGAGGAAACATGTCCTGTGTAGGCCAAGCAGGACAGGGCAGACTTATCTAGAGGAGTGTAGATCTATGGTAAATGTGAATGTGTGTATGGTTTGTATAAAGAGTCAGGTATTTAACACATTTAAACTAACCCCCTCCCACTCTTGAATAGTCATGTATCTCTGCTGCCGATGTTGTTAACACGTCATTATGTCATTATGTGTGTTTCTCCTGGTCTGTTTATTTCGTTATGGCAGGAAACATGTTGCTGGGTCTATATCAGGGCTGTCCAACCCTGTTCCTGGAGAGATACCCTCCTGTAGGTTTTAACTCCAACCCTGTTCCTGGAGAGATACCCTCCTGTAGGTTTTAACTCCAACCCTGTTCCTGGAGAGATACCCTCCTGTAGGTTTTAACTCCAACCCTGTTCCTGGAAAGATACCCTCCTGTAGGTTTTAACTCCAACCCTGTTCCTGGAGAGAGACCCTCCTGTAGGTTTAAACTCCAACCCTGTTCCTGGAGAGAGACCCTCCTGTAGGTTTTAACTCCAACCCCAGTTTTTCAACCAGCTAATTATTAGAATCAGGTGCACTAGATGAGGGTTGGAGTTAAAACCTACAGGAGGGTTTCTCTTCAGGAACAGGGTTGGAGTTAAAACCTACAGGAGGGTATCTCTTCAGGAACAGGGTTGGAGTTAAAACCTACAGGAGGGTTTCTCTTCAGGAACAGGGTTGGAGTTAAAACCTACAGGAGGGTATCTCTTCAGGAACAGGGTTGGAGTTAAAACCTACAGGAGGGTTTCTCTTCAGGAACAGGGTTGGAGTTAAAACCTACAGGAGGGTCTTTCTCCAGGAACAGGGTTGGAGTTAAAACCTACAGGAGGGTCTCTCTCCAGGAACAGGGTTGGACAGCCCTGGGTCTATATGGTTAATGTCAATGTATATCAATATATATATCTATCTATGCGCTCAAATGGTGTCCGCTCCTGTGTAATATTGAACATGTTATTATTCCATATGATCAGCATTCTAGGATATGACCACAGTCAGCGGTGTGTCACGTTCACTGTTATGACACGGTAGGGCTACAGTCACATACACATCCGGCGTTATACTAGGCTGCATGTAAGCAGCAGTAGCCTAGTCCCTGTCGTTCAAACACAGAGGGGAAACACCTAGGAACCCAGTTTCTACTCCTCACTGCTTATTCAGTATAGGGTGAGTGCACTGCAGGAGCCAAAATGGAACCCAGTTTCCACTCCTCGCTGCTTATTCAGTATAGGGTGAGTGCACTGCAGGAGCCAAAATGGAACCCAGTTTCCACTCCTCGCTGCTTATTCAGTATAGGGTGAGTGCACTGCAGGAGCCAAAATGGAACCCAGTTTCCACTCCTCGCTGCTTATTCAGTATAGGGTGAGTGCACTGCAGGAGCCAAAATGGAACCCAGTTTCCACTCCTCGCTGCTTATTCAGTATAGGGTGATTGCACTGCAGGAGCCAAAATGGAACCCAGTTTCCACTCCTCGCTGCTTATTCAGTATAGGGTGAGTGCACTGCAGGAGACAAAATGGAACCCAGTTTCCACTCCTCGCTGCTTATTCAGTATAGGGTGAGTGCACTGCAGGAGCCAAAATGGAACCCAGTTTCCACTCCTCGCTGCTTATTCAGTATAGGGTGAGTGCACTGCAGGAGCCAAAATGGAACCCAGTTTCTACTCCTCACTGCTTATTCAGTATAGGGTGAGTGCAATGCAGGATACAAAATGGCCAACTGTCATGTCACTCAGCATTGATCAGAAATCACCTTGCTCTACGGAGTTTCTAGCTTGTTATACAACGTCTTCGTATGTCTCTGTGTCAGGCAGGGCCAGAACTCACAGTTACTGAATATCTATATATGTACAGTACAACTATTTTATCTGTCATGAATGTACATTGCACAGGTTATCGTTGTCTCCTTTGAGACCACAAATGATGGTTTCTCTCTCTCTCTCTCTCTCCTGTCATCAGCATCTGTCTTCTGGGCTGTTGTGCTAAAGTTCAACGTGTTCGGTAGCCACATATGAAGCTGTATACATAGTGTTTCTGTATCTTTTCAGAGAGCAGGCTAGTCCCCAAGCGTGTGTATTTACGGTATAACAGATATGCACTAAGACTTTGTTAAGTCAACCAGGTTCTCTGAGAGGTCTTTGTTAAAGCATTAACGTCTGGTGAGCGTGACAGATTGTGGATTAACGTCTGGTGAGCGTGACAGATAGTGGATTAGCGTCTGGTGAGCGTGACAGATTGTGGATTAACGTCTGGTGAGCGTGACAGATTGTGGATTAACGTCTGGTGAGCGTGACAGATTGTGGAAAGGGGAGAGACTGTTTTGACAGATGACTTGAGGACTTAAACCTGCTTCCTCCTACTCTCTGTATCGTGTGTGTGTGTGTGTGTGTGTGTGTGTGTGTGTGTGTGTGTGTGTGTGTGTGTGTGTGTGTGTGTGTGTGTGTGTGTGTGTGTGTGTGTGTGTGTGTGTGTGTGTGTGTGTGTGTGTGTGTGTGTGTGTGTGTGTGTGTGTGTGTGTGTGTGTGTGTGCGTGTGTGTGTAGAGCTGCATACTGTACGTCTCCCAGTATATATATATATTCCTCCTTGATTTGATCCAAAGCTTGGACCTGTACTACTGTATAGTAACATGAATGTGGTTGTTCTTCTGTTGTACTATTGAGATCCTTCTATATATCTGATCTCAAACGATCCCATTTTGCTTCTTGTTGCGTGTCGCTATAAAACATGTATTTTGCTTTGAACTTAATTTTACTCGCAGAGATGGTACCTACCTACTTATTTTTTATTTCAAAAGAGAGAATTATTTCTAATCTATTTATTATCGAAACTGTGGTGAGAAGTACTGTGCTGTGTTTGAGGTGTGTTGTCTGTCGTGGGTGGGGGGGGGGGGGGGGGTTGGTTGTGCGTGCTGCTCTGTGTGTAGTGTGTGTACAGTGTTGAGGGGGGGGGGGGGTATTGTCAGCATTTTTCTCCTGGGGGTCTTAAATACTACAGTAACATATATGTCACGTACTCTCACAGATTTAGAGACCAACGGTCACCCTAACACACAGACCAACGGTCACCCTAACAGGTCACCCTAACACACAGCCCCAACGGTCACCCTAACACACAGACCAACGGTCACCCTAACACACAGACCAACGGTCACCCTAACACACAGACCAACGGTCACCCTAACACACAGACCAACGGTCACCCTAACACACAGACCAACGGTCACCCTAACACACAGACCAACGGTCACCCTAACAGGTCACCCTAACACACAGACCAACGGTCACCCTAACACACAGACCAACGGTCACCCTAACACACAGACCAACGGTCACCCTAACACACAGACCAACGGTCACCCTAACACACAGACCAACGGTCACCCTAACACACAGACCAACGGTCACCCTAACACACAGACCAACGGTCACCCTAACACACAGACCAACGGTCACCCTAACAGGTCACCCTAACACACAGACCAACGGTCACCCTAACAGGTCACCCTAACACACAGACCAACGGTCACCCTAACACACAGACCAACGGTCACCCTAACACACAGACCAACGGTCACCCTAACACACAGCCCAACGGTCACCCTAACACACAGCCCAACGGTCACCCTAATACACAGACCAACAGTCACCCTAACACACAGACCAACGGTCACCCTAACACACAGACCAACGGTCACCCTAACACACAGACCAACGGTCACCCTAACAGGTCACCCTAACACACATACCAACGGTCACCCTAACACACAGACCAACAGTCACCCTAACAGGTCACCCTAACACACAGACCAACGGTCACCCTAACAGGTCACCCTAACACACAGACCAACGGTCACCCTAACACACAGCCCAACGGTCACCCTAACAGGTCACCCTAACACACAGACCAACGGTCACCCTAACACACAGACCAACAGTCACCCTAACAGGTCACCCTAACACCCAGACCAACGGTCACCCTAACACACAGACCAACAGTCACCCTAACAGGTCACCCTAACACACAGACCAACTGTCACCCTAACAGGTCACCCTAACACACAGACCAACAGTCACCCTAACACACAGACCAACGGTCACCCTAACAGGTCACCCTAACACACAGACCAACGGTCACCCTAACAGGTCACCCTAACACACAGACCAACGGTCACCCTAACAGGTCACCCTAACACACAGACCAACGGTCACCCTAACACACAGCCCAACGGTCACCCTAACACACAGCCCAACGGTCACCCTAATACACAGACCAACAGTCACCCTAACACACAGACCAACGGTCACCCTAACACACAGACCAACGGTCACCCTAACACACAGACCAACGGTCACCCTAACAGGTCACCCTAACACACATACCAACGGTCACCCTAACACCCAGACCAACGGTAACCCTAACACACAGACCAACAGTCACCCTAACAGGTCACCCTAACACACAGACCAACGGTCACCCTAACAGGTCACCCTAACACACAGACCAACGGTCACCCTAACACACAGCCCAACGGTCACCCTAACAGGTCACCCTAACACACAGACCAACGGTCACCCTAACACACAGACCAACAGTCACCCTAACAGGTCACCCTAACACCCAGACCAACGGTCACCCTAACACACAGACCAACAGTCACCCTAACAGGTCACCCTAACACACAGACCAACTGTCACCCTAACAGGTCACCCTAACACACAGACCAACGGTCACCCTAACAGGTCACCCTAACACACAGACCAACGGTCACCCTAACAGGTCACCCTAACACACAGACCAACGGTCACCCTAACAGGTCACCCTAACACACAGACCAACGGTCACCCTAACACACAGACCAACGGTCACCCTAACCCCAGAAGGGCTTGTAGGCCCCTTTCAATGTTTATAATACAAAACCATACAACAACAAAAAAATCCTATTTTTAAGAGAGAAACAAATCATTGGAGATTCACACAAAGAAGAAGGAAAACAGAAGGGGTAAAGAATAAAAAAGAAAATGAAAGTACAATACATAATCCAAAATAGATATCTAATAGTCAGATGCATCTTCCTCACACTACATGCTAGTGTCATTGAGCCAATCAGAGTTAACTTCCTGTTGATGAGGTATGGTGGTATCAACATCAGTGATGTGTCAGTGTTCTATTCCGTATTCCGTTGTTGTCCTCCTACTATCTACTTTGGTCTTTCTCTAAAAACCCACTGCAGGAGCCAACATGGAGCCCAGTTTCCACTCCTCGCTGCTTATTCAGTATAGGGTGAGTGCACTGCAGGAGCCAAAATGGAACCCAGTTTATACTCCTCGCTGCTTATTCAGTATAGGGTGAGTGCACTGCAGGAGCCAAAATGGACGACGCTGCTCTAGTGTTGAATTTTACACCAGTGTCTCCAACAATGGCTCTGACATGTAAATGGTTTGTTGGTTGAGAGGGACATATTGTGATTAGCTAGAAGAGGAGAGGTGTTTCCACCTCTCATGAAAACTGTTTGAAACAATTGGATGATGGTGTTATTTCCCCCCCCCCCCCAAAACGCTGTTAAAAATGGTTGTGCTCCACCACCAGTGTAAAGTGGCCAGTCTAGTGGAGAGGGTATGGGGCTTAGGGTTTCAAAGTCTGGTCACCTTCTCAAAGTCTACAGGTTTTCCACAAATCCTGGTTGGAAGACTCACAAAATCAGGAAGTGATTTAACTGGAAATCCGGAATCTTTCCGACCCGGAATTTCTGGAAAATCTTGGAATTTTGGGAAAGAAGCAGGAATTTTGCAACCCTACTAAGGGTGTGGACCCAGAGGTTCAGAGTCCAGAGTCTAAGGTCCAGTTTCCCAGACACAGATTAACCCTTGTTCTGGATTATTATTATTTTTTAACATACTCAATGGTATGAATCTCCGTTGAAATCGTTTCTAAATCCTGTATTAGGCTTAATCTTTGTCCGGGAAACCAGTCCTAAAGGAACCAGCTAACTGATGCTTCTCTGTTATTGCTTTATCCACACCGTGGAAACAAATAACTGCGTTCTTCAATTAAATTTAAAAAACATTCTGGATGGAAACGTCACTCCTAAAAACACACCAAGGCAGTAGCATTATCAGCACCTGATTTTACTCCTAAAAACACACCAAGGCAGTAGCATTATCAGCACCTGATTTTACTCCTAAAAACACACCAAGGCAGTAGCATTATCAGCACCTGATTTTACTCCTAAAAACACACCAAGGCAGTAGCATTATCAGCACCTGATTTTACTCCTAAAAACACACCAAGGCAGTAGCATTATCAGCACCTGATTTTACTCCTAAAAACACACCAAGGCAGTAGCATTATCAGCACCTGATTTTACTCCTAAAAACACACCAAGGCAGTAGCATTATCAGCACCTGATTTTACTCCTAAAAACACACCAAGGCAGTAGCATTATCAGCACCTGATTTTACCCACGTCCCTGTTATTTGGTCACTAGGAGGGAATGGCGATAGAACCGAACTAAATGCATTTCTTGTTATGCTTTTATCAGTGGTGTGCAGTATAGCTAATGGCATTAATAATTCTAGAAGGCTAGCTAACGCTTAATGTCGTGTTCTGTTCAAGATGATATTTTATAGGAAACAAAAGCGACTCCCTTTTTTTGTGAGGTTGGTGTCCCTTTATCAAATACCTGTATAACCCGTAGTCGAGAGTCATCTGTGTTGTTGATCATATTCTATATAAAGAAAACTGCAATTTGTGTATTAGTAGCTAAGGTTCCATCATTTAAGTGCGCAGCTAAACTGCACATGTATGTATAAAGCAATGTGTGTTGTATGTATAATAAATGTCTTATTGACCTGAATGCTGTTGACTGTACTGAACTCGTGTTGAATACAACTTGTTTGTGTGTCATTCGTGTCATATTTATACAGCTATGGAACTACTCATCTTTGTCACAATTTACACTTCTTCTTCTGGTCTAGCCTTGAACGTGACTCTCGGTTCCATTACATGACATTTAGCCAGCGGCAAACCATCCCTGCATCCCAACGGCTGGCTGGCTTCTGAAGCTAAGCAGGGTCGGTCCTGGTTGGTCCCTGGATGGGAGACCAGATTCTGCTGGAAGTGGTGTTGGAGGGCCAGTAGGAGGCACTCTTTTCTCTGGTCTAAAAAAAATATCCCAATGCCCCAGGGCAGTGATTGGGGACATTGCCCTGTGTAGTGTGCTGTCATTTGGATGGGACGTTATAAAGGGTGTCCTGACTCTCTGATGTCACTAAAGATCCCATGGCACTTGTTGTGAGAGTAGGGGTGTAAACCCCGGTGTTCTGGCTAAATTCCCAAGCTGTCCTTCATACCATCACGGTCACCTAATCATCCCCAGCTTACAATTGGCTCATTCATCCCCCTCCTCTCCCCTGTCACTATTCCCCAGGTTGTTGTTGTAAATGAGAACGTGTTCTCAGTCAACTTACCTGGTAAAATAAAAAAACATTGGGGCTCCTGAGTGGCTCAGCCGGTCTAAGGCACTGCATCTCAGTGCAAGAGGCGTCTCTGGTTCGAATCTAGGCGGTGCACAATTTGGCCCAGCATTGGCCGGGGTAGGCTGTCATTGTAGATAAGAATTAGTTCTGAACTGACTAGTTAAATAAAGGTTCAATTAAGAGCTCTGACATTCGGTCTGAACATTAACATTCATCGCTTGCGGTATGGTTTTTGGTGCTTATCTTTCATATCAGTGAGAAATAGTTTTCAGAAAACAAAAATGTTAAATTACTACACACCTTTTATAGGGTTAGTGTTCCCACACGGCCATAACTCTGTCACAGCGCTTGTTTATGGAAAACAGACGTAAGACAAATAATGCTAATTAGCTATCTGAATCTCCTAACACCTGTGTGTCAACTGAAAACGGACCGAGCAAACATGTTTTTACTGAAAAATACTGTCGGCTGCAACTGTGTTAACCTGTTAAAACTGTGTACATAAGTGTGTATTTCGCGTTTGTGAAATTATTTTAATGTGATATGAAAGTAGAGTGATTTATTTTTCTAGAACCGAACCACAATTGACAATCGATTGACGTTTAGACGGAGCATTTGGCTGTTTTGGCTTCCAGAGCCAATTCACCTTTTAAACAGAACATGTCAAGGTCCTTGGACTATAGGGAGTAACATTAGGCTTCTTTATTCCATTACTGGGCTACTTCTGGTCCAAATGCATTTCTGTCTATTGTTCAGGTCACAGTGGCCAGTTTATTAGGTACACCCATCTAGTACTGAGTCGGACCCCCCTTTTTCCTCCAGAACAGCCTGAATTCTTCTGGGAAATCGATAACATTGCTCAATTGGTAACAAGGGACCGAAAGTGTGCCCGTAAAACACGATTCTTGTCCGATTCTCCTTCGACCGTTCATCAACGAGCTGTTTTCGCCCACAGGACTACAGCTGACTGGATGTTTTTGTGTGTCCCCCCCCCCCCCCCTCCCACCCTTTATTTAACCAGGTAGGCTAGTTGAGAACAAGTTCTCATTTACAACTGCGACCTGGCCAAGATAAAGCAAAGCAGTGCGACACAAACAACAACACAGAGTTACACATGGAATAAACAAATGTACAGTCAATAACACAATAGAAAAAAAAGGAGGTAAGGCAATAAATAGGCCATAGTAGTGAAGTAATTACAATTTAGCAAATTAACACTGGAGTGATAGATGAGCAGATGATGATGTGCAAGTAGAAATACTGGTGTGCAAAAGAGCAGAAAAGTTAAAAACAATATGGGGATGAGGTGGGCTATTTACAGATGGGCTATGTACAGCTGCAGCGATCGGTTAGCTGCTCAGATAGCTGATGTTTAAAGTTAGTGAGGGAAATATAAGTCTCCAGCTTCAGCGATTTTTGCAATTCGTTCCAGTCATTGGCAGCAGAGAACTGGAAGGAAAGGCGGCCAAAGGAGGTGTTGGCTTTGGGGATGACCAGTGAGATATACCTGCTTGTGCGCGTGCTACGGGTGGGTGTTGTTATCTTGACCAGTGAGCTGAGATAAGGCGGAGCTTTACCTTGCATAGACTTATAGATGACCTGGAGCCAGTGGGTCTGGCGACGAATATGTAGCGAGGGCCAGCCGACTAGAGCATACAGGTCGCAGTGGTGGGTGGTATATGGGACTTTGGTGACAAAACAGATGGCACTGATAGACTGCATCCAGTTTGCTGAGTAGAGTATTGGAAGCTATTTTGTAAATGACATCGCCGAAGTCAAGGATCGGTAAGACAGTCAGTTTTACGAGGGTATGTTTGGCGGCGTGAGTGAAGGAGGCTTAGTTGCGAAATAGAAAGCCGATTCTAGATTTAATTTTGGATTGGAGATGTTTAATATGAGTCTAGAAGGAGAGTTTACAGTCTAACCAGACACCTAGGTATTTGTAGTTGTCCACATATTCTAAGTCAGAACCGTCCAGGGTGGTGATGCTAGTCGGGCGGGCGGGTGAGGGGCAGCGAACGGTTGAAAAGCATGCATTTGGTTTTACTAGCGTTTAAGAGCAGTTGGAGGTCACGGAAGGAGTGTTGGCATTGAAGCTCGTTTGAAGGTTAGTTAGCACAGTGTCCAAGGAAGGGCCAAATGTATACAGAATGGTGTCGTCTGCGTAGTGGTGGATCAGGGAATCACCCGCAGTAAGAGCGACATTGTTGATATATACAGAGAAAAGAGTCGGCCCGAGAATTGAACCCTGTAGTACCCCCATAGAGACTGCCAGAGGTCCGGACAACAGGCCCTTCAATTTGACACATGGAACTCTGTCTGAGAAGTAGTTATTTGAGAAACCAAGGCTGTTGATTCTGCCGATAAGAATACGGTGATTGACAGAGTCGAAAGCCTTGGCCAGGTCGATGAAGATGGCTGCACAGTACTGTCTTTTATCAATGGCGGTTATGATATTGTTTAGTACCTTGAGCTTGGCTGAGGTGCACCCGTGACCAGCTCGGAAACCGGATTGCACAGCAGAGAAGGTACGGTGAGATTCGAAATGGTCAGTGATCTGTTTATTAACTTGGCTTTCGAAGACTTTAGAAAGGCAGGGCAGGATGGATATAGGTCTGTAACAGTTTGGGTCTAGGGTGTCACCCCCTTTGAAGAGGGGGATGACCGCGGCAGCTTTCCAATCTTTAGGGATCTCGGATGATACGAGAGGTTGAACAGGCTGGTAATAGGGGTTGCAACAATGGCGGTGGATAGTTTCAGAAATAGAGGGTCCAGATTGTCTAGCCCAGCTGATTTGTACGGGTCCAGGTTTTGCAGCTCTTTCAGAACATCTGCTATCTGGATTTGGGTGAAGGAGAAGCTGGGGAGGCTTGGGCAAGTAGCTGCGGGGGGTACGGAGCTGTTGGCCCGGGGTTGGGGTAGCCAGGAGGAAAGCATGGCCAGCCGTAGAGAAATACTTCTTGAAATTCTCGATTATCATGGATTTGTTGGTGGTGACCGTGTTACCTAGCCTCAGTGCAGTGGGCAGCTGGGAGGAGGTGCTCTTATTCTCCATGGACTTTACAGTGTCCCAAAACTTTTGGGAAATAATATTGATATAATAGATGCAATCACATTATTAAGCGATTTATTTACAATTTAAGAAGTGTGGTTTGAGCTACTGTGGCCACCATTTTAGATATGCCATCTTGTCTGCAGATTTGTCACTGGTGTTGCTGTTAACACCATTGACTTGAAAGTAGCACCAGTGACAATAACACTGCTAACTTCTATATCAACATAAGGTTTTATACTGTTTCAATATTGTAATTTGTAACATAATATGGCTTTCTTTTAGATATGGCACTTTTTTTTTTTAAGTAAGTGCTGCTGAAAAGCAAAGACTCTTCAGACAGCGCAGGGATGCTGACCCGGACCGCAGAGCAGCCCACCTTGAAAAAGAACACCGGACTTAAAGGATTTCGAGAGTAAAAAAAGAAAAAGACTGTATGATCTCACAGAATGAGGAAAAAGACAGGAGTGAAAGCAATGGAGGTCATACAGGACCAAAAAACAGAGATGTTGAGAGCAAGAGAGAGTGTTGACTCCCCCCTGCCCATCTTCTCCAGACAGTCAACCCAGTACTTCAAGGTCAGAATTTAAGACATGGGTACTTATTTACAGAGATACTTAAATGGATAGTTCAGAATACAAAATACAAGATGGTTTATTGGTTTCTTTATCATGTAAGCAGTCTATGGACAAGGTATAACAGTAGTACATGCTTTGGTTTTGTTTATCTGGCCACTGTTTTAAAATGTTAACTTTTTAGCATTCGTGGCACAATAACTCAATGAAGTTACGTATAAATTGTTTGAATGAGAAGTGCATAAACTTGCTATACCTTTTAAGTAAGCTTACAAAATGTGTGTCACATGGCACAATCATTGATGTTTTAACAAACTACATAGTTATGTGGTTAGGCATGACAGAAATAGAGTAGGATTTCCTTTTTTGTATCATCTTTGAAAGATTTTATGTTTTTCACAGGACAGCAGTACAGAAAGCCTGAAGAAAACAGCAAAAGTTACAAGAAAAGTTAGACAAGCACAAAAGACTCCACCACAAATACAAGATACATTGTCAACGTTCGCAGGGTACAAATAATGACCCTGAAAGTCCGAAGAACGGAAGGCGAGAAGCACGCTACATGGCCCACCCTGCCTCTTCACCAATTAAAAACCTCTAAACTTCCACTATGCTCTCTGGGGGATCTAAGAGCAACGTACCAGGCAGCCAAACAGGAAACAGACCGTATACAACGCTAATAAATATACTGAGAGGATAATTACACAACCCTAATAAATATACTGAGAGAATAATTACACAAATCTAATAAATATACTGAGAGAATAATTACACAACCCTAATAAATATACTGAGAGAATAATTACACAAATCTAATAAATATACTGAGAGAATAATTACACAACCCTAATAAATATACTGAGAGAATAATTACACAACCCTAATTAACAAACTGAGGATAATTACACATCACTAAAGCGGTCAGCTGACCTCTTGGTCCACCACTGGAAAGACACAACAGATGCAATGTCTTTCTATCAGGAGGTAAAGGACTCTGGCACTCAAATACAGTTGTATTATGTCAGTGAGGAAGAGGTGGAAAGTAAAGCACAGAAGGTTTCTGCGGTACCTCTGGTAACCATAAAAGGAACCATGTGAATGAACCAGGAATGAAATCACTCTCCGGACGGTACCGGCTCATGGCCATGGTCTCTCACCTCCACATCAAACAGATGTCATAGACCCGGATACCTCACCTCCACATCAAACAGATGTCATCGACCCGGATACCTCACCTCCACATCAAACAGATGTCATAGACCCGGATACCTCACCTCCACATCAAACAGATGTCATCGACCCGGATACCTCACCTCCACATCAAACAGATGTCATCGACCCGGATACCTCACCTCCACATCAAACAGATGTCATCGACCCGGATACCTCACCTCCACATCAAACAGATGTCATCGACCAGGATACCTCACCTCCACATCAAACAGATGTCATCGACCCGGATACCTCACCTCCACATCAAACAGATGTCAACCCGGATACCTCAGCTCCACTTCGTCCAGATGTCACTGAGGCTCACCACAGTGGTGCATTGTGAACCATGACGAACAACCCTGGCATTGTACTGGAGGTTGAAGAACATAAACATCACAGTAAAGTGCAAGCACAGGAATGAAGTCAACAAGTTCTACTGGCCAAGCCCCATGAGATCATATCAACTGGTATGGGGATGACCCGATTGGGTGTCTGATGCCAGAGCTGCTGCCAGTGAACAAAAGATCAGATCAGATTGACCACAGTATCTGTAAGTACTTGGAGGAGCACCTGAACGTGTGAAAGATGTGAACTGGCTACCATAGAAGAAGCCGTCAGTGGCTAGAAAGCAATGGAGACTGGCTCGGTGATAACATATGACACAATAACATGGCAAAGACAAACATTAGGACACACTTTTCTAAAGACAAACACATCACAAGTAAAAGTGAATTTAGTATGGGAAATAATTAGTACGCAAACTGTTAGTACAGGAAATAGGCCTATTCCATGAACATGTTTCACTGCACACAATATGTTTCAGTGCTTTTGGGAAAACGTAGTCTTAGTTTACATTCAATGTTGTTTCTATTTGATCTTGTGTATCTGTAGATCTAATAGACAAGTTTTATGTTTGTACGACAATGTTAGGAAATGGTTGTAGCTCTATTGTTGTTGAATGGAGCAAAAGAAAAACAAATATTTCCTACTGATGAGTCAACAAGGTTAATCGTATGTTCTGAGGGTCAGGTCTTGACACGTTCCTGAATAATCGACACCTGAGGGAATGGCGTCTAAAACAATTACAACATCTTTAGGTGTTACTGGGATCTTGTAAAGTAATAAGAATTCCTTATAATTAAGTAAAAGACCCTCTGCACTTACAAGTTGGCTCACCAATAGGATATTATTGTGGTACCAGTATTCTAAAAACAAAGAAGCATTCATTTTTATACAATATGTCTGGATTATTCCATATGTAATATCTGTGTGGAGAAAAATGATGCTTATTCATTAAAGGACAATGACAAGAAAACCTACCGATGAAAAGCAGAGTTTCACTGGGAACTTTGTCAATATTATAATTACAAACCAACATGAAGTTAAAGGCCACCAAAAGTAGAGAAGACATGATGAGGAATAAAGTCCCACATAGAAGTGGGTCTTCTTAGAAAGTGTTTTATCCAATTGATCTTAAAAGTATTATTTAAGGTAGTAAAGTCGAGAAAATTCAGCCCAGCATACTCATAAGTGTTCATTACAACAGTTTTCCTAATATAATGGGTATGATTTCTCCACAGCAAGGTGAAAAGCATCTGGTCTACCCTCTTTGCTTATTTTACCGTCAAGATATAAAGATAGAGCGCCATATGTTAGTCTAGAGATACCTTCAGCCTTGGTTATTAGGACTCCACCTTTTAAAGATACGTCCCTCTGTAGCCATTGATTTAGCTTCTTTTGTTTTGTTTTTTTAATAAGAGGGTTCAAATGTAGTAAGCCTCTAGAATTCTGATCCTTAGTAATGGTTTTGCCTAAATATGTAAGTTCTTCTTTTACTGGAATACCATAATATGAAGGTGTCAAACAATCTTTGACAGCCATGAGTTCACATTTATTAATGTTAAAATATAGAATCCTTTTCCAAAGCATCTGGTCTATCACATTTGATCGATATGGGAATCTGACTAGCTTCTTTCAGAAAAAGTGTAGTACCGCCAGCCAGCTGGCTTATAATTATTTCTTTACCAACTATGGAAATACTTTGTACAGGACTATTATTTAAATAATTTGTAAGAAGTTGGGTGATAGACACGGTGAGATAGGACAACCTTGCCTAATTACTCTCTTTAACTCACTTCTAGGTGAGGTGCTATGTTTCAGTTTGATAGAGCTGTTACCATTCGTATAGAGAGTCTTAATAGCCTTACAGAAAAACGTGTCTAACTGTTGTGCCTTCAGATTTCGAGAAAATTAACAACTAATGAATAATTTTTCACTTCTCAAACCCCAACCTCGGGCTAGTCAGAGATATTTTTAGAGACAGGAGGAGATAGGAATCCCTTTGACAAATTAATAGAAAAAACGTTCAACGCGCCATCAACAGACTGTCGACCAATCGTGTTTACGGTGTCATGCTGCGTCACGCGGTTGCTAAGCTAATCGTCACGCAAATCCCTTCTCAAAATCAGAGTGTGAGTCGAGAAACGTGCCTATTTTCCTCGAAAGTACGTAATGTCACTATTCCAAAGCTATACAATATTACAGATAGAAAGTTGATTATCTTACATCTAGGGAAAATATTTGTAATGTCGTACTTATTGTTGAAGAAGTTCATGCTAATGTTGGGTTTTTGAGCTAGCGTCCAATTAACTCACATTCACTCCTTGAAGGAGAACTTTCCTTGTCCCAGAATCGCCCAGAACGAACAGCGTGGCTCTTCAACGTAACATGGGCGACTTACAAAATGGGCGTTCATATTCTCATCTCTTCAAAATTATCTTTGGCCTGGTCTGCTTGGTATTTCGCAAGGGTTCCCGGATGTCTCGTGATACTGCGTTTACAAACGATTGAACACTGCAACACCTCTGGTACTCTGCTATTTTGTGTCCTTCCCGACGCTACCTTTTCCACAACGGTAGGTTTTGTCTATTGTTATAAAGTTAACTCTTATCCATGTCACAATATTAATTTGCCTGTAAATGTTAGTAATTTGTGTGTAGCTAAAAATACAAGTTGACGCTCAAGTTGTTTTCCAGCGAACGCTAGTTAGTTATCAACAAAGGGAAGTTGGTGTTTAGTTGCTATGGTAACTTAATTTCTGATGGAGCTTTCTAGCTAGGTAGCTACAACTTTTAGACTAGTCAGCCAGCTGACATAGCTAACGTTACCTACCGGCTCTATAAAATCTGTCTAGTTAGCTAGCAACTTGAAGGGGGAAATATAGCTAACCTAATATAATAGTTTAGGGTTCACAACTGGCTGGCTAGCTAGTTAGCTAGCTAATACTTTGACATCATTGCAGAGAATGGTGCAGCTGCACGTGAAACGTGGTGACGAGAGCCAGTTCCTGTTCAGCACGTCAGTCGACGTCCCGTTGGAAACCCTGACCCAACAGGTCACAGCCATCTACAACACCAGGCTCAAAGTAGACAGGATATGCTCAGGTGAGTAACGTTAGTGGGTGTACGAAGATGTAGATAGAAACCCTGCCTCTGTCCTGTGCCAATTAGGGGTCTTCACGAATCCACCTGTACCCGAGACTCGATCCGGGCCCAGAATTGATTGTAACGGTTATGGGTTGTGTAATTTTAACTGGCTTGTCCGGAAGGGCCCCATACAGATCCAGGGAGAGAGACATTGTACCAATCAATCACATTTATTGATAAGGCCCTTCTAACATCAGCTGATGTCACAAAGTGCTGTACAGAAACCCAGCCTAAAACCCCAAACAGCAAGCAATGCAGGTTTAGAAGCAGGGTGGCTAGGAAAAACTCCCTAGAAAGGCCAGAACCTAGGAAGAAACCTAGAGAGGAACCAGGCTATGAGGGGTGGCCAGTCCTCTTCTGGCTGCGCCGGGTAGAGATTATAACAGAACATGGCCAAGATGTTCAAATGTTCATAGATGACCAGCAGGGTCAAATAATAATAATCACAGTGGTTGTCGAGGGTGCAACAGGTCAGCACCTCAGGAGTAAATGTCAGTTGGCTTTTCATAGCCGATCATTCAGAGTATCTCTACCGCTCCTGCTGTCTCTAGAGAGTTGAAAACAGCAGGTCCAGGACAAGGTAGCACGTCCGGTGAACAGGTCAGGGTTCCATAGCCGCAGGCAGAACAGTTGAAACTGAGCAGCAGCACGGCCAGGTGGACTGGGGACAGCAAGGAGTCATCATGCCAGGTAGTCCTGAGGCATGGTCCTAGGGCTCAGGTCCTCCGAGAGAGAATTAGAGAGAGAGCATACTTAAATTCACACAGGACACCGGATAAGACAGGATAAATACTCCAGATATAACAGACTGACCCTAGCCCCCCGACACATAAACTACTGCAGCATAAATACTGGAGGCTGAGACAGAAGGGGTCGGGAGACACCGTGGCTCCATCCGACGATACCCCCGGACAGGGCCAAACAGTATACTTTATGCTGCTGCTCTTGCTTTTCACAGGAGTGGCACATGTAAGTTGTTGTTGGCCAATCGTAAGTCATCAAAGCGACAATAAGCTACAGTCACAGAACATCCATGTGTGGCAAAAGTTACGAGATATCTAATCAATGGAAGATGGAATTAAAGATCCGCTATGCAGAAATCTGTCCGCCATTTCCTGGTTGCTAAAATTCAAATAGTTTGCCTAATTTCAGTTTGTGACAAAACAACCAAGTGTAGTGTAGAGAATCATTGTACCATCTAAATTGCTGTGAAATATATTTTCCATAACCAAAAATATTGTATTTTCAGCTGTTTGAAGCTGGTGTACAAAATCAAAAGTAAGACGCAAGAACGAAACTTAAGAACAGAAGCATAGAAATAATGCACATAGAACATATCTACCTCTTCTTAGACTTGCTTTTAATGTGAATGACAGATCTATTACACACATTTCACATTGCAGCTTTAAAGTGATGGAATTAAAAGTTAAAGGAGCAGTATAGGCTTCAACGACCAAGAGCCAACAGGTAGGCTGCTACTTAATATTCTGAATGGAGTTGTTGTTATTGTTGTTGTTTGTAACTGTAGGATCAGAAAGTGCTGCCTCAATTAGCCTTTCTAGCTAACATTAGCTAGCTTAACTTATCTTCTCCCGGTTTGATGCAGTCAAGACAGGTACTACGTAATCATAGTTGATGATAAATAACCTAGGCAGCTATTAGTCTACTATAGCGCGAGTCAGTTTGGTTGGTGAGAAGGGTTCTATAGCGGCCTGCAATTCAGGGCGTTCCTGCATGTTGGTATTCCTGCATCTGCAGGAACCCCTCTATACTTCTATTGGTCAATGTTTAATTTAGGACAGGCAGGTGATGGGGGCGCTCCAGTACAGTAGGTGGCGTTAATGCATAATAACGTTGGATGCCAGCCGCCGATATACCCCACAGAAGAAGGGGCAACGGCTGCTAGCTAACCGTACACCGGTAGACAGTGTCCTTTGTCTCTGCCTGTCGGTCACTGTTTTCCCTTAGTTCTGTGTTAACGACGGTGAGGGCAGTTGTTCGGCAGGCGGGAGCGAAGGACACTGTCTACCGGTGTCACTACTGCTAGCTAGCAAGGAGGACTCTGGGGGGCGAAACAATTATTGCCCCACATTCAGAAGTGTCACAAGCATAAAGGTGGGGGGGGGTGTCACTCTCTCACAGTATGGCAATTCCCCCGCCTACTAGATCAGCACCTCTCTCTCCCTTCTCTCGTGCTTTATTAGCTCCGCTTAATAAAGTAGCTTAATAAATTACTTTTTCAGGTCTGGATCCGACCAGATCTATACAGAATGGGATAAGTTGTCCTCTGGTCCGTTTGGAACGAGTCTCTATATATATTTTTTTTAATTTACTTTAGCAGAAGCTTCCATACATAGCTGCTTTTGTACACCATAGACCAGTATAGGCATTACATGGCTACATGTACAGTACCAGTATGGACACACCTACTCAGAGTGTTCAAAGCTGTCATCAAGGCGAAGGGTGGCTGCTTTGAAGAATCTAAAATACGTTTTGATTTGTTTAACACTTTTTTGGTTCCTACATTATTCCATTTGTTAATTCATAGTTTGTCTACACTATTATTCTACAATGTAGAAAATAGTTAGTTTTTTTTAAACAAACCCTGGAATGAGTAGGTGTGTCCAAAACTTTTGACTGGTACTGTATGTTATACACAATACAGCTAACTAGCTAGCTCTACACTGTATGTTAGCTGTATTGTATATAACTAGCTAGCTATACTCTATGTAATACACAATATAGCTAATTAGCTAGCTCTACACTATGTTGTACACAATACAGCTAGCTCTACACTATGTTGTATACAATACAGCTAATTAGCTAGCTCTACACTATGTTGTATACAATACAGCTAACTAGCTAGCTCTACACTGTTGTATACAATACAGCTAATTAGCTAGCTCTACACTATGTTGTATACAATACAGCTAACTAGCTAGCTCTACACTGTTGTATACAATACAGCTAATTAGCTAGCTCTATACTATGTTGTATACAATACAGCTAACTAGCTAGCTCTACACTATGTGTTATACACAATACAGCTAGCCCTACACTATATAATACACAATACAGCTAACTAACTAGCTCTACACTTTTCATAAGACACACACAGCTTCCTTTGGCCAAAAAATGGTATGGGTGTTAACGTGTCTGTGTTCCTGTCTCCTCCCTCAGAGTTCCCAGAGCTGGTGGACCACGGGGTGACGCTGCCCCCCAACATGCAGGGTCTGACGGATGAACAGATTGTTGACCTGAAGCTAAAGGACGAGTGGGAGGAGAGGTGTGTCCCCAGCGGAGGACCTGAATTCAACAAGGATGAGATCGGAAGGAGGAACGGACACGGTGAGTCCAGAGGTGTATTATTAGTCAGACTAGGTTACTCCAAAACGTAAAAATGTATAATAAAAAATCCCACTAAATTGTCTATTGGACAATTTATGTACGTTCCTCCCCGTTTTGTTCCATTTGCTTCTGTTTGGTTCCGTATGGCTCTATTTGATCCTCTTTGGTTCTGTTTGGTTTAGGGATGCAAATTCTGGTCAAGTTTGCTTCCGACTAACTAACCCTCATTAATTGGTCAACAAACGGTAAAAATAAAATCCAAACAGGAAAATGATGTGAACAACAGAAAATACTATGCATGTAATACAGTGTATTACAGTGTATGGCAAATACACACATTCGCCAATTGAATTCCACAAAATTATGCAAATTAACCTATAGACTGATAAGCATGACCATTAGTCAAATGTATTTTCATCAGCTAACCAATTAAAGCAGCTAACCAATTAAAGCAGCTAACCAATTAAAGCAGCTAACCAATTAAAGCAGCTAACCAATTAAAGCAGCTAACCAATTAAAGCAGCTAACCAATTAAAGCAGCTAACCAATTAAAGCAGCTAACCAATTAAAGCAGCTAACCAATTAAAGCAGCTAACCAATTAAAGCAGCTAACCAATTAAAGCAGCTAACCAATTAAAGCAGCTAACCAATTAAAGCAGCTAACCAATTAAAGCAGCTAACCAATTAAAGCAGCTAACCAATTAAAGCAGCTAACCGTTAACATCCCTAGTTTGGCGCCGTTTGCTTCCATACACACTGTGTATGTGACAAATCAAATTTGATTTGAAGGCCACCATAATTTGGTCTGGGCCTACATCTTCCTCTTTGTGGCCAGCGTCTTGGTCAATATGGGCTCCCAAGTGGCGCAGCGGTCTAAGGCACTGCATCTCAGTGCTAGAGGCGTCGCTACAGACACCCTGGTTCGATTCCAGGCTGTATCACATCCGGCCGTGATTGGGAGTCCCGTAGGGCGGTGCACAATTGGCCCAGCGTCGTCCGGGTTTGGCCAGTGTAGGCCATCGTTGTAAATAATAATTTGTTCTTTAACTGACTTGCCTAGTTAAATAAAAGGTAAAACATAATAATAATAATGTCTTGGCTTCAGTAAAGAGGACAATTGACACTTGTTCTAACTGACATACAGTAGTGCTGTGTGCTCCTACCTCCACCGGTCTGGAGCCTGCTCTCTGTGTCCAGGGTCTTGACTCTTGTATAGAGACTGGCTAGAGTCCTCCTGGCTATATTGTTGTGAACCTGAGAGAGTTGGGGTCAATTCAGAAAGTACCACTAAAATTCCAATTATCTCTTCAATGCTTTTCAATTAGGAAAATCTGTCATTTGGTTTACTTTCTGTAAATGGAATTAACCCTGAACCTGAGTGTGCTCCCTCTTCCTCCTCTTCCAGCCCCTAACCAGAAGATGAAGGAGGTGCTGAGGAACACTATGGAGGAGGCCAAGGCAGTCATCTCTAAGGTAACTACAGTATTTAAATACCCAACACACAGACACTCATCTCTAAGGTAACTACAGTATTTAAATACCCAACACACAGACACTCATCTCTAAGGTAACTACAGTATTTAAATATCCAACACACAGACACTCATCTCTAAGGTAACTACGGTATTTAAATATCCAACACAGACACCCATCTCTAAGGTAGCTACAGTATTTAAATATCCAACACACAGACACTCATCTCTAAGGTAACTACGGTATTTAAATATCCAACACAGACATTTATCTCTAAGGTAACTACAGTATTTAAATACCCAACACAGACACTCATCTCTAAGGTAACTACAGTATTTAAATACCCAACACAGACACTCATCTCTAAGGTAACTACAGTATTTAAATACCCAACACAGACACTCATCTCTAAGGTAACTACAGTATTTAAATACCCAACACAGACACTCATCTCTAAGGTAACTACAGTATTTAAATACCCAACACAGACACTCATCTCTAAGGTAACTACAGTATTTAAATACCCAACACAGACACTCATCTCTAAGGTAACTACAGTATTTAAATACCCAACACAGACACTCATCTCTAAGGTAACTACAGTATTTAAATACCCAACACAGACACTCATCTCTAAGGTAACTACAGTATTTAAATACCCAACACAGACACTCATCTCTAAGGTAACTACAGTATTTAAATACCCAACACAGACACTCATCTCTAAGGTAACTACAGTATTTAAATACCCAACACAGACACTCATCTCTAAGGTAACTACAGTATTTAAATACCCAACACAGACACTCATCTCTAAGGTAACTACAGTATTTAAATATCCAACACACAGACACTCATCTCTAAGGTAACTACAGTATTTAAATACCCAACACAGACACTCATCTCTAAGGTAACTACAGTATTTAAATATCCAACACACAGACACTCATCTCTAAGGTAACTACAGTATTTAAATACCCAACACAGACACTCATCTCTAAGGTAGCTACAGTATTTAAATACCCAACACAGACACTCATCTCTAAGGTAACTACAGTATTTAAATACCCAACACAGACACTCATCTCTAAGGTAACTACAGTATTTAAATACCCAACACAGACACTCATCTCTAAGGTAACTACAGTATTTAAATACCCAACACAGACACTCATCTCTAAGGTAACTACAGTATTTAAATACCCAACACAGACACTCATCTCTAAGGTAACTACAGTATTTAAATACCCAACACAGACACTCATCTCTAAGGTAACTACAGTATTTAAATACCCAACACAGACACTCATCTCTAAGGTAACTACAGTATTTAAATACCCAACACAGACACTCATGTCGTCTCACATTCTAGGCCTACACCAGATATGGAAAAACTACGTCTAATGGATCACACCACACACATCTTATACTCCGTCCCAAACGGCACCCTATTCCCTATATGGTGCACTACTTTTGACCTGGGCCCATAGGGGAAGTAGTGTTCTATGTAGGGTTTAGGGTGTCATTTGGTCACCTTGGTCCCTTTTCTTATTTCTCCTCCTCTTGTGCTCTTCAGAAACAGGCGGTGGCTGGTGTGTGTGTTACCATGGAGACGGTGAAGGAGGCGCTGGACCAGCTGAGGGGCGCGGTGATGATCGTTTACCCCATGGGCTTGCCGCCACACGACCCAATCAGGATGGAGCTGGAGGACCAGGAGGACCTATCAGGAACACAGGTAGGTAAACAGCAGGCCTCTTCCTGGGTAGTCACATCACCACCGGATGGCTTCCCCATAGAGACCATCTAAGTCCTTCTATTTATTAATGGATTTGTTTATTTATTAATTCATTTATTAAATATTTATCTCAGTTGTTGTTAATTCTGTGGACTGGGTCTGTACATGGGATCACCTCCCTAACGTTACAGTGTATGGCAGGCATCGCCTCCCTGACGTTACAGTGTATGGCAGGCATCGCCTCCCTGACGTTACGGTGTAGGGCAGGCATCGCCTCCCTGACGTTACGGTGTAGGGCAGGCATCGCCTCCCTGACGTTACGGTGTACGGCAGGCATCGCCTCCCTGACGTTACGGTGTACGGCAGGCATCGCCTCCCTGACGTTACGGTGTACGGCAGGCATCGCCTCCCTGACGTTACGGTGTACGGCAGGAATCCCCTCCCTGACGTTACCGTGTACGGCAGGCATCGCCTCCCTGACGTTTAGCGATTACAGCCTTGAGTCTTCTTGTGTACGGCGCTACAAGCTTGGCACACTTGTATTTGGGGAGTTTCTCTCATTCTTCTCTGCAGATCCTCTCAAGCTCTGTCAGGTTAGATGGGGAGCATTGCTGCACAGCTATTTTCAGATCTCTCCAGAGATGTTCGATTGGGTTCAAGTCTGGGCTCTGGCTGGGCCACTCAATGCCATTCACAGACTTGTCCTGAAGCCACTCCTGCGTTGTCTTGGCTGTGTGCTTAGGGTCGTTGTCCTGTTGGAAGGTGAACCTTCGCCCCAGTCTGAGGTCCTGAGCGCTCTGGAGCAGGTTTTCATCAAGGATCTCTCTGTACTTTGCTCCGTTCATCTTTCCCTCGATCCTGACTAGTCTCCCAGTCCCTGCCACTGAAAAACATCCCCACAGCATGATGCTGCCACCACCATGCTTCACCGTAGGGATGGTGCCAGGTTTCCTCCAGACGTGACGCTTGGCATTCAGGCCAAAGAGTTCAATCTTGGTTTCATTAGAACAGGGAATCATGTTTCTCATGGTCAGAGTCCTTTAGGTGCCTTTTGGCAAACTCCAAGCGGGCTGTCATGTGCCTTTTACTGAGGAGTGGCTTCCGTCTGGCCACTCTACCCTAAAGGCCTGATTGGTGGAGTGCTGCAGAGATGGTTGTTGTCCTGGAAGGTTCTCCCATCTCCACAGAGGAGCTCTGGAGCTCTGTCAGAGTGACCATCAGGTTCTTGGTCACCTCCCTGACCAAGGCCGTTCTCCCCCGATTGCTCAGTTTGACCAGGCGGCCAGCTCTAGGAAGAGTCTGGGTGGTTCCAAACTTCTTCCATTTAAGAATGGAGGCCACTGTGTTCTTGTGCTGCAATGCTGCAGAATATTTTTGGTACCCTTCCCCAGATCTGTGCTTCGACACAATCCTGTCTCAGAGCTTTACAGACAGTTTCTTTGACCTCATGGCTTGGTTTTTGCTCTGACTTGCTCTGTCAACTGTGGGACCTTATATAGACAGGTGTGTGCCTTTCCAAATCATGTCCAATCAATTGAATTTACCACAGATGGAATCCAATCAAGTTGTAGAAACATCTCAAGGATGATCAGTGGAAACAGGATGCACCTGTGCTCAATGTAGAGTCTCATAGCAAAGGGTCTGAATACTTATGTAAATAAGGTATTTCTGTTTTTTATTTTTAATACATTTGCAAAAATGTCTAAACCTGTTTTTGCTTTGTCATTATGGGGTATTGCGTGTAGATTGAGGGGGGGAAATAATTTAATCAATTTTAGAATAAGGCTGTAACAGGCATCCCTCCCTCTCTCCACCCTCCCTCCTCTCTCTCTCTCTCTCTCTCTCCCTCCCTCCTCTCTCCACCCTCCCTCCCTCTCTCTACCCTCCCTCCCTCCCTCCTCTCTCCACCCTCCCTCCCTCTCTCCACCCTCCCTCCCTCCTCTCTCCACTCTCCCTCCCTCTCTCTACCCTCCCTCCCTCCCTCCTCTCTCCACCCACCCTCCGTCCCTCTCTCTACCCTCCTCCTCTCTCTCTCTGCCTCCTCCCCTATCTCTCTCTCTCCCTCCTCCCCTCCCTCGTCGTCTCTCCCAGGCATCTCTCCAGGTGATTCCAGTGGAGGAGGCTCAGCTGTGGTGGGCTGCTAAGGAGTTGCATAGAGGCAAGAAACTACAGGATTACATCGGCAAGAACGACAAAACCAAGATCGTAGTCAAAATACAGAAGGTGGGTGGAGCTATACTACAACTAGCCAGTAGGGACAGGTGGGTGGAGCTATACTACAACTAGCCAGTAGGGACAGGTGGGTGGAGCTACACTACAACTAGCCAGTAGGGACAGGTGGGTGGAGCTACACTACAACCAGCCAGTAGGGACATGTGGGTGGAGCTACACTACAACCAGCCAGTAGGGACAGGTGGGTGGAGCTACACTACAACCAGCCAGTAGGGACAGGTGGGTGGAGCTACACTACAACCAGCCAGTAGGGACAGGTGGGTGGAGCTACACTACAACCAGCCAGTAGGGACATGTGGGTGGAGCTACACTACAACTAGCCAGTAGGGACAGGTGGGTGGAGCTACACTACAACTAGCCAGTAGGGACAGGTGGGTGGAGCTACACTACAACTAGCCAGTAGGGACAGGTGGGTGGAGCTATACTACAACTAGCCAGTAGGGACAGGTGGGTGGAGCTACACTACAACTAGCCAGTAGGGACAGGTGGGTGGAGCTACACTACAACCAGCCAGTAGGGACAGGTGGGTGGAGCTACACTACAACTAGTCCTGTTCATCCTCCGGTATTCCACGTCCTTTCCAACCGCTCCGCTAAAAAACGCTCCTTGCTCAAAGGTTAAAAAAACTGCTGCTCCAAATTCACTCCATTTATTTATATCCCATTTTAACCAACAGCCATCTATTGTTGTGAGGAGATACGCACCGGTGCGTTACTGACGGGAGGAGGTTTTTACCTGTTACACTGGAGGGGTATCTTTTTACCCGCGTAAACAGAGCCACTTTATCAGCTGTTCTCCGGTGTGACTGAGGTCGACATCTTGAAAATAGAGACAGAGTACATTTTTACAGAGGGTACATGTCAATAATCCAAAGTGGTTTCTTCTCTCATCTCCGTATAAAAACACAGGATAGTTCAGATCACATCAGAGCAAGCCAATAAGATGAGGTAAGGAGAGGAAACCCCTTTAGGATGCAATAGTCCATGCTTTTCAGTTCGTAGTAGGCCTAGCCCTTGGTCGTAGCCTGGAGAGATAGATCTAGATGTTCTAGAGAGAGATAGATCTAGATGTTCTAGAGGGAGATGGATCTAGATGTTCTAGAGGGAGATGGATCTAGATGTTCTAGAGAGAGATAGATCTAGATGTTCTAGAGAGTGATAGATCTAGATGTTCTAGAGGGAGATGGATCTAGATGTTCTAGAGAGTGATAGATTTAGATGTTCTAGAGAGAGATAGATTTAGATGTTCTAGAGAGAGATGGATCTAGATGTTCTAGAGAGAGATGGATCTAGATGTTCTAGAGAGAGAAGGATCTAGATGTTCTAGAGAGAGATGGATCTAGATGTTCTAGAGAAAGATGGATCTAGATGTTCTAGAGAGAGAAGGATCTAGATGTTCTAGAGAGAGATGGATCTAGATGTTCTAGAGAGAGATGGATCTAGACGTTATAGAGAGAGAGATCTGGACGTTGTAGAGGGGGATAGATCTGGACGTTGTAGAGGGGGATAGATCTGGACGTTGTAGAGGGGGAAAGATCTGGACGTGGTAGAGGGGGATAGATCTGGACGTGGTAGAGGGGGATAGATCTGGACGTGGTAGAGGGGGATAGATCTGGACGTGGTAGAGGGGGATAGATCTGGACGTGGTAGAGGGGGATAGATCTGGACGTGGTAGAGGGGGATAGATCTGGACGTGGTAGAGGGGGATAGATCTGGACGTGGTAGAGGGGGATAGATCTGGACGTGGTAGAGGGGGATAGATCTGGACGTGGTAGAGGGGGATAGATCTGGACGTGGTAGAGGGGGATAGATCTGGACGTGGTAGAGGGGGATAGATCTGGACGTGGTAGAGGGGGATAGATCTGCACGTGGTAGAGGGGGATAGATCTGGACGTGGTAGAGGGGGATAGATCTGGACGTGGTAGAGGGGGATAGATCTGGACGTGGTAGAGGGGGATTGATCTGGACGTGGTAGAGGGGGATATAATAGATTGATCACCCGTGACCCAGTGGTGTAGCTCGTCCTGATGTTTGACCATGTGTTCCTGTCAGAGGGGCCAGGGGGCGCCAGCCAGAGAACCTGTGGTCACAGAGGAGCAACAGAAACAGATGATGATGCATCACTACAAGAGACAACAGGAAGTCAAGGTGGGACACACACATACACACACACACACACATACAGTTGAAGTCGGAAGTTTACATACACTTAGGTTGGAGTCATTAAAACTCATTTTTCAACCACTCCACAAATTTCTTGTTAACAAACTAGAGTTTTGGCAAGTCGGTTAGGACATCTTTGCGCTTGACACAAGTAATTTTTCCAACAATTGTTTACAGACAGGTTTTTTCACTTATAATTCACTGTATCACAATTCCAGTGGGTCAGAAGTTTACATACACTAAGTTGACTGTGCCTTTAAACAGTTTGGAAAATTCCAGAAAATGATGTCATGGCTTCTGATAGGCTAATGGACATCATGTGAGTCAATTGGAGGTGTACCTGTGGATGTATTTCAAGGCCTACCTTCAAACTCAGTGCCTCTTTGCTTGACGTCATGGGAAAATCAAAAGAAATCAGCCAAGACCTCAGACAAAAAATTGTAGACCTCCACAAGTCTGTTTCATCCTTGGGAGCAATTTCCAAACTCCTGAAGGTACCACGTTCATCTTCACAAACAATAGTACGCAAGTATAAACACCATGGGACCACGCAGCCGTCATACCGCTGTCATGACGTTGCCCTCTTTGGACACAGCGAGCACCATGCTGGTTTAGCCCACTAGGGCACATTCCCCTATCATTTCCTTGTAACCATATCTACTGTTTGTTATGCATTTCTGTAATTACTTAGTTAGCAAATAAATGATTTAAGACTATTGATGACTCATAGTGAAGACTGGGTTCGTGCAGATAACCAACAATTTACGACGTTTGGAATGAGACTAACATGAGGTAAAGAATAATTCATTAATTCGAAGACAAATTGATCAGATATTAAAATATCTGAAAGTTATATTAGGAAAATTGACTTTAATCTGAATATTTTCCTTGGTGCCCTGACTTCCTAGTTAATTACAGTTACATGATTAATCAGTTTAATCGCGTAATAATAATTAGAGTTATTTGATAAATAACTCTTCAGTTTTAATGATGCCAAAGACATGACACCGCTCAGGAAGGAGACACATTCTGTCTCCTAGAGATGAACTTACTTTGGTGTGAAAAGTGCAAATCAATCCCAGAACAAGAGCAAAAGGACCTTGTGAAGATGCTGGAGGAAACAGGTACAAAAGTATCTATATCCACAGTAAAACGAGTCCTTATATCGACATAACCTGAAAGGCCGCTCAGCAAGGAAGAAGCCACTGCTCCAAAACCACCATTAAAAAGCCAGACTACGGTTTGCAACTGCACATGGGAACAAAGATTGTACTTTTTGGAGAAATGTCTTCTGGTCTGATGAAACAAATATAGAACTGTTTGGCCATAATGACCATCGTTATGTTTGGAGGAAAAATGGGGAGGCTTGCAAGCCGAAGAACACCATCCCAACCGTGAAGCACGGGGGTGGCAGCATCATGTTGTGGGGGTGCTTTGCTGCAGGAGGGGAATGGTGCACTTCACAAAATAGATGGCATCATGAGGTGGGAAATTTATGTGGATATTTTGAAGCAACATCTCAAGACATCAATCAGGAAGTTTAAAGCTTGGTCTCAAATGGGTCTTCCAAATGGACAATGACCCAAAGCATACCTCCAAAGTTGTGGGAAAATGGCTTAAGGACAACAAAGTCAAGGTATTGGAGTGGCCATCACAAAGCCCTGACCTCAATCCTATAGAACATTTGTGGGCAGAAGGCTGAAAAAGCGTGTGCGAGCAAAGAGGCCTACAAACCTGACTCAGTTACACCAGCTCTGTCAGGAGGAATGGGCCAAAATTCACCCGACTTATTGTGGGAAGCTTGTGGAAGGCTACCCGAAATGGTTTGACCCAAGTTAAACAATTTAAAGGCAATCCTACCAAATACTAATTGAGTTTATGTAAACTTCTGACCCACTGGAAATGTGATGAAAGAAATAAAAGCTGAAATAAATAATTCTCTCTACTATTATTCAGACATTTCACATTCTTAAAATAAAGTGGTGATCCTAACTAACCTAAGACACAGGGAATTTTTATGAGGATTAAAAAAAACAGAGTTTAAATGTATTTGGCTAAGGTATATGTAAACTTCCGACTTCATCTGTATGTGAGTACACTACCGTAAACCTTAGTGTGTTATATCTGTGGTTTTATGTGAGTACATTACCGTAAACCTTAGTGTATTATGTATGTGGGTTAATGTGAGTACATTACCGTAAACCTTAGTGTATTATATCTGTGGGTTAATGTGAGTACATTACCGTAAACCTTAGTGTATTATGCCTGTGGGTTAATGTGAGTACATTACCGTAAACCTTAGTGTGTTATATCTGTGGTTTTATGTGAGTACACTACCGTAAACCTTAGTGTATTATATCTGTGGTTTTATGTGAGTACACTACCGTAAACCTTAGTGTATTATGTCTGTGGTTTTGACAGATGCTGGACGAGGTGGAAGACGACAGTCACCTCCACTCAGACTGGTCAGACAGACAGACCTTAAAGAGACAGTTCCAGGGCCTCAGCAACATCAAGTGGGGTCCCAGATAGGCACACGTCTTTTTTAAATTTATTTTTAAATACAAATTGTAAGCTTAAGTTTACAAAAAAATAAAATTGGTTCTGCAATGTTGAAAATAACAAAGTGTGTTGACCAAAATTAGTTTTAAATGTATATTTGGCCGTAACTATATACACACACCAACACACAGAGGGAGACAGACATGGGTATGAACCCACACACTCACTATTGGTGCCGTAACCCAATGGACTGTTGTTCTACAGAAACATTGTTCTCTCCAACCTCTGTCGCGTCACCTGGAATCTGTTGTCTGTGTGCCTGTCCATGTTTTTTTTTTAATGTTCTGTACATCATCTTTATTTAAACTTAGGCCACGTGACAATGTCATACAAATGTCACATTGTAAATTGTCAATAATACGTATTGTAATGAACTGATCAATCTGCGTGTATGTGTGACCATGTCCTCTCTCTCTCTTTGGCCGGGATTCAAGCCAAGCCGTGGCGCAACCTTTTAAAGGTGCTACGTGTCTCATGTGGAAGCAAGGTGAATTGACGCCACAACACATCCCATTTCCCTGTAACATAGTGGAGAGGTTACTGTTTTACTTTCGGTTTCGTCCACCAACTTCAAACAGCAGTAAAAATGATAGTTTTTGTTATTGAAAATATTTCACAGGGATTTAGATTTAGTACAGTGATTCCCTACACTATTCAGTGCCTGTTTTCTCACATAAAACTGAAATTGAGCGAAGAGTGTAGAATTTTAGCAACCAGGAAATGACAGAGCGATTTTTACATTCTGTCATTGTTGGTTGTGCTCGAGGAGGAGATGACACCGCCTCCTAGTGACGCCAATGGAAGAGAGTGAGGGTGCAGTTTCCCCATCTTGACAACAAAGGCAGTTCTGGCTTTTGTTGTCTAATAGAAAGTTAGCCTTTTTGAATGTAATTTTTATATACATTTTTATATTGTGAAACACATTCATTCCACTATTACTGCAGATATATTATGGAAATGTCCTTTTAAATTACAAAGCAAAAGTCCTTTTTAAATGATTTTTAAAAGTCTGATGTCGTGTGCAGGGTTATAACGAGCCTTGCGTTGAATCCCGGCCTTTCTCTGTGTGTGTGTGTCACCTGTGTTGACTGACTCCGTGTTGAGTCATGGGTAGTTGACGTCAGTATTCTGGGTGTATCAATCATTACTTTCACTGAGGAGGATGCACCACGTTTCCTCTCTTTGTCCCAGCCTGGGCCAACCAGGCCTCTGTAACCCAGTGCTTCATACAGCCAGGATGTTACCACACCACAATTACACCCTATTCACTATGGAGTGCATTACTTTTGACAAGGGCCCTATGAACTAATGGGGCCAATGGGCTCTGGTCAAAAGTAGTGCACTATATAGAGACTAGGGTGCTATTTGGGATAAACCCACAGCCTCGCTCCACAGGGGAAAGTTCTTGAGTTCATACTGAAGTTTCCAGAACAGCAGATGAGGGGTGACGGTTCCAGAACGGCAGATGAGGGGTGAAGGTTCCAGAACGGCAGATGAGGGGTGACGGTTCCAGAACGGCAGATGAGGGGTGACGGTTCCAGAACGGCAGATGAGGGGTGACGGTTCCAGAACGGCAGATGAGGGGTGAAGGTTCCAGAACGGCAGAGGAGGGGTGAAGGTTCCAGAACGGCAGAGGAGGGGTGAAGGTTCCAGAACGGCAGCGGAGGGGTGAAGGTTCCAGAACGGCAGCGGAGGGGTGAAGGTTCCAGAACGGCAGCGGAGGGGTGAAGGTTCCAGAACGGCAGCGGAGGGGTGAAGGTTCCAGAACGGCAGCGGAGGGGTGAAGGTTCCAGAACGGCAGAGGAGGGGTGAAGGTTCCAGAACGGCAGAGGAGGGGTGAAGGTTCCAGAACGGCAGAGGAGGGGTGAAGGTTCCAGAACGGCAGAGGAGGGGTGAAGGTTCCAGAACGGCAGAGGAGGGGTGAAGGTTCCAGAACGGCAGAGGAGGGGTGAAGGTTCCAGAACGGCAGAGGAGGGGTGAAGGTTCCAGAACGGCAGAGGAGGGGTGAAGGTTCCAGAACGGCAGAGGAGGGGTGAAGGTTCCAGAACGGCAGAGGAGGGGTGAAGGTTCCAGAACGGCAGAGGAGGGGTGAAGGTTCCAGAACGGCAGAGGAGGGGTGAAGGTTCCAGAACGGCAGAGGAGGGGTGAAGGTTCCAGAACGGCAGAGGAGGGGTGAAGGTTCCAGAACGGCAGAGGAGGGGTGAAGGTTCCAGAACGGCAGAGGAGGGGTGAAGGTTCCAGAACGGCAGAGGAGGGGTGAAGGTTCCAGAACGGCAGAGGAGGGGTGAAGGTTCCAGAACGGCAGAGGAGGGGTGAAGGTTCCAGAACGGCAGAGGAGGGGTGAAGGTTCCAGAACGGCAGAGGAGGGGTGAAGGTTCCAGAACGGCAGAGGAGGGGTGAAGGTTCCAGAACGGCAGAGGAGGGGTGAAGGTTCCAGAACGGCAGAGGAGGGGTGAAGGTTCCAGAACGGCAGAGGAGGGGTGAAGGTTCCAGAACGGCAGAGGAGGGGTGAAGGTTCCAGAACGGCAGAGGAGGGGTGAAGGTTCCAGAACGGCAGAGGAGGGGTGAAGGTTCCAGAACGGCAGAGGAGGGGTGAAGGTTCCAGAACGGCAGAGGAGGGGTGAAGGTTCCAGAACGGCAGAGGAGGGGTGAAGGTTCCAGAACGGCAGAGGAGGGGTGAAGGTTCCAGAACGGCAGAGGAGGGGTGAAGGTTCCAGAACGGCAGAGGAGGGGTGAAGGTTCCAGAACGGCAGAGGAGGGGTGAAGGTTCCAGAACGGCAGAGGAGGGGTGAAGGTTCCAGAACGGCAGAGGAGGGGTGAAGGTTCCAGAACGGCAGAGGAGGGGTGAAGGTTCCAGAACGGCAGAGGAGGGGTGAAGGTTCCAGAACGGCAGAGGAGGGGTGAAGGTTCCAGAACGGCAGAGGAGGGGTGAAGGTTCCAGAACGGCAGAGGAGGGGTGAAGGTTCCAGAACGGCAGAGGAGGGGTGAAGGTTCCAGAACGGCAGAGGAGGGGTGAAGGTTCCAGAACGGCAGAGGAGGGGTGAAGGTTCCAGAACGGCAGAGGAGGGGTGAAGGTTCCAGAACGGCAGAGGAGGGGTGAAGGTTCCAGAACGGCAGAGGAGGGGTGAAGGTTCCAGAACGGCAGAGGAGGGGTGAAGGTTCCAGAACGGCAGAGGAGGGGTGAAGGTTCCAGAACCGCAGAGGAGGGGTGAAGGTTCCAGAACCGCAGAGGAGGGAACTGTCCCTTGGGGGGGTAGAAAGACTATGATTCCAAACAGGTGTGGCTGAACTACAGAGCTGTTTAGAAGCAGGACAGGGTAGGAAGTGGAAACCTGGACACACAGAGTGGAACATTTCTCAACCTTCTGAAGCAACATACAGTTGCTATACCAAAGGAACACCTTCCTAATATTGAGTTGCACCCCCCCTCCCCACGCCCAGGGCATGAACTCTACAAGGTGTTGATAGTGTTCCACAGGGATGCTGGCCCATGTAGACTCCAATGCTTCCCACTCATGGCTCTGGATAAGAGCGTCTGCTAAATGACTTAAATGTAAATGTAAAATGTGTCAAGTTGGCTGGATGTCATTTGGGTGGTGGACCATTCTTGATACACACGGGAAACTGTTGAGTGTGGAAAAACCCAACAACGTTGCAGTTCTTGACACAAACCGGTGCGCCTGGCACCTACTACCATACCCCGTTTAAAGGCACTTCAATATTTTGTCTTGTCCATTCACCCTCTGAATGGCACACATACACAATCCATGTCTCAATTGTCTCGAGGCTTAAAAATCCTTCTTTAACCTGTCTCCTCCCCTTCATCTACACTGGTGTGAAGTGGATTTCACAGGTGACATCAGTAAGGGATCATAGTTTTCACCTTGTCAGTCTGTCATGGAAAGAGCAGGTGTTCTTAATGTTTTGTCCACTCAGTGTATTTTGCTAACCGATACAGTCTCTGACTGTGTAATATTTAACGTCTTGGAAGACGTCCCAAAAGGCACCTTATCCCCTATGTAGTGTGCTAGTTCAGACCAGCGCTCAGCCATTCGGGATGCAGCCTAATTTGTTTTTAGTCGTCTCCATATACCATGAAAAAAAGATAAACAATGTGCTCTAATCCACTTTATACAAACTTAAATCAGGTGCTGGATCTTCCTGTATAATCCAAAGAACAGAAATAGGACAACACTCCAGTAAATAAACATACATTTATTTTATTTGCTGCACAAACGTTTGGGGTATGAGCCCTTCTTCAGCGGTCAAGGCAATGGCAATCAATGTCACAACAAAGAACACCTCACAGGTTGGGCATCATGATACATTTCCAGTCAGTATTGGCCCAGTCAAGAGATCCCAGCAGAGGAAGCTGTGGGGGAAGCATGACAATCAAATAAAGATAGACTCACAATACAAAATACAATATCCAATATGCCAACCTGTCATTATGATGTCATTACCTCTCATTATGATGTCATTAACTAAATGTTTGGCCTATTCAGAATTTACTACAAAAAACAAGCTACAAGAAAAATACAATTTCTCATTAAGGCCTGCTGGGGCAAGAGTCAATTTAAGTTTATTTACCGGAGGTCTGTCCTATTTCTGTCCTAAAGTATGTCATGGAACATCTTGACTGACTTGAGTCTTGGAGGGCTGAGTGTTTTGTAATTAATTTGTCAAAGGGGGGGGAACCAACTCCATATTAATGCCCATGATTTAGGAATGAAATGTTCGACAAGCAGGTGTCCACATATCTTTGGTCATGTAGTGTACTCCAATTCTTTATTTCACCACTTCTTTCCCTTGGGTTCTGGAAACATTGGTTACAACCGCTCTCAAAAATCATCAGTAAAAAAAAAAGAAAAACGTTTTTTTGACACCAAACTCCACAAAGCATGTCCTCTAGGCTCTAGTTTTGTCTTATCTTGATTATTGTGCAGTCGTGTGGTCCAGTACTGCAAGGAAAGACCTAGTTAAGCTGCAGCCGGCCCAGAACAGAGCGGCACGTCTTGCTCTTCATTGTAATCAGAGGGCTAATATTAATACTATTCATGCCAGTCTGTCTTGGCTAAGAGTTGAGGAGAGACTGACTGCATCACTTCTTTTAATAACATTGTGTTGGAAATTCCAAATTGTTTGCATAGTCAACTTACACACAGCTCTGACACACACACTTATCCCACCAGACATGCCACCAGGGGTCTTTTCACAGTCCCCAAATCCAGAACAAATTCAAGAAAGCGTACAGTATTATATAGAGCCATTGCATGGAACTTCCATCTCAGAATGCTCAAATAAACAGCAAACCTGGTTTACAAAAACAGATAAAGCAACACCTCGCTTCACAACGCCTCTCCCCTATTAGACCTGGATAGTTTGTGTGTATGTATCGATATGTAGGCTACGTGTGTCTTTTTAAAATTGATGTAGTTATGTCCTTGAGCTGTTCTTGTCTATTAATGTTCTGTATTATGTTGTGTGGAACCCCAGGAAGAGTAGGTGCTGCTTTCGGCAACAGCTAATAGGGATCCTAATAAAATACTGTAAATACCCTGAACAACAGTGAATATGCTCTTGACATCTTTCTAGATTGATCCAGAGTGTTTGACACGGTGGATCATGAAATAATACTTGCTAAATAGCATTATTACGGTTGTCATGATTATACATATAAATGGCTATATAATTATGTTTATGATTAGAAAACAATTTCTGTATGCAAATGGTTGATCGTCGACCAGGTCGAAGATTTCCTGTGGCGTTCCACAGGGTTCGATCCTTGGACCTTTGTTATTCCTAATCTATATTTCAATGGCCTTTGCTGCTGGGTCTTCTACCGTACTTCACATTCTTTTTTGCCGATGATACCAAATTGATTTTATCACACAAAAAAAAAATCAATTCACAAATCAATGAAGCCAACTCATGCGTGGCCACATTTTCCATAATGGTTCCAGATATAAACAAATTATCTTTAAATGTTGATAAATCCCACTACACTGTATTCACAGGTAAGAATCAGAAATATATAACATATGTAAATGTATATATATAAATACAAAAAGAGCCAGAATATCAAAATGGAATGAAATCTACTAGATTCCTCGGTGTACTAGTTGATGAAAAGTTGTCCTGGAAAGATCATATTCGTTTCCTACCTACACAAATTACTCATCACACAAAAAGACATTGGCCAGACTAGCCACCTCCTCTAACTACTTGGCTCCATTTGCCCCTCCGTTTAAGAAACTCAATATATTATCTTTCAACATTAATATACTCCAATTATTCACCTTCATCTACAAATACACATACCTCCCCGACAACCTACCTAAACCCTTCAATGTATTCTTCCAGGTTCATTCCCGAAACCATTCACTATATTCTTCCAGGTTCATTCCCTAAACCCTTAACTATATTCTTCCAGGTTCATTCCCTAAAACCCTTCACTGTATTCTTCCGGGTTCATTCCCTAAAACCCTTCACTGTATTCTTCCGGGTTCATTCCCTAAAACCCTTCACTGTATTCTTCCGGGTTCATTCCCTAAAACCCTTCACTGTATTCTTCCAGGTTCATTCCCTAAACCCTTCACTATATTCTTCCAGGTTCATTCCCTAAACCCTTCACTGTATTCTTCCAGGTTCATTCCCTAAACCATTCACTGTATTCTTCCAGGTTCATTCCCTAAACCCTTCACTGTATTCTTCCTGGTTCATTCCCTAAACCCTTCACTGTATTCTTCCTGGTTCATTCCCTAAACCCTTCACTGTATTCTTCCAGGTTCATTCCCTAAACCCTTCACTGTATTCTTCCAGGTTCATTCCCTAAACCCTTCACTGTATTCTTCCAGGTTCATTCCCTAAACCCTTCACTGTATTCTTCCAGGTTCATTCCCTAAACCCTTCACTGTATTCTTCCAGGTTCATTCCCTAAACCCTTCACTGTATTCTTCCAGGTTCATTCCCTAAACCCTTCACTGTATTCTTCCAGGTTCATTCCCTAAACCCTTCACTGTATTCTTCCAGGTTCATTCCCTAAACCCTTCACTGTATTCTTCCAGGTTCATTCCCTAAACCCTTCACTGTATTCTTCCAGGTTCATTCCCTAAACCCTTCACTGTATTCTTCCAGGTTCATTCCCTAAACCCTTCACTGTATTCTTCCAGGTTCATTCCCTAAACCCTTCACTGTATTCTTCCAGGTTCATTCCCTAAACCCTTCACTGTATTCTTCCAGGTTCATTCCCTAAACCCTTCACTGTATTCTTCCAGGTTCATTCCCTAAACCCTTCACTGTATTCTTCCAGGTTCATTCCCTAAACCCTTCACTGTATTCTTCCAGGTTCATTCCCTAAACCCTTCACTGTATTCTTCCAGGTTCATTCCCTAAACCCTTCACTGTATTCTTCCAGGTTCATTCCCTAAACCCTTCACTGTATTCTTCCAGGTTCATTCCCTAAACCCTTCACTGTATTCTTCCAGGTTCATTCCCTAAACCCTTCACTGTATTCTTCCAGGTTCATTCCCTAAACCCTTCACTGTATTCTTCCAGGTTCATTCCCTAAACCCTTCACTGTATTCTTCCAGGTTCATTCCCTAAACCCTTCACTGTATTCTTCCAGGTTCATTCCCTAAACCCTTCACTGTATTCTTCCAGGTTCATTCCCTAAACCCTTCACTGTATTCTTCCAGGTTCATTCCCTAAACCCTTCACTGTATTCTTCCAGGTTCATTCCCTAAACCCTTCACTGTATTCTTCCAGGTTCATTCCCTAAACCCTTCACTGTATTCTTCCAGGTTCATTCCCTAAACCCTTCACTGTATTCTTCCGGGTTCATTCCCTAAACCCTTCACTGTATTCTTCCGGGTTCATTCCCTAAACCCTTCACTGTATTCTTCCGGGTTCATTCCCTAAACCTATCAATGTATTCTTCCGGGTTCATTCCCTAAACCCTTCACTGTATTCTTCCGGGTTCATTCCCTAAACCCTTCACTGTATTCTTCCGGGTTCATTCCCTAAACCCTTCACTGTATTCTTCCGGGTTCATTCCCTAAACCCTTCACTGTATTCTTCCGGGTTCATTCCCTAAACCCTTCACTGTATTCTTCCGGGTTCATTCCCTAAACCCTTCACTGTATTCTTCCGGGTTCATTCCCTAAACCCTTCACTGTATTCTTCCGGGTTCATTCCCTAAACCCTTCACTGTATTCTTCCGGGTTCATTCCATAAACCCTTCACTGTATTCTTCCAGTTTCATTCCCAAATCCATGCATACAACCATAGAGAATTCTCTATCAGATACAGAGGTTCCATACTCTGTAATTCATATCTTCACATTACCAAAACATCCCTCAATAACTTCAAAGTGTAGACTAGGGGTCAGGGGTCAGTCTGATGGACCAGATGACCCAGTAATCTGCTCCCTGTAGCCACTCTCTCACACACACACATGATCAAACATGTTTTTTCTTGTATACGGAGTATATAATGGGCAGTTATAATTAGTATGCTCTGTTTAACAGGCTAAGCACCTTTTTGTACTTATATTTGTATGTTGTTTTTTGAGGTGTGGTTTTCATATCAGCCATTTTGGTTTTCCAACCTGCACACTGTTTTCATATGTTTTATATCTGCACTGTTTTGTCTTTAACATGTTTTCTGACCTGTGAATAAATAAAACCTAAAACCTACTCCAGCTGTATGTAACTGAGTGGTAAATAAGGAGTCTGGTCCTGTTACTCCAGCTGTGTAACTGAGTGGTAAATAAGGAGTCTGGTCCTGTTACTCCAGCTGTGTAACTGAGTGGTAAATAAGGAGTCTGATCCTGTTACTCCAGCTGTGTAACTGTGGTAAATAAGGAGTCTGATCCTGTTACTCCAGCTGTGTAACTGTGGTAAATAAGGAGTCTGGTCCTGTTACTCCAGCTGTGTAACTGTGGTAAATAAGGAGTCTGATCCTGTTACTCCAGCTGTGTAACTGTGGTAAATAAGGAGTCTGGTCCTGTTACTCCAGCTGTGTAACTGTGGTAAATAAGGAGTCTGATCCTGTTACTCCAGCTGTGTAACTGTGGTAAATAAGGAGTCTGGTCCTGTTACTCCAGCTGTGTAACTGTGGTAAATAAGGAGTCTGGTCCTGTTACTCCAGCTGTGTAACTGTGGTAAATAAGGAGTCTGGTCCTGTTACTCCAGCTGTGTAACTGTGGTAAATAAGGAGTCTGGTCCTGTTACTCCAGCTGTGTAACTGTGGTAAATAAGGAGTCTGGTTCAGATCAGGACGTCCCGTAGAGATCAGAGTTCATCCATATCTCCTGGATCACCATGTCCCTCCTCTCCATGCGTTCTACCCTCTCTGCATCCGCTGTCCTGTAGCTCACTTCCTCCCAGCAGTAAGCCAGCTGCCTGTCTGAGTCCGACAGCAGCGAGCAGTCAGTCATCTCCTCCTCTTCATCATCATCCTCCTCTTCCTGGCTCCTGCGTCTGTGTGTTTTGTGTGCGTGTGTTTTGTGTGTGTGGCGGAGACCTCTACAGGTCAGTCTGATAGACACAGCCAGCAGGGTGAGTAGCAGACCAACACACACACTGGAGGTGAACAGCAACGCTGCAGTCTCTGGGTGCTCTGGGGAGGAGAGGAGAGAAGGGGAGGAGAGGAGAGAAGAGGAGAGGAAAAGGGGGGGTTAATACAGAGATGGGTGATTTGCATACGTTTGTGTGTCTGTCTGTCTGTGTGTCTGTCTGTGTATCTGTCTGTGTGTCTGTCTGTGTATCTGTCTGTGTATCTGTCTGTCTGTGTGTCTGTCTGTGTCTGTCTGTGTATCTGTCTGTGTGTCTGTCTGTGTATCTGTCTGTCTGTGTGTCTGTCTGTGTCTGTCTGTGTGTCTGTCTGTGTATCTGTCTGTGTGTCTGTCTGTGTGTCTGTCTGTGTATCTGTCTGTGTATCTGTCTGTCTGTGTGTCTGTCTGTGTATCTGTCTGTGTGTCTGTCTGTGTGTCTGTCTGTGTATCTGTCTGTGTATCTGTCTGTCTGTGTATCTGTCTGTCTGTGTGTCTGTCTGTGTCTGTCTGTGTATCTGTCTGTGTATCTGTCTGTGTGTCTGTCTGTGTATCTGTCTGTGTATCTGTCTGTGTATCTGTCTGTGTATCTGTCTGTGTATCTGTCTGTGTGTCTGTCTGTGTATCTGTCTGTCTGTGTGTCTGTCTGTATCTGTGTGTGTCTGTCTGTGTATCTGTCTGTCTGTGTGTCTGTCTGTATCTGTCTGTGTATCTGTCTGTGTTAGCATGTGTGCGTGCCTGTACCTATAATATAGGAGTAAGTCATAACAGAGTTACTCATCATGACTCCTGTGTTTCCTGGTGTTCTGGAGCCCTTAGGATAGACAGCCACGTCTGCAGGACCCGGGTGGGCTGGGGGAGGACCCGGGTGGGCTGGGGGAGGACCAGGGTGGGCTGGGGGAGGACCCGGGTGGGCTGGGGGAGGACCCGGGTGGGCTGGGGGTGGACCGGGGGGAGAACCTGGGTGAGTTGGGAAAAATCATGAAAGAAAATAAATGAGTATTTCTCCCATTCTAATAGAGGTGTAGATTCCATCTCACATTCCAGTGTTGGAACTTGGAAACAAGACTGCATGGGATTTCTGTTACTATGGGACTCTGTGTAGCCAACGGCAACGTCCGCTTTAGGTATAATGCCGGGAGCCACTGGTGGATTTGATCGCTCTAATACAGTCCCACCTCCTCCAACAACACCACCAAAACAACTGCTATGCTGATGTTGGCTAAAGCGGATCTGACTGTATAGAGCCCTAATCCTAGTTGTGGATTAAAACACGATTGATGTAGGTTCTCCATTGAGTATGCTTTTTAGTCCAGAACTAGGCTTAATGTGCATCCGGGAAACCAGACCGTAACCAACTAAATAAAGCATTTCATGTTGTTTTATCCTTGCATAGTTGTCACGTCGCAGTGAGGAATCAACTGGGTTTTCATTATATATCGATGACAGTACCTTTGGGGTGTGAGGTGGGTCTGAGTAGTAGACCTGGGTCTGCTTCCTGCAGTAACGTCTGTGGTACTGTAGGGGAAAGCACAATGTTCCCTGTGAGGAATGTACTCCTATACTTCTCTGTCACACACACACACACACACACACACACACACACACACACTTCTCGCTCGTAACACACCAACTACTCTTACAGTCCATCCAAAAGAGGACTCTCAAAAGAGTCAAACACACAGAGATGAGCAGTGTTTTCTGTCAGACTTGTTGCGTTGGTAAGTAACCAGCCGAAAGGGAAACTGGTATTGTTTTGTGTATCAATGGAGACGATATGATCTGTCCAAAGGGACCTTTCAACACTGGTCGAAAGTTTAAACCCCCAAATTATTATATTCACAACAATGTCTGTCAGCTGATGGCCTCACAAAGAGCCTGGCATTTGAACCAATCACAGGAAGCGTCACAGGAAGGGACCGTATTCACAAAGCATCTCAGAGTAGGAGTGCCTGATTTAAGACCAGATCCCTCTGTCCATGTGGATCTAATTCATTATGATCTATCTAGAATCTGTCCATGTGAATCTAATTCATTATGATCTATCTAGAATCTGTCCATATGAATCTAATTCATTAGGATCTATCTAGAATCTGTCCATATGAATCTAATTCATTAGGATCTATCTAGAATCTGTCCATATGAATCTAATTCATTATGATCTATCTAAAATCTGTCCATATGAATCTAATTCATTATGATCCATCTAGAATCTGTCCATATGAATCTAATTCATTATGATCCATCTAGAATCTGTCCATATGAATCTAATTCATGATGATCTAAAAGGCAAAACTGGTCCTAGATCAGCCCTTCTACTCTGAGAGGTTTTGTGAATAACAGGGTTGGGCTCAATTCATAATTTTATCATTTACTCCTATTCAACTTGTGAGTTGAAATTTTAATTGAATTGGCCACACCCCACAGGATGTAGAATTTGAGTTTGAGTGACAGGAAGTAGAATTTAATTCAGTGCAATTCAAAGACATTCCACTCAGTCATACAACATGATCGTTTCATTGAATCTGACAGGTCGGTTTGATTGACTCTGACAGGTCGGTTTCATTGACAGGTCGGTTTCATTGAATCTGACATGTCGGTTTCATTGACAGGTCGGTTTCATTGAATCTGACAGGTCGGTTTCATTGACAGGTCGGTTTCATTGAATCTGACAGGTCGGTTTCATTGACAGGTCGGTTTCATTGACAGGTCAGTTTCATTGAATCTGACAGGTCGGTTTCATTGACAGGTCGGTTTCATTGAATCTGACAGGTCGGTTTCATTGACAGGTCGGTTTCATTGACAGGTCGGTTTCATTGAATCTGACAGGTCGGTTTCATTGAATCTGACAGGTCGGTTTCATTGACTCTGACAGGTCGGTTTCATTGAATCTGACAGGTCGGTTTTATTGAATCTGACAGGTCGGTTTCATTGACAGGTCGGTTTCATTGACAGGTCGGTTTCATTGAATCTGACAGGTCGGTTTCATTGACTCTGACAAGTCGGTTTTATTGAATCTGACAGGTCGGTTTCATTGACAGGTCGGTTTCATTGACAGGTCGGTTTTATTGAATCTGACAGGTCGGTTTCATTGACAGGTCGGTTTCATTGACAGGTCGGTTTCATTGACAGGTCGGTTTCATTGAATCTGACAGGTCGGTTTCATTGAATCTGACAGGTCGGTTTCATTGACTCTGACAGGTCGGTTTCATTGAATCTGACAGGTCGGTTTTATTGAATCTGACAGGTCGGTTTCATTGACAGGTCGGTTTCATTGACAGGTCGGTTTCATTGAATCTGACAGGTCGGTTTCATTGACTCTGACAAGTCGGTTTTATTGAATCTGACAGGTCGGTTTCATTGACAGGTCGGTTTCATTGACAGGTCGGTTTTATTGAATCTGACAGGTCGGTTTCATTGACAGGTCGGTTTCATTGACAGGTCGGTTTCATTGACAGGTCGGTTTCATTGACAGGTCGGTTTTATTGAATCTGACAGGTCGGTTTCATTGACAGGTCGGTTTCATTGACAGGTCGGTTTCATTGACAGGTCGGTTTCATTGAATCTGACAGGTCGGTTTCATTGAATCTGACAGGTCGGTTTTATTGACTGACAGGTCAGTTTCATTGACTCTGACAGGTCAGTTTCATTGACTCTGACAGGTCGGTTTCATTGACTCTGACAGGTCCGTTTCATTGATTCTGACAGGTCTGTTTCATTGACTCTGACAGGTCACACACAGCACTCCAACTCAGACACTTTATGAATACGGCCCTGGTCCTAGATTAGCGCTCCAACTCTGAGACGCTTCATGAATACAAGCCCTAATCCAATTACCATTCGCACGACAATGTCTGTTAGCCGATGACCACACAAAGGGCCTGGCATTTGGTCCAATCACAGGAAGCTCCACAGGAAGTGTGTCTGTCGGCGGAGCACTATAGATGCCATTCTCCCAGTCTATTTCTAACCTGGTGTTTTCTCTGTTGTCTTTGTGCTGTCTGGGGTCTGATGCCTGGGGACTTATTTATAAAGAGTATTTAAAAAAAAAAAAAAAAAGTTTTATTATTAAGAACTCGTCAGGGTCTCAACTTCCTGTTGCGAGGTGGAATAATACAATACACAAGATGAGGAGAATGGGAGAAACTCCCCAAATACAGGTACACCAAGCTTGTAGCATCATACCCAAGTGGACTTGAGGCTGTAATCGCTGCCAAAGGTGCTTCAACAAAGTATTGAGTAAAGGGTCTGAATACTTATGTGAAATGTGATATTTCCATTTTATATATTTAATACATTTGCATTTTTTTCTTTCTAAAAACCTGTTTTTGCTTTGTCTTTATGGGGTATTGTGTGTAGATTAATGAGGGGGGAAAACGATTTAGTCAATTTTAGAATAAGGCTGTAACGTAACAGAATGTGGAAAAAGTGAAGGGGTCTGAATACTTTCCGAATGCCTCTGTAAAAGGCAAAACTGATCCTACATCAGCACTCCGAGACGCTTCGTGAATACCAGAATTTTGTTCATATAGTCTTTTAACGTTTGTACTTAGAATAGCCAATTACACTTAGAAGAAATCCTACTATGACCTCAGACGAGCCATCAAACAGGCAAAGCGTTAATACAGGACTACAGGACTCATCGAATGTGGCAGCCCTTGCAAACGGTCACGGATTACAAAGGGAAATTCAGCCGCGAGCTGCCCAGTGACGTGAGCATACCAGACAGGCTAAATGCCTTCTATGCTCGCTTCGAGGCAAGCAACACTGAACCATGCATGAGAGCACCAGCTGTTCTGGACAACTGTGTGATCTCGGTCTCTGTTGCCGATTGCGAGTAAGACCTTTAAACAGGTTAACATTCAGACGGACTACCAGGACGTGTACTCAAAGCATGCACTGACCAGTTGGCAAGTGTCTTCACTGACATTTTCAACCTCTACCTGATCCAGTCTGTAATTCCTACATGTTTCAAGCAAACCACCATAGTACCTGTGCCCAAGAATGCCAAGGTAACCTGTCTAAATGACTATTGCCCCATAGCACTCACACTGGTCATGGCTCACATCAACACTATCATCCCAGAAATCCTAGACCCACTCCAATTTGCATACCGCCCCAAAAGATCCAAAGATGATGCCATCTCTATTGCACTCCACACGGCCCTTTCACACCTGGACAAAAGGAACACCTATGTGAGACTGCTGTTCATTGACTACAGCTCAGCGTTTAACACCATAGTGCCCTCAAAGCTCATCACTAAGCTAAGAACCCTGGGACTAAACACCTCCCTCTGCATCTGGATCCTGGACTTCCTAACGGGCCGCCCCCAGGTGGTAAGGGTAGGTAACAACACATTTGCCATGCTGATCCTCAACACAGGGGCCCCTCAGGGGTGCGTACTTAGTCCCCTCCAGTACTCCCTGTTCACTCATGACTGCGTGGCCAAGCACGACTCCAACACCATCATTAAGTTTTGCCAACGACACAACGGGGGTAGGCATGATCACCGTAAACGATGAGACAGCCTATAAGGAGGAGGTCAGAGACCTTGAAGTGTGGTGCAATGGCAACAACCTCTCCCTCAGCGTGATCAAGACAAAGGAGATGATCGTGGACTACAGGAAAAGGAGGGGCGAGTTCGCCCCCATTCTCATCGACGGGGCTGCAGTGGTGCAGGTTAAGAGCTTCAAGTTCCTTGGTGTCCACATCACCAACAAACTATCATGGTCCAAACACACCGAGACAGTCGTGAAGAGGGCACGACAACGCCTATTCCCTCTCAGGAGACTGAAAAGATTTGGCATGGGTCCCCGAATCCTTAAAGATTTCTACAGCTGCACCATCAAGAGCATCCTGACCAGTTGCATCACCGCCTGGTATGGCAACTGCTCGGCCTCCGACCGCAAGGCGCTACAGAGGGTAGTGCGTACGGCCCAGTAAATCACTGGGGCCAAGCTTCCAAGCTATACCAGGCGGTGTTAGAGGAAGGGCTGAGGAGGGCCCGGCAAGCGATACCGGAGCACCAAGTCTAGGTCCAAAAGGCTTCTTAACAGCTTTTACCCCCAAGCGATAAGACTGCTGAACAGCTAATCAAATGGCGACCCGGACTATTTACATTGACAACCCCTTTCTTTTTTTTTACGCTGCTACTTGCTGTTTATAATCTATGCAGTCACTTTACCCCTACCTACATGTACATATTACCTCTAACCTGTACCCCCATAGTCACTGTACCCCTACCTACATGTACATATTACCCAGACTAACCTGTACCCCATAGTCACTTTACCCCTACCTACATGTACATATTACCTCTAACCTGTACCCCCATAGTCACTGTACCCCTACCTACATGTACATATTACCTCTAACCTGTACCCCCATAGTCACTGTACCCCTACCTACATGTACATATTACCCAGACTAACCTGTACCCCATAGTCACTTTACCCCTACCTACATGTACATATTACCTCAATTACCTCGACTAACCTGTACCTCCGCACATTGACTCGGTACGGGTACCGTCTGTATATAGCCTCGTTATTGTTATTTTATTGTTGCTCTTTTATTTTTTTCCTTTATTTTATTTAGTAAAATATTTTTCTTAACTCTTATTTTTCTTAAAACTACATTGTTGGTTAAGGGCTTGTTAGTAAGCATTTCACGGTAAGATCGACACCTGTTGTATTCTGTTCTACACCTACCCTAACCAGAAACCGTGGATCGATGGCGGCATTGGCGCATAACTGAAAGCGCGAACCACTGCATTTAACCATGGAAAGGTGACTGGGAATATGGACGAATACAAACAGTGTAGTTATTCCTTCCGCAAGCCAATCAAACAAGCGAAATGTGAGTATAGAGACGAAGTGGAGTCGCAATTCAACGGCTCAGACACGAGACGTATGTGGCAGGGTCTATTAGTCATATTCTATTAGTCATATTCTATTAGTTCTATTCTATTAGTTATATTCTATTAGTTCTATTCTATTAGTCATATTCTATTAGTCATATTCTATTAGTTCTATTCTATTAGTTCTATTCTATTAGTTCTATTCTATTAGTCATATTCTATTAGTTCTATTCTATTAGTTCTATTCTATTAGTTCTATTCTATTAGTCATATTCTATTAGTTCTATTCTATTAGTCATATTCTATTAGTTCTATTCTATTAGTTCTATTCTATTAGTTCTATTCTATTAGTCATATTCTATTAGTTCTATTCTATTAGTTCTATTCTATTAGTTATATTCTATTAGTTATATTCTATTAGTCATATTCTATTAGTTATATTCTATTAGTTCTATTCTATTAGTTATATTATATTAGTCATATTCTATTAGTTATATTCTATTAGTTCTATTCTATTAGTCATATTCTATTAGTCATAATCTATTAGTTATATTCTATTAGTCATATTCTATTAGTTATATTCTATTAGTCATATTCTATTAGTTATATTCTATTAGTTATATTCTATTAGTTATATTCTATTAGTTATATTCTATTAGTCATAATCTATTAGTTATATTCTATTAGTCATATTCTATTAGTTATATTCTATTAGTCATATTCTATTAGTTATATTCTATTAGTCATAATCTATTAGTTATATTCTATTAGTTATATTCTATTAGTTATATTCTATTAGTCATATTCTATTAGTTATATTATATTGTAAGACCATAGAGGTATTTTCCTACCACAGGAGTAGAGTACAGTCAGGTACTTCCTGGTTCCAGGGTAGCAGGGGTCTCTGAAGGTCTGGTTGTCTACGGCGACAACACACCTCTGTTTGCTGTAGCAGCTCTGTGACAGCGTGTGAACCGCATTGTGATTCAAACACTCTACATCAACACACAGAGAGAGACAGAGAGACAGAGAGACAGAGAGAGAGACAGAGAGAGAGAGAGAGAAAGAGAGAGAGAGAGAGAGGATCAACTAAAGACAAGCATGGAGGCATGTTAACGGTCCAACTCCATCAAGCATTTAATTATTGCATCAGTTTTGGGATCTTTGCGTGTGAATGCATAGTACCTGAAAGTGTGCATTCCCATAACCTTCAGAGTAAATGTTTTGACAGTGTTGAAAGTGAATTGATGCCGATCCTGCGTTCATCACCAAGTGAGAAAGTGGAAATTACCAGTCATAAATACCAGTTGGAATGCATTCACGTGCTTTGAACTGCTGGAGAAAAGCTGATTGGCTAATGAACAACAAGCTGTGTCTACCATCAACTAAAAGTACAGATATCATGCTTGTAAATAAATTTACAGTGTTCAAAAAAACATATTAATAGCAAAAAATAAATCAATCTGCCTTTTTTTAACTGAGAGCTTCGACTTTACCTTAAAGTCCTTTCGGAAGATTTTCTTGTCAAGCCGATCTCATGTTTAAAAAATATATATTTTTATAAAATATGTTATGTTGTTGCATTTAACGGCCCGAAAAAGCTGTTATCGAGGTGACGTCAGAGTTCAGCATGGTAGGAGAAGTCGGAGCTCAGGGACGATAGACGAGTTAACCACTCGCAATTACCAGTTGGAAGGGCGTTGAAGTGGAATTTTGACCAGTTTTATGTGGTAAATACCACCATCCCACTTGGTTATGAACACAGCGTGAGTCTCTCCTCTGCTGTCCACTCACCAAACGGAGGTGTTCCTCTGTCCTGTGAGGGACAGGTGTGACCCAGACCCCTACCGTAAGCAGCTGTATAGATGAGCAGCACTCTGGGGGGCTTACAGCGTAACGTCAGCTTCTCTCCCTCACACACCACACTGCTCTTATGCTCAGCTGACAAAGAGGAGGAGGAGAGGGGGGGGGGGCAACAGGAGAGACAAGAACAAACACAAACTTGCTTTGTGATGTATATTTTTCTGACAGAAATACTGCAGGTATGTGGGGTGGGGGGGGGGTCTCACTTTAGTCAGCAAAGTTTGTTCACACAGTACAGTTTAGGGTCAGAAAGACAGAGAGGTGGACAGAGAGAAAGAGGGACAGAGAGAGACAGGGACAGAGAGAGAGAGAGACAGTGAGGGAGAGAGAAAGACGGGGACAGTGAGAGAGAGAGGTGGACAGAGAGAAAGAGGGACAGAGAGAGACAGGGACAGAGAGAGAGAGAGACAGTGAGGGAGAGAGAAAGACGGGGACAGTGAGAGAGAGAGGTGGACAGAGAGAAAGAGGGACAGAAAGAGAGAGAGACAGCGAGGGAGAGAGAAAGATGGGGACAGTGAGAGAGGTGAACAGAGAGAAAGAGGGACAGAGAGAGACAGGGACAGAAAGAGAGAGAGACAGCGAGGGAGAAAGACGGGGACAGTGAGAGAGAGAGAGATGGACAGAGAGAAAGAGGGACAGAGAGAGACAGGGACAGAAAGAGAGAGAGACAGCGAGGGAGAGAGAAAGACGGGGACAGTGAGAGAGAGAGGTGGACAGAGAGAAAGAGGGACAGAGAGAGACAGGGACAGAAAGAGAGAGAGACAGCGAGGGAGAGAGAAAGATGGGGACAGTGAGAGAGAGAGGTGGACAGAGCGAAAGAGGGACAGAAAGAGAGAGAGGAGGTGAGGGAGAGAGAAAGACGGGGACAGTGAGAGGGCGAGAGGGGGACAGAGAGAGTGGTAGCGTACAGTACTCACTAGGTTTACACTTGTAGGTGACGTGGAGGTACTTGATGATCCCAGGACAGGGGTCGGGCCCAAACACCAGGTGATTGACAGGTAGCTGACAGTCTCTGTGGCTCTGACACTCTGACAGTAACTTCTACAGAAAGCACCAGGTGATTGACAGGTAGCTGACAGTAACTTCTACGGCAAACAACAACATGGTAACCCTAACAGACACTTTTTGGCCGGGATTCAATCCGATCTCCCCATTCCGGCTATGAACCTCTTAAAGGTAATGTTCCAGCGTTCGAAGAGACTGCATTGGTGGTAAACGCTGCAAATTACCTTTAAATGTCAAGCGTGATATAACCCATCTCTACTGATCTATAACATCTCTACTGATCTATAACCCATCTCTACTGATCTATAACATCTCTACTGATCTATAACACATCTCTACTACTGATCTATAACACATCTCTACTGGTCTATAACACATCTCTACTGATCTATAACACATCTCTACTGGTCTATAACACATCTCTACTGGTCTATAACAGATCTCTACTGATCTATAACATTTCTACTGATCTATAACATCTCTACTGATCTATAACACATCTCTACTGATCTATAACACATCTCTACTGATCTATAACATCTCTACTGATCTATAACACATCTCTACTGATCTATAACACATCTCTACTGATCTATAACACATCTCTACTGGTCTATAACATCTCTACTGATCTATAACACATCTCTACTGCTGATCTATAACATCTCTACTGATCTATAACATCTCTACTGATCTATAACACATCTCTACTGATCTATAACACATCTCTACTGGTCTATAACATCTCTACTGATCTATAACACATCTCTACTGATCTATAACACATCTCTACTAATCTATAACACATCTCTACTACTAATCTATAACACATCTATACTACTGATCTATAACACATCTATACTGATCTATAACGCATCTCTACTGATCTATAACACATCTCTACTGATCTATAACACATCTCTACTGATCTATAACACATCTCTACTACTGATCTATAACACATCTCTACTAATCTATAACACATCTCTACTACTGATCTATAACACATCTCTACTGGTCTATAACACATCTCTACTGATCTATAACATCTCTACTGATCTATAACATCTCTACTACTAATCTATAACACATCTCTACTGCTCTATAACACATGTACTGATCTATAACACATCTCTACTGATCTATAACATCTCTACTACTGATCTATAACACATCTCTACTGATCTATAACACATCTCTACTGATCTATAACATCTCTACTGATCTATAACATCTCTACTACTAATCTATAACACATCTCTACTGATCTATAACACATCTCTACTACTGATCTATAACACATCTCTACTGATCTATAACACATCTCTACTGATCTATAACACATCTCTACTACTAATCTATAACACATCTCTACTGGTCTATAACACATCTCTACTGATCTATAACATATCTACTGATCTATAACACCTCTCTACTACTGATCTATAACACATCTCTACTACTGATCTATAACACATCTCTACTGATCTATAACACATCTCTACTACTGATCTATAACACATCTCTACTGATCTATAACACATCTCTACTGATCTATAACACATCTCTACTACTGATCTATAACACATCTCTACTGATCTATAACACATCTCTACTGATCTATAACACATCTCTACTACTGGTCTATAACACATCTCTACTACTGATCTATAACACATCTCTACTGATCTATAACACATCTCTACTGATCTATAACACATCTCTACTACTGATCTATAACACATCTCTACTGGTCTATAACACATCTCTACTACTGATCTATAACACATCTCTACTGGTCTATAACACATCTCTACTGATCTATAACATCTCTACTGATCTATAACATCTCTACTACTAATCTATAACACATCTCTACAGCTCTATAACACATGTACTGATCTATAACACATCTCTACTGGTCTATAACACATTTCTACTGATCTATAACACATCTCTACTGATCTATAACATCTCTACTGATCTATAACACATCTCTACTACTGCTCTATAACACATCTATACTGATCTATAACACATCTCTACTACTGGTCTATAACACATCTCTACTGATCTATAACACATCTCTACTGATCTATAACACATCTCTACTGATCTAAAACACATCTCTACTGATCTATAACACATCTCTACTGATCTATAACACATCTATACTGATCTATAACACATCTCTACTGACTGGATTGAATCCCAGCCGATATCTCTATGTAGCCTTGGTTTTGGGTGTTATACTTTAATTCTGAAAATAAAATGAGCCACTACTATAATACTTTACCACCTTTTAAAAACTTATTCTGAATAACTTTATTATTCCCAGAAGGAACCTGCGTCTGTCAGAGTGAATATTCTAAGACCCCACAGATATTCCAGAGAGAGAGAGAGAAACAGAGAGAGAGAGAGAGAGAGAGAGAAAGAGAAAGAGAAAGAGAAAGAGACAGAGACGAGTCTAATAATTCATGATCAAGAAGTTAAACTTACACCTACTTGAAGAGTCGGTCGAAATGTTTCTATATGATTCCTTGCCTATGGGGATTGATCAACTCAGGCATACATGTCATGGATGCTTACCACGTTACACAAAACATTGAATGACTCGATCATTCGGCAGAGTGAAACTGCGGGAAAATACCTATTCCGGTGCAACAAAAGCATTCCTACGACGGAACAATGTGTGACCACTAAAACAAACACACCTGTAGAGCGGTAAACGCGGAACAGCTGTAGTTCGCCGCTCTGGCGTCCGCAGCCGTCACGTCGTCGTTGGTGCAGAGCCGTGCGTCGGCACGTCCGTAAAACGCCGACTGGATAGAGATGGTGGAGTGGCGTGGACAGTAGAGACGCAACTGCTGCCCGTCGCACGCATGCACAGAGTGACTGGTAGTGATCCGGGACAGGTATTCTGTTAAGAGAAATCAATTGATCCTTACAAGACAGTGACAGTCCTCAATCACCAATCAATTCAATTGATCCTTATAAGACAGTGAAACTCCTCAATCACCAATCAATTCAATTGATCCTTATAAGACAGTGACACTCCTCAATCACCAATCAATTAAATTGATCGTGGTTTACTGATCAACCAAGACACTAAATATTCAACAATTATGGATGATGAAGACGATGATGAAGAAGATAATTATGATGTAATCGTCTTATTCAAAAGTAATTAAAATCAATAGGCCTACATTAAAACAAATTCATCATCACCACACCTTTCTTCATTATTATCACCATCACCACACCACCTATCATTATTACCATCACCACACCACCTATCATTATTACCATCACCACACCACCTATCATTATTACCATCACCACACCACCTATCATTATTACCATCACCACACCACCTATCATTATTACCATCACCACACCACCTATCATTATTACCATCACCACACCACCTATCATTATTACCATCACCACACCACCTATCATTATTACCATCACCACACCACCTATCATTATTACCATCACCACACCACCTATCATTATTACCATCACCACACCACCTATCATTATTACCATCACCACACCACCTATCATTATTACCATCACCACACCACCTATCATTATTACCATCACCACACCACCTATCATTATTACCATCACCACACCACCTATCATTATTACCATCACCACACCACCTATCATTATTACCATCACCACACCACCTATCATTATTACCATCACCACCACACCACCTATCATTATTACCATCACCACCACACCACCTATCATTATTACCATCACCACACCTATTATTATTACCATCACCACACCACCTATCATTATTACCATCACCACACCACCTATCATTATTACCATCACCACACCAATCTTCATCACTACACCAATATTCATCACCACCACACCTATCATCATCATCATCATCATCATCATCATCATCACACTAACTTGAGAAATCAGCCAGTCCGTCCATGCCAGAGCAGGAGCTCCAGAGCAGCAGCGAGAGGTAGAGCAGGTTAATCCCGGACCGAGAGCAGCTCAGCCCGCCGTGGGAACCCGACCAGCTCATGGCTCCTCGCATTCCCGCTCCGTGAGATCATGTTCGGGGGCTCGCCTCTCTCCTCAAGTCTCCACGCTTCCGACAGGAAAGGCGGACTTATCGGAATGATACATGATCACGCCACATAGCCTTCAACTACACCTGCGCCAAGTTATGACTTTGACTCCACACAGACATTCAGAAATAAAGGGAAATAACAGTCTATGTAGTTTATATCAAAGTACAGCAGATAACAACACAGTTACGGCGCGTTGATGTTCCCGAAACAAAACCGTTTTCTCTTTTTTTCAGCGTAGTCCCTTTAAAAAAAACACCCCAGTGCCTTCACCCAAAACGTCCGCAAAAGAAGGAAAACTGTTAGAATTAAAGTAACTTGTCTCCTTCCTGTAGGATAGTGATAGTAGTCTGGTTGACACCAGATCCAGAATATCTTCGATGTGTAGTCGCGTCAGCCAGGCTGTATAGTCCCTAGCATTGACGTCACCGGACACGGGCTTTCCCGAATGATTTTTGTCTCAATCCGGAGTCGATTTTCCTTTCCGGGGATGGTGTAAAACTAGCTACACACTGCAATGAATACTCCAAACATGAGCCCTGGCCTGCCCTGCCTTTTATTATTTTGTGCTGCCTTAATAAACCAGAATTTCTGTGTAAAAAATAAAGTCTTTTTTTTGGATTCGTCAGAAACAAATATATTTCGGCGGGAGCGGGCGATTCTTCAGCTCAAAGATGAGAAGGAGAACCTGAGGTAAACTTTGTTAGCTTGCTATTACTATAGCCTATTTTGTTCGCTTATGATGATGTTATTCACAGAGTTATTGACTTCATATTAAGCCAGATTCGAGTAATTTACATTTCAATATGTTGACTCAAAAGCTGCCCTGACAGATAAAGTTATGCTAACTAACTAACTAACTTGAGGGACTAACGTTACCCAGTCTAGCTAGCAGTGCTGCTTCATTAATTAGCAACCTAGCAAATTTTACGAGCAGGGTTTTGACAGTACAGTTATTGATTAGTTATCTGGACACTGAATCCAACTGCTGAAGCTCTTGTGAGGGTTGAAAATATGCTTGGCCTATCATGGGAACAGTGTGTGTGTGCTGGAAGTAACATTGTGCACCAGATAGTGTAACTAGCTGAGAGGCTGTGGTTAACCTTGAGCGGGAACAGTATGTTAAATGAGGACACATACATAGAAAACAATGTTTCAAGGCGGGAACAATATGTTGAGCTATTGACACATGCATAGAAAACAATGAGGTAATCTGCAACACCGGACAGCAGGAGCGCCTGTGGGCTGGGACCAGCCTGTGCGCCAACGATAGGCTGAGTAAGTCTAAACCACACTCAGCCTCTACTCTGACAGGCCGGCTCAGAAGCGGGAACTATTTCTGTCAAAGTATATAAGAAGAACTCTGTAAGAATAAGCCAGTTCTCTGTTCTGCCTTGCGAGGTGTTACAGTGAACCCGTATATACGAAAATTGCATTTACCATTTATTGCTTGAGTTTAATAAAAGTACTTATAGTATATTCAGTGACTCTGCATCACATTTATCCTGATACCAGATTTGATTGACGCAACCCTAACACTCTGTTAACCACCTGACAAAAGTATTACCAACTAAACAATTACTGTCTAATCAAGTACTGTCCAAATATGCTAAAAATTACTAATAAAGATAGCTAGCTAGCATGACGTCATCTCAATTAGCTAGCTAACGTTACGTTATCTGTTTAAAAACAACTAAGCTGGATAGCTGTTAATATTGTTTCAAATTTATAGGAGATGGACATACGGATTTGAAGATGCAGCTCAGAAAACATAGACGGTTGTTATATTTGCAGGAGTAAGTGAATAGAGTGTGTGTGTGTGTGTTTTTACAATACAATTATTTAGCATCTAGCTACATAGATGGGTTGGCTGACAACAACATACGAAAATGATGTGCGCGCTTCCATGGGGCATAATAACATGCTGACCAGACCGGACACGTCGCGTGCACGAGCGTCGCAAGGTAAATGTAGAAATCCATGTTATTCAATTATTACACCCACACTGCTCGTGCGCGCCCAACGAGCGTCTGCGTTGCCATAGGATTGAAATAGAACTTTCTATTTCTGACGCAGATCGCGCTGCAAGTCCCGCCTCTCCCATCTCCTCATTGGTTTATAGAAGCAGGTACCCACGTGCCAACTCCTCATTGGTTATACCCACCTGGGTGATTGAAAGACGAACTGTTTTGCCGGTTGTCGTGGTAATACTATGAACGTTTAGATGCCAATCACCATATAAATTCAAAGATGAAAAAGCCTGGAAGGAGGAGAGATGACTAGAAACGATTTGGTTGGCTGTTTTATGTGTGGATTAATTGTCGGAGTAGAGGACCTTGTGCATTTCAGGTAAAATAACAACTCAATGTTTATATATCCCAGGACAAATTAGCTAGCAACAGCAAGCTAGCTAAATAGGACAAATTAACGTTAGCTAGCAAGTGCAAGCTAACTAGCTAAATTGCCATACATGTTTAATGCTTTTCGACCTGTCCCCAAATTAATGTAATTGGTTCAGAGTTTGTTTTGATATTCTAACCTGCGTGTTGTGATCGTGTTTGTGGTAGGGGGACAAATTACATTTATGCACGATAGCGCGGTTTGGGTTCCGTGTAAGTCAGCCTGTTGTAATTCTGAATGGCCAGATTTCTAGCAAGAATGACACTGTCATGTGTGGGAATCATAAGTGGGTTATTTCAACATGTTTCATTATGTTGTTGATACCATGTCTTGTTTTGACTGATTTCATGTCAATGGCAAATATGCCAAACATTCGCTAGTTAGCTAACCAACAACTGTAACAATGTATTTGAAACAACAAGTGGTCATTGTGCAAATGTATTTGTTTTCAATAAACACGACCATCTAAACCAACCTCATCTGCAGTAATGTGGCCAACATCAACATGAGACTTTAAAAAAAATTCTTGCCAATCATATTTTGGACATGGTTTATTTAAACATTGCAACAAAATGATAAATACTTTTTCCAACAATTGTTCTTAATGGAAAATGATGATAGTTATGCACTTGTAAGTTGTACTTGAGAAAATAAAAAATAAAATAATTGTGACTAGACATTCCATGGGTTTACTGACCACAATCCATTGAATTAATATTAAGAAGTGTTAATTATTTGCCGTCAGGAGAGCACAGCTCACGGAAGATAGTAGTGAGATATGCAACATAGAGGTATGTTTCTGCAAAATATTCATTGCTAATGTAACCGATGTGAAATGGCTAGCTAGTTAGCAGTGGTGCGCGCTAATAGCCTTTCAAATGGTGACGTCACTCGCTTTGAGACCTTGAAGTAGTGGTTCCCCTTGCTCTGCAAGGGCCCTCGGCTTTTGTGGAGCGATGGGTAACGATGCTTCGTGGGTGACTGTTGTTGATGTGTGCAGAGGGTCCCTGGTTCGCGCCCGGGGCGAGGGGACGGACGTAAAGTTACACTAGCTTGCGAGGTGTTTTTTTTTTTTTTTGCGCAGGGATCTTTGGTGCTGAGCCCCGGATGTTCTGAATGTCTAGTGACGTACCAGGACCCAAGCGCCACCAGTGCAGGGCAGCAGCGATCAAGGTAGAAAAAAACCCAGAACTGACAGAGACTGGGCGCAATCGAAAGGATCACTTTTGTCAGGTCATCGTCTTGGATGACTGACGGGAGGAGGATGTGTTTTTTTGTAAATAAAAACTGGTGTGCTGCTTCAAGAGAAGGAAATGGTAAGCTCTCATCATGGTAGCTGACATCATGGTCATGGTAAGCTGACATCATCATCATGGTAAGCTGACATCATGGCCATGGTAAGCTGACATCATCATCATGGTAAACTGACATCATGGTAAACTGACCTCATGGTAAACTGACCTCATGGTAAGCTGACCTCATGGTAAACTGACCTCATGGTAAGCTGACCTCATGGTAAACTGACATCATGGTAAACTGACCTCGTGGTAAACTGACCTCATGGTAAACTGACCTCATGGTAAACTGACCTCGTGGTAAACTGACCTCATGGTAAGCTGACCTCATGGTAAACTGACATCATGGTAAACTGACCTCATGGTAAACTGACCTCGTGGTAAACTGACCTCGTGGTAAACTGACCTCGTGGTAAGCTGACCTCGTGGTAAACTGACCTCGTGGTAAACTGACATCGTGGTAAACTGACCTCGTGGTAAACTGACCTCGTGGTAAACTGACCTCGTGGTAAACTGACCTCATGGTAAACTGACCTCATGGTAACCTGACCTTATGGTAACCTGACCTCATGGTAAACTGACCTCATGGTAAACTGACCTCATGGTAAACAGACCTCATGGTAAACTGCAGACTCTTTATTGGCATGGGAAACATATACAAGCCAACACCACTCTGGCAGTCAAACTGTATGGGGCCGTAAACAAACCAGAATCCGCTCACCCAGAGGCATCGTTTCTGTTGGGTGGAAATTTGAACACATCTCCTGCGCCACTAGAGGGCGCTAAAACTCTAGCCAGCTTGGCTGCTGTGTAAAACCTGCAAATTCAGACATAGAAGAAGTGTTAATTATTAACACTCCAAAATATGTCTCATAAAGCTTACTTCATTATTCAATGCTTACATTTTTTTTTTTACTGCATCAGAGATAGCGTACACAGACGTTTCAGCTCTACAGCCTTCTTCAATGTGTCTAATTAAATATTCTGCTAATGTCTGCTATCATGTAAATGACGTAGAATTGCATGAAATGCGTTTATAAAAGGAAATCCTAAAAACGCGTCTGCTCAACGGTGTGCCACTACGCAAATGCAATTTATAGATGTATGCAATGCTTTCTAATAAAGGGGATTTTTTCCCCACCTCCTGCAGCAGCACCCTACGAACTCAAAACATCTTCCAGCGGCCATGCAACCATACAACAGATATACAGTGCCTTCAAAAAGTATTCAAAATGTTGTTGTTAGTCTGAATATAAAATGTGTTACATTTAGATTTTGTGTCACTGGCCTACACACAATACCCCATAATATCAAAGTGGAATTATATTTTTAGAAATGTTTACAAATTCATAAATTAAAAGCTGAAAGGTCTTGAGTCAATAAGTATTCAACCCCTTTGTTATAACAAACCTAAATAAGTTCAGGAGTAAACATGTGCTTAACTCACTCTGTGTGCAACAATAGTTTTGAACATGATTTTTGAATGACTACCTCATCTCTGTACCCCACACATACAATTATCTCTAAGGTCGCTCAGTCGAGCAGTGAATTTCAAACACAGATTCAACCACAAAGACCAGGGAGGTTTTCCAATGCCTCGCAAAGAAGGGCACCTATTGGTAGATGGGTAAAAACTAAAAAAGTAGACATTGAATATCCCTTTGAGCATGGTGAAGTTATTAATTACACTTTGGATAGTGTATCAATACACCCAGTCACTACAAAGATACAGGCTTCCTTCCTAACTCAGTTGCCGGAGAGAAAGGAAACTGCTCAGGGATTTCACCCTGAGGCCAGTGGTGACTTTAAAACAGTTACAAAGTTTAATGGCTGTGATAGAACTGAGGATGGATAAACAACATTGTAGTTACTCCATAATACTAACCTAAATGACAGAGTGAAAATAAGGGAGCCTGTACAGATAAATATTCCAAAACATGCATCCTGTTTGCAATAAGGCACTAAAGTATGTGGCAAAGAAATTAACTTTATGTCCTGAATACAAAGAGTTATGTTTGGGGCAAATCCAACACATCACTGAGTACAACTCTTCATATTTTCAAGCATGGTGGTGGCTACATCATGTTATGGGTATGCTTGTCATCAGCAAGGACTTGGGAGTTTTTTGTTGTTGTTGATAAAAATAAACGTAATAGAGCTCAGCACAGACAAAATCCGAGAGGAAAACCTTGTACAGTCTGCTTTCCAAATCAAATGTTATTGGTCACATGCGTCGAATACAACAGGTGTAGACTTTACAGTGAAATGCTTACTTACGAGCCCTTTCCCCACGGTGCAGAGTTAAAAAGTAAGATAAATATTTGATAAATAAAAAAGGAAACCAGTAACACAATAATAACAATAATAACAATAACAAGGCAATACACAAAGAGTACCGGGACCGATTCAATGTGCAGGGATACGAAGTAATTGAGGTAATACAGTATGTACATGTGTGTAGGGGGTAGTTGAGGTAATACAGTATGTACATGTGTGTAGGGGATATTTGAGGTAATACAGTATGTACATCTGGGTAGTGGGTAGTTGAGGTAATACAGTATGTACATGTGGGTAGGGGGTAGTTGAGGTAATACAGTATGTACAGGTGGTAGGGGGTAGTTGAGGTAATACAGTAGGTACATGTGGTAGGGGGTAGTTGAGGTAATACAGTATGTACATGTGGTAGGGGGTAGTTGAGGTAATACAGTATGTACATGTGGTTAGGGGGTAGTTGAGGTAATACAGTATGTACATGTGGTTAGGGGGTAGTTGAGGTAATACAGTATGTACATGTGGGTAGGGGGTAGTTGAGGTAATACAGTATGTACATGTGGGTAGGGGGTAGTTAAGGTAATACAGTATGTACATGTGGGTAGGGGGTAGTTGAGGTAATACAGTATGTACATGTGGTAGGGGGTAGTTGAGGTAATACAGTATGTACATGTGTGTAGGGGGTAGTTGAGGTAATACAGTATGTACATGTGGGTATATATTTTTTTGTCTTTATCTGTTGTGGTCTAGTACTGTCTTTATCTGTTGTGGTCTAGTACTGTCTTTATCTGTTGTGGTCTAGTACTGTCTTTGCTAGCTACGACCATCTACTTTAACTTCTTACGGCTAGGGGTTCGACAACATGCACTGAAAAGGCAGAGCGCGAAATTCAAAAATATTTTTTTGAAATATTTAACTTTCATACATTCACAAGTGCAATACACCAAAATTAGAGCTTAACTTCTTGTTAATCTACCCATCGTGTCCGATTTCAAAAGGGCTTTACAGCGAAAGCACACCATATGATAATGTTAGGTCAGAGCCTAGTCACAAAAAACATACAGCCATTTTCCTGCCAAAGAGAGGAGTCACAAAAAGCAGAAATAGAGATAAAATTAATCACTAACCTTTGATGATCTTCATCAGATGGCACTCATAGGACTTCATGTTACACAATACATTTATGTTTTGTTCGATAAAGTTCATATTTATATCCAAAAATCTCAGTTTACATTGGCGAGTTATGTTCAGTAATGTTTTGCTTCCAAAACATCTGGTGATTTTGCAGAAAGCCACATCAATTTACAGAAATACTCATAATAAACATTGATAAAAGATACATGGAATTATAGATCCACTTCTCCTTAATGCAACCGCTGTGTCAGATTTCAAAAAAGCTTTACGGAAAAAGCACACCATGCTATAATCTGAGTACTGCGCTCAGACACAAAAACAATCCATACAGATACCCGCCATGTTGTGGAGTCAACAGAAGTCAGAAATAGCATTATAAATATTCACTTACTTTTGATGATCTTCATCAGAATGCACTCCCAGGAATCCCAGTTCCACAATAAATGTTTGTTTTGTTCGATAAAGTCCATCATTTATGTCCAAATACCTCCTTTTTGTTAGTGCATTTAGTTCACAATCCAAACTCACGAGGCGCGGGCAAGTCCAGGCGAAAGTTCAGACGAAAAGTCCAAAAAGTTATATAACAGTTTGTAGAAACATGTCAAACGATGTATAGAATCAATCTTTAGGATGTTTTTAACATAAATCTTCAATAATGTTTCAACCGGAGAATTCCTTTGTCTTTAGAAATGCAATGGAACGCAGGTCGCTCTCACGGCCACACTCGTGACCAGCTCATGGCATTCTGCCAGACCTCTGGTTGAAACAGCTCTCATTCTCTCCCCCTTCACAGTAGAAGCCTCAAACAAGGTTCTAAAGACTGTTGACATCTAGTGGAATCCTTAGGAAGTGCAATATGACCCCATAGACACTGTATATTAGAAAGGCAATGAGTTGAAAAACTACAAACCTCAGATTTCCCACTTCCTGGTTGGATTTTTCTCAGGTTTTCGCCTGCCATATGAGTTCTGTTATACTCAAAGACATCATTCAAACAGTTTTAGAAACTTCAGAGTGTTTTCTATCCAAATCTACTAATAATATGCATATATTAGCTTCTGAGCCTGAGTAGCAGGAAGTTTACTCTGGGCACGCTTTTCATCCGAACGTGAAAATGCTGCCCCCTATCCCAAACAGGTTAAGTGCTTCCTGTCTTCCCAGTAGCCTTCTTGGTGTGTGAACTGCTGACTGCTCCTAATTTGCGTCAGTGGAGGCTCCTCAGAGGAGAAAAGGGAGGACCACCCTCAGTGAATTTCATAAAAATAGTAAAACATTTAAACGGTTATCTATGTAGATAAAACTATACTAAATATATTCACGTCACCAAATAATGGATTAAAACACATTGTTTTGCAATGAAGGTCTACAGTAGCCTCAACAGCACTTTGTAGGGTAGCACAATGGTGTAGCCGGAGGACAGCTTGCTTCCATCCTCCTCTGGGTACATTGACTTCAATACAAACCCTAGGAGGCTCGTGGTTCTTTTCCCCCTTCCAGAGTAATTATGACAACTTCCGGAGGACGTCCTGATTACATTAAACATTTGATTAAATTACAACTATCTTTAGTCATAATAAACTCCAATAATTTTTGTAAAATACATTTATGAATGTATTTAAAACATTTACGCGCCCCAATGATGAGGGAAGATGATGTCAGGTTAAATATAATTATTTGTTTAAATCCCAGATGTGTTTGTGCTCTTGTCAACTCCAGTGCTTGTCTTTGCCAAGCCAAACAACGAGTGAAATGATGTCCCTGTGTTCTGGTTAATCATGTCACATGACCTGGATTTTATCATTTTTTTAAATTTAAAGCTTTTTCATCAAACTGTCTCCTTTTTATGTCAGATGGTCCAGTACCATCCTCCGGCACCATCCTCAGACAATTGTTTTTTTCTAATTCTCATTTCTGGAAAATACTTCACATAAAGGTCATGTGACATAATGAATTAAAACACAGGGCCCTAGGCATGATAGACAGAGACGCAAGACATCCGACTCGCTCTTTTTCCCCTGGTTCATATAGCCTACAGTCAATGGAATCCAAGGTGGCTTAGCAGTTCAGACGTCTTTTTCTGTTCCGTATTGTTCGTGTCCTGTATATATATATATTTACACCTTTCTTCGCATATCTTTTATCTATTTTATTATCCAAGAACTCAACTACAAAAGCTTTCCTGCAAAAGCTTTCCTGCAACCCGCTTCACCAATTACAAAAAGTATTACTTACCTCAATCTGAAAATCCATCGTGGAAGCTAGCCAGGGGCTAATTCAGAAGCTAGCCTGAAAGCTTAACCAGAAGCTACTCCGATAGCTAGCCAGAAGCTAATCTGTAGCTGCCCCGAAATTAGCCGGTTTGCTGGCTAGCGTTGGTGTTTCAGCTGCCCACGTTTAGTGGTCATCAGCTATTCCTTTAGCTCGATAATCTACCGGCACTTTTGTGCAACGCGACTCGGACCGGAGCATTCCGGGACTCTTTTTTTTTTCTCTCAGTTTCCCCGGATTCCAGCCGCAGGCTCTGGACACTTGTACCTTGATTTCGCAGCTAGCTAGCTGCAAACCGTGTGACTATTGGCTTACGTCGACCCCGGAGCAAACTCTAATCATTCTGGAGCTAGCCAGCTGAGGAGTTCCATCACCACCCGGACCCGTTTCTTTTGTTGCTGCTGCAGATACGGAACCCCACCGGGCCTTCACGACTGACTGCCGCGACTGACTGCCGACGTTATCTGCCCGAGGGATTTATCCAACTGGCACCTCCGTCCCGACGTTACCTGAACGCTCATCTGAGGCCCGCTAATCGTTAGCTGTCTTATCGGCTGCTATTTGAACAAGTATATTGGACAACTATTATTATTATTATTATTTATTTATTTTATTTTTTCCTTGGGTCACTATATCTATTTTGCCAATTTGGATTGATCCCCTCTACCACACGGAACCCCACTACACGGAACCCCACTAACCTACCGACGGAAACGCACGAGGTATCTACAAACAGACCTCCATCCTATGCTGCTACCGATAGCCATATACCCGGCCAGCTGTCTGGATCGCCACGACCCCAACCAACCTCTACTCACTGGACCCTTATTGATCACTCGATTAGCATGCCTCTCCTTAATGTAAATATGCCTTGTCCATTGCTGTTCTGGTTAGTGTTTATTGGCTTATTTCACTGTAGAGACTCTAGCCCTGCTCTCTATACCATATCCAACCTCTCAGTTCCACCACCCACATATGCGATGACATCACCTGGTTTCAATGATGTTTCTAGAGACAATATCTCTCTCATCATCACTCAATACCTAGGTTTACCTCCATTGTATTCACATCCTACCATACCTTTGTCTGTACATTATTCCTTTAAACTATTTTATCGCCCCCAGAAACTTCCTTTTACTCTCTGCTCTAGTAGCTCTAGGCGACCAATTCTCATAGCTTTTAGCCGTACCCTTATCCTACTCCTCCTCTGTTCCTCTGGTGATGTAGAGGTGAATCCAGGCCCTGCAGTACCTGGCTCCACTCCTATTCCCCAGGCGCTCTCTTTTGATGACTTCTGTAACCGTAATAGCCTTGGCTTCATGCATGTTAACATTAGAAGCCTCCTCCCTAAGTTTGTTTTGTTCACTGCTTTAGCACACTCTGCCAACCCGGATGTTTTAGCCGTGTCTGAATCCTGGCTTAGAAAGACCACCAAAAATTCAGACATTTTCATCCCCAATTACAAGATTTTCAGACAAGATAGAACGGCCAAAGGGGGCGGTGTTGCAATCTACTGCAAAGACTGCCTGCAGAGTTCTGTTATACTATCCAGGTCTGTTCCCAAACAATTTGAACTTCTCTCACCGTTGCCGCCTGCTATAGACCACCCTCTGCCCCCAGCTGTGCTCTGGACACTATATGTGAACTGATTGCCCCCCATCTATCTTCAGAGCTCGTGCTGCTAGGCGACCTAAATTTGAACATGCTCAACACCCCAGCCACCCTACAATCTAAGCTTGATGCCCTCAATCTCACACAAATTATAAATGAACCTACCAGGTACCACCCCAATTCCGTAAACACGGGTACCCTCATAGATATCATCCTAACAAACTTGCCCTCCAAATACACCTCTGCTGTTTTCAACCAAGATCTCAGCGATCACTGCCTCATTGCCTGCATCCGTAATGGGTCAGCGGTCAAACGACCTCCACTCATCACTGTCAAACGCTCCCTGAAACACTTCAGCGAGCAGGCCTTTCTAATCGACCTGGCCGGGGTATCCTGGAAGGATATTGATCTCATCCCGTCAGTAGAGGATGCCTGGTCATTTTTTAAAAATGCCTTCCTCACCATCTTGAATAAGCATGCCCCATTCAAGAAATTTAGAACCAGGAACAGATATAGCCCTTGGTTCTCTCCTGACCTGACTGCCCTTAACCAACAGAAAAACATCCTATGGCGTTCTGCATTAGCATCGAACAGCCCCCGTGATATGCAACTTTTCAGGGAAGCCAGAAACCAATATACACAGGCAGTTAGAACAGCCAAGGCTAGCTATTTCAAGCAGAAATTTGCTTCCTGCAACACAAATTCAAAAAAGTTCTGGGACACCGTAAAGTCCATGGAGAATAAGAACACCTCCTCCCAGCTTCCAACCGCTCTGAAGATAGGAAACACTGTCACCACCGACAAATCCACTATAATTGAGAATTTCAATAAGCATTTTTCTACGGCTGGCCATGCTTTCCACCTGGCTACCCCCACCCCGGACAACAGCACTGCCCTCCCCTCTGCTACTCGCCCAAGCCTTCCCCATTTCTCTTTCTCCCAAATACAGTCAGCTGATGTTCTAAATGAGCTGCAAAATCTGGACCCTTACAAATCAGCCGGGCTAGATAATCTGGACCCTTTCTTTCTAAAACTATCTGCTGAAATTGTTGCCACCCCTATTACTAGCCTCTTCAACCTCTCTTTCGTGTCGTCTGAGATCCCCAAAGATTGGAAAGCAGCTGCGGTTATCCCCCTCTTCAAAGGGGGGGACACCCTTGACCCTAACTGCTACAGACCTATATCTATCCTACCCTGCCTTTCTAAGGTCTTCGAAAGCCAAGTCAACAAACAGATTACCGACCATTTCGAATCCCACCACACCTTCTCCGCAATGCAATCTGGTTTCAGAGCTGGTCATGGGTGCACCTCAGCCACGCTCAAGGTCATAAACGATATCGTAACCGCCATCGATAGGAAACAATACTGTGCAGCCGTATTCATTGACCTGGCCAAGGCCTTTGACTCTGTCAATCACCACATCCTCATTGGCAGACTCGACAGCCTTGGTTTCTCTAATGATTGCCTCGCCTGGTTCACCAACTACTTCTCTGATCGAGTTCAGTGTGTCAAATCGGAGGGTCTGTTGTCCGGGCCTCTGGCAGTCTCTATGGGGGTGCCACAGGGTTCAATTCTTGGACCGACTCTCTTCTCTGTTTACATCAATGATGTCGCTCTTGCTGCTGGTGATTCTCTGATCCACCTCTACGCAGACGACACTATTCTGTATACTTCTGGCCCTTCTTTTGACACTGTGTTAACAACCCTCCAGGCGAGCTTCAATGCCATACAACTCTCCTTCCGTGGCCTCCAACTGCTCTTAAATACAAGTAAAACCAAATGCATGCTCTTCAACCGATCGCTGCCTGCTCCTGCCCGCCTGTCCAACATCACTACTTTGGACGGCTCTGACTTAGAATATGTGGACACCTACAAATACCTAGGTGTCTGGTTAGACTGTAAACTCTCCTTCCAGACTCACATCAAACATCTCCAATCCAAAGTCAAATCTAGAATTGGCTTCCTATTCCGCAACAAAGCATCCTTTACTCATGCTGCCAAACATACCCTTGTAAAACTGACCATCCTACCAATCCTCGACTTCGGTGATGTCATTTACAAAATAGCCTCCAAAACCCTACTCAATAAATTGGATGCAGTCTATCACAGTGCCATCCGTTTTGTCACCAAAGCCCCATATACTACCCACCACTGCGACCTGTACACTCTCGTTGGCTGGCCCTCGCTTCATACTCGTCGCCAAACCCACTGGTTCCAGGTCATCTACAAGACCCTGCTAGGTAAAGTCCCCCCTTATCTCAGCTCGCTGGTCACCATAGCAGCACCTACCTGTAGCACGCGCTCCAGCAGGTATATCTCTCTAGTCACCCCCAAAACCAATTCTTCCTTTGGACGCCTCTCCTTCCAGTTCTCTGCTGCCAATGACTGGAACAAACTACAAAAATCTCTGAAACTGGAAACACCTATCTCCCTCACTAGCTTTAAGCACCAGCTGTCAGAGCAGCTCATAGATTACTGCACCTGTATATAACCCATCTACAATTTAGCCCAAACAACTACCTCTTTACCTACTGTATTTATTTATTAATTTATTTTGCTCCTTTGCACCCCATTATTTCTGTCTCTACTTTGCACTTTCTTCCACTGCAAACCAACCATTCCATTGTTGTTTTTTTTTTAGTTTTTATTTTACTTGCTGTGTTGTACTCACTTCGCCTCCATGGCCTTTTATATTTTTATTTATTTATACATATATTTGTTTGCCTTCACCTCCCTTATCTCACCTCACTTGCTCACATTGTATATAGACTTATTTTTTTTTTCACTGTATTATTGACTATATGTTTGTTTTACTCCATGTGTAACTATGTGTTGTTGTATGTGTCGAACTGCTTTGCTTTATCTTGGCCAGGTCGCAATTGTAAATGAGAACGTGTTCTCAATTTGCCTACCTGGTTAAATAAAGGTTAAATAAATAAATAAATAAAAATGAACTGAGCAGACCAAACCCAGCTGCTAATGCATTGGTGCCTATGGGAGAGCACCCCAAAAATGGAGATCACAATTGAGTGATGAGTGGGACATCTTCATTTATCCACCATCTTTGATGATGGCTCTAACACTGGCGCTCAGGCTAGTGAGTTCTTTGTCTCAGCACTGGTATTTTTCCTGAGTAAAAAAACAAAACATTTGTGTATTTCCAGAGATGAACTCTAGGTGGCGATGATGACCGGTAATTCCAGCCAGACAGCCCTCTGTACTGTACCAGCAGAAACAAAAGAAGCTATAGAGGAGGAAAAACGTGTTTTGCTCATATGGTGTCTAGGATTATGACCAATATGGAGTAGATTTAACACCATGCATGTTTGTTTGGTCTACTAAATTAAACACTGTGTCTTTGGGCTGGATGGATGGATAAAAATTGATATAGAGAGAGAGAAAGCGATGGATGCAGAGAGATGCCTTGGTCCTCATTTATGATGGAGAAAGATGTTGAATAGTAAATAAACGATTTGTAATTAGAGAATATTTTATATTAAAATGTCCATCACAACAATGACTTCTCTTTGTGTTGATGTCAAAGAAAACACAATAAAACAATACTTTTTATAAAGTATAAAGAAAATATACTATTTTAAAAACATAACTTTCTACTATTTCTACATTAGTATACAAAATATGTATATGCATACTGTTGATGTTTATCTCTGCTTGTGTGAGCGGGAATTATTTTTCTGTCATTTATGACCAAGTATTGCTTTGTTGTTGTTGTGACCGCAGGCTGTTGTTGTTGTTGTGACCGCAGGCTGTTGTTGTTGTTGTGACCGCAGGCTGTTGTTGTTGTTGTGACCGCAGGCTGTTTTTATTTTCTCATTGTGTGTTACTGGTTTTCCAGTAACGTGGGAGATGTGGGAGATGTGGGAGATGTGGGAGATGTTGGAGATGTGGGAGATGTGGGAGATGTTGGAGATGTGGGAGATGTGGGAGATGTGGGAGATGTTGGAGATGTGGGAGATGTGGGAGATGTTGGAGATGTGGGAGATGTGGGAGATGTTGGAGATGTGGGAGATGTGGGAGATGTTGGAGATGTGGGAGATGTGGGAGATGTGGGAGATGTGGGAGATGTTGGAGATGTGGGAGATGTGGGAGATGTGGGAGATGTTGGAGATGTGGGAGATGTGGGAGATGTGGGAGATGTGGGAAAGTGAACATGTTCAAAACATGCTTTTCATCACACACCAAGAACCGAAGAAAAAGACCATTGCCGTCACTCAAAATAATTTACAAATGTTCAGTAGGACACTTTCTTCCCCAAAACCTTAGAAAAAAACTAAATTCATAATTTGATTGATTTATCTTGTGTTAGCCAGTTTTGTTTGTTTTTTTACCCTCAAATTCTACCAGAGTGAAGTCTTCTATTTAACCTAGTTAACTCTCTAATGATAGATTTGTCTTACCATTTGGTTGTCCAGAAATCCTAGTTTGAGTATTGTCTGATTTCCTGCTTATTTCCTGTAGTTTCCTGTAGTTTCCTGACCTGTTGTGTCTGCAGCTCTCTGCTAGGAATTGTCTACATCTCCACACCCAGGAAACTGGACTGCCTCAGGTCCCTGTTCTGTCTCAATATGGCGGCCATGTAGCGAATTAGGGCGCAGGGCTTGAACCAGTGACTCTGATGTTAGGCTGCATGGCGAGTGCATTAGTTAGGCCTGCCTCTCGTACCATCGAGTTCCAGACCTCTTGGTAGAGGGTGCAGTACATTGACACACAGACGCAGACAGTGGGAGGTTTCTCTCTGCGACGTCAGTGCTGTTGGTAACTTCACAGGAGAATCCCAGGACAACACCTACAGTGCCTTCAGAAGGTATTCATACCCCTTGACTTATTCCACATTTTACAGCCTGAATTCAAAATGGATGAAATCGATTCCCCCCCCCCTCCCACTCATCTACACACAATAATAACAAAGTGAAAACATGTTTTTAGAAATGTTTGCAAATTTATTGAAAATATCTTATATAAATGTATTTAAATATTGTATTCATACCCTTGAGATAATACTTTGTAAAAGCACCTTTGGCATTTGATTACAGCTGTGAGTCTTTCTGGGTAATTCTCTAAGAGCTTTATTTAACTAGTCAAGTCGGTTAAGAACACATTTTTATTTACAATGACGGCCTAGGAACAGTGGGTTAACTACCTTGTTCAAAACAACAGATTTTTACCTTGTCAGTTCAGGGATTCGATCTTGCAACCTTTCGGTTATTAGTCCAACGCTCTAACCACTAGGCTACCTGCCTCTAACAGCTAGGCTACCTGCCTCTAACAACTAGGCTACCTGCCTCTAACCGCTAGGCTACCTGCCGCTAGCCGCTAGGCTACCTGCCTCTAACCGCTAGGCTACCTGCCACCCCCAGACATTGTAATTATGTACAAATTAATTCACATACGAAATACGAATGGAACCTTGATACAACTCCTACTGAATGTGTCTGTTAATAGTAAAAGCTTAATTATCTAATTAGAAGTCCTACTGAATATATTTTACATTGACGTCATTGAGCAGACGCTCTTATCCAAAGCGACTTACAGTAAGAAGTGAGTTCATACATGTTCATATTAGTCCCCCCCCGTGGGAATTGAACCCACAACCCTGGCGTTGCCAGGCCCACGCTCTACACACCTGCTGGGCACAGGACAGACAGACCGCCACGGACAGAGTCCCAGCTGGTGGTGGAGTAGTCCGTAACAGGAGCGGAGGACTGATGCAGCTGGTGGTGGAGTAGTCTGTAGCAGGAGCGGAGGACTGATGCAGCTGGTGGTGGAGTAGTCTGTAACAGGAGCGGAGGACTGATGCAGCTGGTGGTGGAGTAGTCCGTAACAGGAGCGGAGGACTGATGCAGCTGGTGGTGGAGTAGTCCGTAGCAGGGGCGGAGGACTGATGCAGCTGGTGGTGGAGTAGTCCGTAACAGGAGCGGAGGACTGATGCAGCTGGTGGTGGAGTAGTCTGTAGCAGGAGCGGAGGACTGATGCAGCTGGTGGTGGAGTAGTCTGTAGCAGGAGCGGAGGACTGATGCAGCTGGTGGTGGAGTAGTCCGTAGCAGGGGCGGAGGACTGATGCAGCTGGTGGTGGAGTAGTCCGTAACAGGAGCGGAGGACTGATGCAGCTGGTGGTGGAGTAGTCTGTAGCAGGAGCGGAGGACTGATGCAGCTGGTGGTGGAGTAGTCCGTAGCAGGAGCGGAGGACTGATGCAGCTGGTGGTGGAGTAGTCTGTAGCAGGAGCGGAGGACTGATGCAGCTGGTGGTGGAGTAGTCCGTAGCAGGGGCGGAGGACTGATGCAGCTGGTGGTGGAGTAGTCCGTAACAGGAGCGGAGGACTGATGCAGCTGGTGGTGGAGTAGTCCGTAACAGGAGGGGAGGACTGATGCAGCTGGTGGTGGAGTAGTCCGTAACAGGAGCGGAGGACTGATGCAGCTGGTGGTGGAGTAGTCCGTAACAGGAGCGGAGGACTGATGCAGCTGGTGGTGGAGTAGTCCGTAACAGGAGCGGAGGACTGATGCAGCTGGTGGTGGAGTAGTCCGTAGCAGGGGCGGAGGACTGATGCAGCTGGTGGTGGAGTAGTCTGTAACAGGAGCGGAGGACTGATGCAGCTGGTGGTGGAGTAGTCCGTAACAGGAGCGGAGGACTGATGCAGCTGGTGGTGGAGTAGTCCGTAGCAGGAGCGGAGGACTGATGCAGCTGGTGGTGGAGTAGTCCGTAACAGGAGCGGAGGACTGATGCAGCTGGTGGTGGAGTAGTCCGTAACAGGAGCGGAGGACTGATGCAGCTGGTGGTGGAGTAGTCTGTAACAGGAGCGGAGGACTGATGCAGCTGGTGGTGGAGTAGTCCGTAACAGGAGCGGAGGACTGATGCAGCTGGTGGTGGAGTAGTCCGTAGCAGGGGCGGAGGACTGATGCAGCTGGTGGTGGAGTAGTCCGTAGCAGGGGCGGAGGACTGATGCAGCTGGTGGTGGAGTAGTCTGTAACAGGAGCGGAGGACTGATGCAGCTGGTGGTGGAGTAGTCCGTAACAGGAGCGGAGGACTGATGCAGCTGGTGGTGGAGTAGTCCATAGCAGGGGCGGAGGACTGATGCAGCTGGTGGTGGAGTAGTCCGTAGCAGGGGCGGAGGACTGATGCAGCTGGTGGTGGAGTAGTCCGTAGCAGGGGCGGAGGACTGATGCAGCTGGTGGTGGAGTAGTCCGTAACAGGGGCGGAGGACTGATGCAGCTGGTGGTGGAGTAGTCCGTAACAGGAGCGGAGGACTGATGCAGCTGGTGGTGGAGTAGTCCGTAGCAGGAGCGGAGGACTGATACAGCTGGTGGTGGAGTAGTCTGTAGCAGGGGCGGAGGACTGATGCAGCTGGTGGTGGAGTAGTCCGTAACAGGAGGGGAGGACTGATGCAGCTGGTGGTGGAGTAGTCCGTAACAGGAGCGGAGGACTGATGCAGCTGGTGGTGGAGTAGTCCGTAACAGGAGCGGAGGACTGATGCAGCTGGTGGTGGAGTAGTCCGTAACAGGAGCGGAGGACTGATGCAGCTGGTGGTGGAGTAGTCTGTAACAGGAGCGGAGGACTGATGCAGCTGGTGGTGGAGTAGTCCGTAACAGGAGCGGAGGACTGATGCAGCTGGTGGTGGAGTAGTCCGTAGCAGGGGCGGAGGACTGCTGCAGCTGGTGGTGGAGTAGTCCGTAGCAGGGGCGGAGGACTGATGCAGCTGGTGGTGGAGTAGTCTGTAACAGGAGCGGAGGACTGATGCAGCTGGTGGTGGAGTAGTCCGTAACAGGAGCGGAGGACTGATGCAGCTGGTGGTGGAGTAGTCCGTAGCAGGGGCGGAGGACTGATGCAGCTGGTGGTGGAGTAGTCCGTAGCAGGGGCGGAGGACTGATGCAGCTGGTGGTGGAGTAGTCCGTAGCAGGGGCGGAGGACTGATGCAGCTGGTGGTGGAGTAGTCCGTAGCAGGGGCGGAGGACTGATGCAGCTGGTGGTGGAGTAGTCCGTAACAGGGGCGGAGGACTGATGCAGCTGGTGGTGGAGTAGTCCGTAACAGGAGCGGAGGACTGATGCAGCTGGTGGTGGAGTAGTCCGTAGCAGGAGCGGAGGACTGATACAGCTGGTGGTGGAGTAGTCTGTAGCAGGAGCGGAGGACTGATGCAGCTGGTGGTGGAGTAGTCCGTAGCAGGGGCGGAGGACTGATGCAGCTGGTGGTGGAGTAGTGACATAGTTTATATCGTTTATATCTACCAAACATATATTTTGAGCGGTAGGTTATGGAACAAATAAGGCTTACAAATTTAAAAATATATATTTCTCAAATGTTATTTTGTCATGTTTTTGCAAAACAAATACAGCCAGTGGATGTTGTTGTTGTCATTTATAGCCAAAGAAAACATAAGCTATGTCAGCTGTCTATGTCAGCTGTCTATGTCATATGTCAGCTGTATCGTGTGTTTATTCCTGGTGGCATAACCTCGGCTGATGAGAGGATATCCTTAGAACAGGGGACTGACTGACTGATGGACTGGCAAGCACAGGTGTGGAGGATGTTCGACTTAATCCAGATAGCCTCCTGGAGCCTGGTTGGCTCCTTCGTAACGTCATTATCGCCAACCTACATGAACTAGCGGTTTGGAATGTAATGCGTAATACTACCAAGAGATGGCGCCACATTCTTGTTTATTTTTGGCTCCCATTTTTCCAATGTCTTGATTTTGTCATTGTGTCTTGACCGCATGGTCCGGTAGACAAAGCAAGGTTGGAGGCTGAGCTCACACTTTGCAGCGGACAGAACAATTCAATAGCTTATGTTTTCTTTGGCTATAAATGACAACAACAACATCCACTGGCTGTATTTGTTTTGCAAAAACATGACAAAATAACATTTGAGATTTTTTTATTTTATTTTAATTTGTAAGCCTTATTTGTTCCATAACATACCGCTCCAAATATATGTTTGGTAGATATAAACGATTATTATTAGCACCCAAGAAATACGTCTCTTCATGTCTTCCTGTTCAGGACAGAAATGCAAGAGATTGAATGTAAAAGCAACAGTTTCTTATGAATTCAACAGAGCGTTTGTCCTGTGTGTGTGTCTGTTCATAGACAAGATGCAGGAGAAAATGAGCTCATCCTCTCGTAATGGGGAGACCTTCAAAGCGGCGGCGCCACCGCGCTTTGTTCACTTTCATTGTCTTTAATTTATTCATTAAATCAGTTTCATCCACGTGGATGAAGAAAAACAGCAAAAACAAGGATCATATAAATACAGAGATGCCCGTTTTACCATGGAGACTGCGTGTTATTGCTTTCATGTTAAAGAGGTGTATCTGATGCAATAGCTGTATGGATTTGACAGCACAAAGAAAATCAGGCACTGATATAAAAAGAAAAAAGAAAATATCATTGTGTGAGAGTATAATTTATCCCACAGTCAGTTGTTTTCTTGACATGTTACAATATAAAAACGTCCATCAGACAAGCACGTGGGTGTGTAGCTCATTTGGTTATTGGCACGCAGAGACCGCTTGTTATTGTGGCAGCAGAACTCTTGGAATGGAGAGGAACAGCCCTTTTACGCAATATTCCACTTCATAAATCAACACATTTCTTTGTTCATGCAACACACGCCCCTACATTTGCATATAGCCTACATAAGGTAACCGTGCTGAACTGTAATCCTATCCGTTAAGAATATGAATGGTTAATAAAATAACCTCATGGTGTAGGCTATTCTGTCTATCTGTTTTTGGAGACAAGTCCCTTTAGGTGAAGGAGAAGGGTCAATATTTCTCCAAACAGCAAGAAAAATCAATAGGCTCATTAATCAAAGTCCGTGTTCTTTAACTACCAGGAGTCACCTTCCAATCAGGGCAGAGAGAAGGCATTATGATATCATCCCTATAGCCAGTCTCCGGGCGAGTTAGACCTGGCTTTGTTTGAGCTGCAGGGAGGGCTACTGTATTTGGAGATGAGGAGAGAAGGAGAAGAAGCATGGTCGTAGGGCGGGGTTTGGGTCTCATGTCTCCTCCCGCCGCCGCCTCTGATAGGATTACAGTTCAGCCCCGTTACCAAGTCGGGGAGCTTTTTCACACAAACAATTAACGCCCACCCACTGAACCGGGAAAGTCGCTTCGAACCAAACAGCGTGCTTCACATTCAACAGTCTATTCAGTAATCGCCCAACGCAAAGGAGCGCTCATTACAGAACAGTTTGAGAGAGTGACAGAGAGAGAAGTTGAATGAACAACACTTTCGTTTGTTTCTCACAGGACTTAAGGATATTTACACTGACTTCTAGTCTTTTTAACAACGTTCTGCAATATTTATATTTTTTCTTCAGTCAAAAAGCCAATTTTGAATTACATTCTCTACATGGGACCGTTACATAAAGTGATTGAAAACGTTTGGACGCGTCATCTCTGAACAATCTCAAGAAAGTGCTGAGTGCGCGCATACATGCCGACGCTTTAGGTTGAACAGGTTAGCTCGGATTTCCGTTAACTATTTACAATTATTTGTGACAGGGCACCGGACAGGCAGACTTTACTTCAGATGCACCTCACATACATGACAGACCCCGTTTAGAGCGCAGAGGAGAGCGAGGAACAAAAAACCTACTGGGTCAAACCAAACAAACCGTTTGTAGTTTGGCAGTTAGAAGCGGTTATGCCAGCCGCTGACTTCGACATGGTGGTTGACAGTCCCCGGTTACACGGGGGTAAAGCCCCCGCCTCTACCCCCAACAACGAGAACGTTGTCCCGGCTTCCCTAAGCAGTCCTGCCGTGGATATCCTGCGGAACTTCTACCATACCAAGCGTGTGGGAAACTACTTGATCGGGAGGAAACTTGGAGAGGGCTCCTTCGCTAAAGTCCGAGAGGGACTTCATGCCATGACCGGAGAGAAGGTAGGCTAGTTGACAGTTCTGGAACTTAGTTAAGTTTTTGTTGATGGATGGATACATTTGAATACATTTGTTGAGCTTTGTTTGGTTCGTTTCTCTAAAGTTACAATAGTGAGATAAATCGTCCCATTTTGCCATGCATGTGGAAATCACTATTTTGGATGTTGAAATGTAAAACACTTGGAATATTTTGCCAAGTGACCAATCTTACTATAGTTACAAGAAGATGTATTAGACATTTTGACAACTTTAGTATCTGCTTAAATTAGACTACTTAATTACCTAATTATAACGGGGCTACAATAGCCTCCTATTAAACACTTAAACATGTAAATAACCACTTTACATTGGAATGTGATGTCATGCCATTGATATTTTCTGTCACGTTTAATGTACTATGTGGAATGGCTAATCGCTGCTGACGTAGATGACGTAGTCACATACATAGTCATCATGTTTTGCCGGGGTCGATAATGATACGTTCCCCAGCAACAACAAAAAAAATGTCGCTGAAACAAAAGAGGGAACTAACAGAGTCACTGACCAACAATCAAAACGAAAAAGGTGGGGTTTTAGGAGGGGTTCTGAATGTTGACTTAGCAACAACAACTGGGACCTAAAAGACACCCACCATGAACATCCACTAAATTTGCCCAAGAAGAGGCAAACAAAAGAACCCCCCCCCCCACACCAAACTTAAAGACAGGAAGCAAACGTAAAAGGGATCGCAAAACAAAATAATATAAAGGATTGCTTTTCTAGAAATCAAAATAGGGAGAGCCAACTAAAAGTGTTGACCCTCCACATCTCTCAAGGCATTAACGAGATGACAACCAGCACAGGTGTAACACATACGGACTAAAGAGGTAACACCAATCGGTGCGCCCTATGTGCTAACGAGCTATTCGTGCTAACGAGCTATTCGTGCTAACGAGCTATATGTGCTAACGAGCTATTCGTGCTAACGAGCTATTCGTGCTAACGAGCTATATGTGCTAACGAGCTATTATTGCTAACGAGCTATTCGTGCTAACGAGCTATACGTGCTAACGAGCTATACGTGCTATCGAGCTATACGTGCTATCGAGCTATACGTGCTATCGAGCTATACGTGCTATCGAGCTATACGTGCTATCGAGCTATACGTGCTATCGAGCTATACGTGCTAACGAGCTATACGTGCTAACGAGCTATATGTGCAACCTCAAAACATCAATGGAAAAACCAAAACCTGTAACAATAACCCGATGCTACCTTATGTCACAACTCTCACAATGACACGAGGTATAATAATAATAATAATGATTCATTATGAATGGTCTCCTATAGTGTCGGGTGGGGACGTTAACCAGCACAGTGGGAGTGAACACACACACTCTCCTGCCCAAAACCCAGCTTGAATATTATCAATATTTACTCTATTGCATGTTCTGTACCATGTGGTGGGTAGTGGCTGTGCTGTGCTGTGTTGAGCTGTGCTGTGTTTTGTGTTGAGCTGTGTTGTGTTGTGTTGAGCTGTGTAGTGTTGAGCTGTGCTGTGTTGAGCTGTGCTGAGTTTAGCTGTGCTGAGTTTAGCTGTACTGTGCTGTGTTGAGCTGTGCTGTGTTGAGCTGTGCTGTGCTGTGTTGAGCTGTGTTGTGTGTTGAGCTGTGTTGTGCTGTGTTTTGTGTTGAGCTGTGTTTTGTGTTGAGCTGTGCTGTGTTGTGTTGAGCTGTGCTGTGTTGAGCTGTGCTGTGTTTTGTGTTGAGCTGTGCTGTGTGGTGTTGAGCTGTGTAGTGTTGAGCTGTGCTGTGTTGAGCTGTGCTGAGTTGAGCTGTGTTGAGTTGAGCTGTACTGTGTTTTGTGTTGAGCTGTGCTGTGTTGAGCTGTGCTGTGTTGTGTTGTGTTGAGCTGTGCTGTGTTGAGCTGTGTTTTGTGTTGAGCTGTGCTGTGTTGTGCTGTGTTTTGTGTTGAGCTGTGTTTTGTGTTGAGCTGTGCTGTGTTGAGCTGTGTTTTGTGTTGAGCTGTGCTGTGTTTTGTGTTGAGCTGTGCTGTGTTGAGCTGTGCTGTGCTGTGTTTTGTGTTGAGCCGTGCTGTGTTTTGTGTTGAGCTGTGCTGTGTTGAGCTGTGTTGTGTTGAGCTGTGCTGTGTTTTGTGTTGAGCTGTGTTGAGCTGTGCTGTGTTTTGTGTTGAGCTGTGCTGTGTTGTGCTGTGTTGAGCTGTGCTGTGTTGAGCTGTGTTGAGCTGTGCTGTCTTTTGTGTTGAGCTGTGCTGTGTTGAACTGTACTGTGTTGTGTTGAGCTGTGCTGTGTTGAACTGTACTGTGTTGTGTTGAGCTTTGCTGTGTTGAACTGTACTGTTTTGTGTTGAGCTGTGTTGTGCTGTGTTGAACTGTACTGTGTTGTGTTGAGCTGTACTGTGTTGTGTTGACCTGTGCTCTCTAGAGAGATCTCCTCCTCTGAAACAGACCGAGACTGTCCTAATGAATAGACCAGCCCATGAGAAAGTGGCTCGGGTACTTACATATGAAATGATGTCTTTGATAAGTGTATGTGTGTTTCGTCGTCAACGCAGGGCTGTGATATGGGCTACCATTGGCCACTGGTTGCCTTTGTCTCTCTGGCCTCTCTGTGCTTTTGAGGTGCAGCCAAATGCATTAGCATATTACAAAAACACATACCCCTTTTCCTCACTGTGTGTGTGCGCGTGTCTGTATGTGTTTTTCACTGTGTGTGTGTGTGTGTGTGTGTGTGTGTTTTTTCACTGTGTGTGTGTGTGTGTGTGTGTTTTTTTCACTATGTGTGTTTGTGTGTGTGTGTGTTTTCACTATGTGTGTGTGTGTGTTTTCACTATGTGTGTGTGTGTGTGTGTGTTTTCACAATGTGTGTGTGTGTGTGTGTGTGTGTGTGTGTGTGTGTGTGTGTGTGTGTGTGTGTGTGTGTGTGTGTGTGTGTGTGTGTGTGTGTGTGTTTTCACTATGTGTGTGTGTGTGTGTGTTTTCACTATGTGTGTGTGTGTGTGTGTGTGTTTTTTCACAATGTGTGTGTGTTTTTGTGTGACCTGAAATTCCTATTTAGAATATTAAAGAAATAGATCCTCCCCGCCTGTACCCCTTTCACTCTGTTGCTGTAGAGAGAGAAAACACTCCTCTCTTTTCTCCTTCCCTTGTTCCCTTTGTATGGATGATGCAAACACTTGGCAATCACAGTCAGGAGAGAGGAGGGGAAGGGAGGGGAGAGGAGGGGAGAGAGGAGAGGAGAGGAGGGGAGAGAGGAGAGGAGAGGAGGGGAGAGAGGAGAGGAGAGAGGAGGGGAGAGGAGCATCGCTGCTCTCTGGGTCGTCTACTACGGGAGGCAGGGGGTGGGGGGGGGAGCGGTATTACATCAGCGGCAGTAGTAAGGAAGGAGCGGTGCTTTGTGATAGGACAGGCACGGCTGTGAGAGACAGAGCAGAGGAGGTTGATACTGAATGGGAAGGGAAAAGGACGGAAGAGGATGGAGGCATCACTGGAAACAACGGCCTTATATGGTGGTGGGGGGGGGGTGTATTTGGGGTCAGTGTCTGGGGTGTAGAGAAACGTGTGGGGATCATATTATTACAACGGAAGGAGGGAGAGGGGGAGGTCAGGGAGAGGACAAGGTCAGGGAGATAACACATGTTGTGTATGAGGAATCTGTTTTGAATGTATGTAACCCACTTTCCCTGCATGACCTCATTCCCCCCTCTTCCACCCCTCCCTTCCCCCTGTGCCTGTCTGAGAGAAGGTAAACAACAGTTGTTCAGATGGCCCCTGGGCTGAGAACCCCCTCCTAGCTCGCCCTGTCTCCCCTCCTCTCCTCCTAGCTCGCCCTGTCTCCCCTCCCCCAGTATACCCCCCTCTCCGTCTCCCCTCCTCCAGTATACCCCTTCTCTCTGTCTCCCCTCCCCCAGTATACCCCTTCTCTCCGTCTCCCCTCCCCCGGTATACCCCCACTCTCCGTCTCCCCTCCCCCAGTATACCCCCACTCTCCGTCTCCCCTCCCCCAGTATACCCCTTCTCTCCGTCTCCCCTCCCCCAGTATACCCCTTCTCTCTGTCTCCCCTCCCCCAGTATACCCCTTCTCCCTGTCTCCCCTCCCCCGGTATACCCCTTCTCTCCGCCTCCCCTCCCCCGGTATACCCCTTCTCTCCGCCTCCCCTCCCCCGGTATACCCCTTCTCTCCGTCTCCCCTCCCCCAGTATACCCCTTCTCTCCGTCTCCCCTCCTCCGGTATACCCCTTCTCTCCGTCTCCCCTCCCCCGGTATACCCCCACTCTCCGTCTTCCCTCACCCAGTATACCCCCACTCTCCGTCTCCCCTCCCCCGGTATACCCCTTCTCTCCGTCTCCCCTCCCCCGGTATACCCCTTACAGGAGGGTATGGAGACAGACCAGTACAGGTTACTATATACAGGAGGGGCTGGAGACAGACCAGTACAGGTTACTATATACAGGAGGGGCTGGAGACAGACCAGTACAGGTTACTATATACAGGAGGGGATGGAGACAGACCAGTACAGGTTACTATATACAGGAGGGTATGGAGACAGACCAGTACAGGTTACTATATACAGGAGGGAATGGAGACAGACCAGTACAGGTTACTATATACAGGAGGGGCTGGAGACAGACCAGTACAGGTTACTATATACAGGAGGGAATGGAGACAGACCAGTACAGGTTACTATATACAGGAGGGAATGGAGACAGACCAGTACAGGTTACTATATACAGGAGGGAATGGAGACAGACCAGTACAGGTTACTATATACAGGAGGGAATGGAGACAGACCAGTACAGGTTACTATATACAGGAGGGAATGGAGACAGACCAGTACAGGTTACTATATACTATATACAGGAGGGTATGGAGACAGACCAGTACAGGTTACTATATACTATATACAGGAGGGTATGGAGACAGACCAGTACAGGTTACTATATACTATATACAGGAGGGTATGGAGACAGACCAGTACAGGTTACTATATACTATATACAGGAGGGTATGGAGACAGACCAGTAGAGGTTACTATATACTATATACAGGAGGGGCTGGAGACAGACCAGTACAGGTTACTATATACAGGAGGGTATGGAGACAGACCAGTACAGGTTACTATATACAGGAGGGAATGGAGACAGACCAGTACAGGTTACTATATACTATATACAGGAGGGAATGGAGACAGACCAGTACAGGTTACTATATACTATATACAGGAGGGATTGGAGACAGACCAGTACAGGTTACTATATACAGGAGGGGATGGAGACAGACCAGTACAGGTTACTATATACAGGAGGGTATGGAGACAGACCCGTACAGGTTACTATATACAGGAGGGGATGGAGACAGACCAGTACAGGTTACTATATACAGGAGGGTATGGAGACAGACCAGTACAGGTTACTATCTACAGGAGGGGATGGAGACAGACCAGTAGAGGTTACTATATACAGGAGGGTATGGAGACAGACCAGTAGAGGTTACTATATACAGGAGGGGATGGAGACAGACCAGTAGAGGTTACTATATACAGGAGGGGATGGAGACAGACCAGTACAGGTTACTATATACAGGAGGGGATGGAGACAGACCAGTAGAGGTTACTATATACAGGAGGGAATGGAGACAGACCAGTAGAGGTTACTATATACAGGAGGGGATGGAGACAGACCAGTAGAGGTTACTATATACAGGAGGGAATGGAGACAGACCAGTACAGGTTACTATATACAGGAGGGGATGGAGACAGACCAGTACAGGTTACTATATACAGGAGGGAATGGAGACAGACCAGTAGAGGTTACTATATACAGGAGGGGATGGAGACAGACCAGTACAGGTTACTATATACAGGAGGGAATGGAGACAGACCAGTAGAGGTTACTATATACAGGAGGGTATGGAGACAGACCAGTAGAGGTTACTATATACAGGAGGGTATGGAGACAGACCAGTAGAGGTTACTATATACAGGAGGGTATGGAGACAGACCAGTAGAGTTACAGGGGGGCTTCTCTCTGTCTCTCCCATCCACCGCTTCGTTCCATGCCTGTTTCACATTTACACCAGTCTCCTGGTCCATTCTCCATGGGTGTGGTTGTTAATGATATCTCACAGAGTGGTCAGGCTGCCCTGTGTCTATAGTCTAGAGACTGATCTTCTTATTTTTTCTCTCTATCCCTCCTTCCATCCCTCCTTCCTTCCCTCCATCTCTCCTTCCCTCTCTCCTTCCCTCCTTCTCTCCTTCCCTCTCTCCTTCCTTCCCTCCCTTCCTTCCTTCCCTCCCTCTCTGCTTCCCTCCATCTCTCCTTCCCTCCATCTCTCCTTCCTTCCCTCTATCTCTCTTTCCCTCCCTCTCTCCTTCCCTCCCTCCTTCCTTCCCTCCCTCTCTCCCAGGTTGCAGTAAAGGTGATAGATAAGAGGAAGGCGAAGAAGGACTCGTATGTGACTAAGAACCTTCGTAGAGAGGGTCATATCCAACAAATGATCAGACACCCCAACATCACCCAGCTGCTGGACATACTAGAGACTGAGAACAGGTACTATACTATACTATACTATACTATACTATACTATACTATACTATACTATACTGGAGACTGAGAACATATACTATACTATACTATACTATACTGGAGACTGCGAACATGTACTATACTATACTGGAGACTGAGAACAGGTACTATACTATACTGGAGACTGAGAACATGTACTATACTATACTATACTGGAGACTGAGAACATGTACTATACTATACTATAATATACTGGAGACTGAGAACAGGTACTATACTATACTATACTATACTGGAGACTGAGAACAGGTACTATACTATACTGGAGACTGAGAACAGGTACTATACTATACTATACTATACTGGAGACTGAGAACAGGTACTATACTATACTGGAGACTGAGAACATGTACTATACTATACTATACTGGAGACTGAGTACATGTACTATACTATACTATACTATACTATACTATACTATACTGGAGACTGAGAACATGTACTATACTATACTGGAGACTGAGAACATGTACTATACTATACTGGAGACTGAGAACAGGTACTATACTATACTATACTATACTATACTGGAGACTGAGAACATGTACTATACTATACTGGAGACTGAGAACAGGTACTATACTATACTATACTATACTGGAGACTGAGAACATGTACTATACTATACTATACTATACTAGAGACTGAGAACAGGTACTATACTATACTATACTATACTATACTGGAGACTGAGAACAGGTACTATACTATACTGGAGACTGAGAACATGTACTATACTATACTATACTGGAGACTGAGAACAGGTACTATACTATACTATACTGGAGACTGAGAACATGTACTATACTATACTATACTGGAGACTGAGAACATGTACTATACTATACTGGAGACTGAGAACATGTACTATACTATACTATACTATACTAGAGACTGAGAACAGGTACTATACTATACTATACTATACTAGAGACTGAGAACAGGTACTATACTATACTAGAGACTGAGAACAGGTACTATACTATACTATACTATACTGGAGACTGAGAACATGTACTATACTATACTATACTATACTAGAGACTGAGAACAGGTACTATACTATACTATACTATACTAGAGACTGAGAACAGGTACTATACTATACTGGAGACTGAGAACAGGTACTATACTATACTATACTATACTGGAGACTGAGAACAGGTACTATACTATACTATACTATACTGGAGACTGAGAACAGGTACTATACTATACTGGAGACTGAGAACATGTACTATACTAGACTATACTATACTGGAGACTGAGAACATGTACTATACTATACTGGAGACTGAGAACATGTACTATACTATACTATACTATACTAGAGACTGAGAACAGGTACTATACTATACTATACTATACTAGAGACTGAGAACAGGTACTATACTATACTGGAGACTGAGAACAGGTACTATACTATACTATACTATACTAGAGACTGAGAACAGGTACTATACTATACTATACTATACTGGAGACTGAGAACAGGTACTATACTATACTATACTATACTGGAGACTGAGAACAGGTACTATACTATACTGGAGACTGAGAACATGTACTATACTATACTATACTGGAGACTGAGAACAGGTACTATACTATACTGGAGACTGAGAACAGGTACTATACTAGAGACTGAGAACAGGTACTATACTATACTATACTATACTGGAGACTGAGAACATGTACTATACTATACTATACTATACTAGAGACTGAGAACAGGTACTATACTATACTATACTATACTGGAGACTGAGAACAGGTACTATACTATACTGGAGACTGAGAACATGTACTATACTATACTGGAGACTGAGAACAGGTACTATACTATACTATACTAGAGACTGAGAACAGGTACTATACTATACTATACTATACTGGAGACTGAGAACATGTACTATACTATACTATACTAGAGACTGAGAACATGTACTATACTATACTATACTATACTGGAGACTGAGAACAGGTACTATACTATACTATACTATACTGGAGACTGAGAACATGTACTATACTATACTATACTAGAGACTGAGAACAGGTACTATACTATACTGGAGACTGAGAACAGGTACTATACTATACTGGAGACTGAGAACATGTACTATACTATACTGGAGACTGAGAACAGGTACTATACAATACTATACTATACTATACTATACTGGAGACTGAGAACATGTACTATACTATACTATACTATACTGGAGACTGAGAACAGGTACTATACTATACTGGAGACTGAGAACAGGTACTATACTATACTGGAGACTGAGAACAGGTACTATACTATACTGGAGACTGAGAACATGTACTATACTATACTGGAGACTGAGAACAGGTACTATACTATACTGGAGACTGAGAACAGGTACTATACTATACTGGAGACTGAGAACATGTACTATACTATACTGGAGACTGAGAACATGTACTATACTATACTATACTATACTGGAGACTGAGAACAGGTACTATACTATACTGGAGACTGAGAACATGTACTATACTATACTGGAGACTGAGAACAGGTACTATACTATACTATACTATACTGGAGACTGAGAACATGTACTATACTATACTGGAGACTGAGAACAGGTACTATACTATACTATACTATACTGGAGACTGAGAACAGGTACTATACTATACTGGAGACTGAGAACAGGTACTATACTATACTGGAGACTGAGAACATGTACTATACTATACTGGAGACTGAGAACAGGTACTATACTATACTATACTATACTATACTGGAGACTGAGAACATGTACTATACTATACTGGAGACTGAGAACAGGTACTATACTATACTATACTATACTGGAGACTGAGAACATGTACTATACTATACTATACTGGAGACTGAGAACATGTACTATACTATACTGGAGACTGAGAACATGTACTATACTATACTATACTATACTGGAGACTGAGAACAGGTACTATACTATACTGGAGACTGAGAACAGGTACTATACTATACTGGAGACTGAGAACATGTACTATACTATACTATACTAGAGACTGAGAACAGGTACTATACTATACTATACTGGAGACTGAGAACATGTACTATACTAGACTATACTATACTGGAGACTGAGAACATGTACTATACTATACTATACTAGACTATACTAGAGACTGAGAACAGGTACTATACTATACTATACTATACTGGAGACTGAGAACATGTACTATACTATACTATACTGGAGACTGAGAACAGGTACTATACTATACTATACTGGAGACTGAGAACATGTACTATACTATACTATACTATACTGGAGACTGAGAACAGGTACTATACTATACTGGAGACTGAGAACAGGTACTATACTATACTGGAGACTGAGAACATGTACTATACTATACTGGAGACTGAGAACATGTACTATACTATACTATACTATACTGGAGACTGAGAACATGTACTATACTATACTATACTGGAGACTGAGAACAGGTACTATACTATACTATACTATACTGGAGACTGAGAACATGTACTATACTATACTGGAGACTGAGAACATGTACTATACTATACTGGAGACTGAGAACAGGTACTATACTATACTGGAGACTGAGAACAGGTACTATACTATACTATACTATACTGGAGACTGAGAACAGGTACTATACTATACTGGAGACTGAGAACATGTACTATACTATACTGGAGACTGAGAACATGTACTATACTATACTATACTATACTGGAGACTGAGAACAGGTACTATACTATACTGGAGACTGAGAACAGGTACTATACTATACTATACTATACTGGAGACTGAGAACATGTACTATACTATACTATACTGGAGACTGAGAACAGGTACTATACTATACTATACTATACTGGAGACTGAGAACATGTACTATACTATACTATACTGGCGACTGAGAACAGGTACTATACTATACTATACTGGAGACTGAGAACATGTACTATACTATACTATACTGGAGACTGAGAACATGTACTATACTAGACTATACTGGAGACTGAGAACAGGTACTATACTATACTATACTATACTGGAGACTGAGAACAGGTACTATACTATACTATACTATACTGGAGACTGAGAACATGTACTATACTATACTATACTGGAGACTGAGAACATGTACTATACTATACTATACTGGAGACTGAGAACAGGTACTATACTATACTATACTATACTGGAGACTGAGAACAGGTACTATACTATACTATACTGGAGACTGAGAACATGTACTATACTAGACTATACTGGAGACTGAGAACAGGTACTATACTATACTATACTATACTGGAGACTGAGAACAGGTACTATACTATACTATACTGGAGACTGAGAACATGTACTATACTATACTATACTGGAGACTGAGAACATGTACTATACTATACTATACTGGAGACTGAGAACATGTACTATACTAGACTATACTGGAGACTGAGAACAGGTACTATACTATACTATACTATACTGGAGACTGAGAACAGGTACTATACTATACTATACTATACTGGAGACTGAGAACATGTACTATACTATACTATACTGGAGACTGAGAACATGTACTATACTATACTATACTGGAGACTGAGAACAGGTACTATACTATACTATACTATACTGGAGACTGAGAACAGGTACTATACTATACTATACTGGAGACTGAGAACAGGTACTATACTATACTATAATATACTATACTGGAGACTGAGAACAGGTACTATACTATACTATACCGGAGACTGAGAACAGGTACTATACTATACTATACTGGAGACTGAGAACAGGTACTATACTATACTATAATATACTATACTGGAGACTGAGAACAGGTACTATACTATAATATACTATACTATACTGGAGACTGAGAACAGGTACTATACTATACTATACCGGAGACTGAGAACAGGTACTATACTATACTGGAGACTGAGAACATGTACTATACTATACTATACTGGAGACTGAGAACAGGTACTATACTATACTATACTGGAGACTGAGAACAGGTACTATACTATACTATACTGGAGACTGAGAACAGGTACTATACTATACTATACTGGAGACTGAGAACAGGTACTATACTATACTATACTGGAGACTGAGAACAGGTACTATACTATACTATACTGGAGACTGAGAACAGGTACTATACTATACTATACTATACTGGACATACTGAAGACTGAAAACAGGTACTATACTATACTATACTATACTGGAGACTGAGAACAGGTACTATACTATACTATACTATACTGGACATACTGAAGACTGAAAACAGGTACTATACTATACTATACTATACTGGAGACTGAGAACAGGTACTATACTATACTATAGACTACTGGACATACTGAAGACTGAGAACAGGTACTATACTATACTATACTATACTATACTATACTGGAGACTGAGAACAGGTACTATACTATACTATACTGGAGACTGAGAACAGGTACTATACTATACTATACTGGAGACTGAGAACAGGTACTATACTATACTATACTATACTGGACATACTGAAGACTGAAAACAGGTACTATACTATACTATACTATACTGGAGACTGAGAACAGGTACTATACTATACTATACTATACTGGACATACTGAAGACTGAAAACAGGTACTATACTATACTATACTATACTGGAGACTGAGAACAGGTACTATACTATACTATAGACTACTGGACATACTGAAGACTGAGAACAGGTACTATACTATACTATACTATACTATACTATACTATACTATACTGAAGACTGAAAACAGGTACTATACTATACTATACTATACTATACTGGGGACTGAGAACAGGTACTATACTATACTATAGACTACTGGACATACTGAAGACTGAAAACAGGTACTATACTATACTATACTATACTATACTATACTGAAGACTGAAAACAGGTACTATACTATACTATACTATACTATACTATACTGGAGACTGAGAACAGTTATCATCAGTTATTACCTGGTGATGGAATCTATCTGTTATCACCAGTTATTACCTGGTGATGGAGTTGTGTCCTGTCATCTGTTATCACCAGTTATTACCTGGTGATGGAGTTGTGTCCTGTTATCATCAGTTATTACCTGGTGATGGAATCTATCTGTTATCACCAGTTATTACCTGGTGATGGAGTTGTGTCCTGTCATCTGTTATCACCAGTTATTACCTGGTGATGGAGTTGTGTCCTGTTATCACCAGTTATTACCTGGTGATGGAGTTGTGTCCTGTTATCATCAGTTATTACCTGGTGATGGAGTTGTGTCCTGTTATCATCAGTTATTACCTGGTGATGGAGTTGTGTCCTGTCATCTGTTATCATCAGTTATTACCTGGTGATGGAATCTATCTGTTGTCATCAGTTATTACCTGCTGATGGAATCTATCTGTTATCACCAGTTATTACCTGGTGATGGAGTTGTGTCCTGTCATCTGTTATCATCAGTTATTACCTGGTGATGGAATCTATCTGTTATCACCAGTTATTACCTGGTGATGGAGTTGTGTCCTGTCATCTGTTATCATCAGTTATTACCTGGTGATGGAATCTATCTGTTATCATCAGTTATTACCTGGTGATAGATTCTATCTGTTATCACCAGTTATTACCTGGTGATGGAGTTGTGTCCTGTCATCTGTTATCACCAGTTATTACCTGGTGATGGAGTTGTGTCCTGTCATCTGTTATCACCAGTTATTACCTGGTGATGGAGTTGTGTCCTGTTATCATCAGTTATTACCTGGTGATGGAGTTGTGTCCTGTTATCACCAGTTATTACCTGGTGATGGAGTTGTGTCCTGTTATCATCAGTTATTACCTGGTGATGGAGTTGTGTCCTGTCCTCTGTTATCACCAGTTATTACCTGGTGATGGAGTTGTGTCCTGGAGGAAACCTCATGAACCGGATCTACGATAAGAAGAAGCTGGACGAGAGAGAGACGCAGAAATACGTACGGCAGCTGGTGATGGCTGTGGAACATCTACACAGAGCCGGAGTGGTGCACAGGTAGACACACACACACACACACACACACACACACACACACACACACACACACACACACACACACACACACACACACACACACACACACAGAGAGAGACATACACACACACACACACACACACACACACACACACACACACACACACACACACACACACACACACACACACACACACACACACACACACACACACACACACACACACACACACACACACACAAACACAGATCTTCAGCAAAGTATCAGCATGTGCCAGTTGTAATAAGATCCTTTAACCAGGGATGTTCTGGACCTCTCTGTGTCTCACAGTTGTAATAAGATCCTTTAACCAGGGATGTGCTGGACCTCTCTGTGTCTCACAGTTGTAATAAGATCCTTTAACCAGGGATGTTCTGGACCTCTCTGTGTCTCACAGCTGTAATAAGATCCTTTAACCAGGGATGTTCTGGACCTCTCTGTGTCTCACAGCTGTAATAAGATCCTTTAACCAGGGATGTTCTGGACCTCTCTGTGTCTCACAGCTGTAATAAGATCCTTTAACCAGGGATGTGCTGGACCTCTCTGTGTCTCACAGCTGTAATAAGATCCTTTAACCAGGGAATTTCTGGACCTCTCTGTGTCTCACAGGGATCTGAAGATAGAGAACCTACTGCTGGATGAACAGGACAACATCAAGCTCATAGGTAACCACCGTTTACCTAACTAACCCCGGCTTTGTCCCTGTGTGTGTGTGTGTGTGTGTGTGTGTGTGTGTGTGTGTGTGTGCGTGTGTGCGTGTGTGTGCGTGTGTGCGTGTGTGTGTGTGTGTGTGTGTGTTTTTTATCTAATCTAAAAGAAAGTCAGCTGCAGAAGGTAAATTCCCACGACAGAAAGAGATAAAGATTTAACTAACCAAACAGAGTCCACAGTAGCTAGGAGTAGAACAGAGCAGTACTTCTTCCAGAGTAGCAGCAGTACCTCTTCCAGAGTAGCAGCAGTACCTCTTCCAGAGTAGCAGCAGTACCTCTTCCAGAGTAGCAGAGTGTTTCAGGGGAGCAGAGTGTTTCAGGGGAGCAGAGTGTTTCAGGGGAGCAGAGTGTCTCAGGGGAGCAGAGTGTTTCAGGGGAGCAGCGTGTTTCAGGGGAGCAGAGTGTTTCAGGGGAGCAGAGTGTTTCAGGGGAGCAGAGTGTTTCAGGGGAGCAGAGTGTTTCAGGGGAGCAGAGTGTTTCAGGGGAGCAGAGTGTTTCAGGGGAGCAGAGTGTTTCAGGGGAGCAGAGTGTTTCAGGGGAGAAGCGTGTTTCAGGGGAGCAGAGTGTTTCAGGGGAGCAGAGTGTTTCAGGGGAGCAGAGTGTTTCAGGGGAGCAGAGTGTTTCAGGAGAGCAGCGTGTTTCAGGGGAGCAGAGTGTTTCAGGAGAGCAGAGTGTTTCAGGGGAGCAGAGTGATTCAGGGGAGCAGCGTGTTTCAGGGGAGCAGAGTGTTTCAGGGGAGCAGAGTGTTTCAGGGGAGCAGAGTGTTTCAGGGGAGCAGAGTGTTTCAGGGGAGCAGAGTGTTTCAGGGGAGCAGAGTGATTCAGGGGAGCAGCGTGTTTCAGGGGAGCAGCGTGTTTCAGGGGAGCAGAGTGTTTCAGGGGAGCAGCGTGTTTCAGGGGAGCAGCGTGTTTCAGGGGAGCAGCGTGTTTCAGGAGAGCAGAGTGTTTCAGGAGAGCAGAGTGTTTCAGGGGAGCAGAGTGTTTCAGGGGAGCAGCGTGTTTCAGGGGAGCAGATTGTTTCAGGGGAGCAGATTGTTTCAGGGGAGCAGAGTGTTTCAGGGGAGCAGAGTGTTTCAGGGGAGCAGAGTGTTTCAGGGGAGCAGCGTGTTTCAGGGGAGCAGCGTGTTTCAGGGGAGCAGCGTGTTTCAGGAGAGCAGAGTGTTTCAGGAGAGCAGAGTGTTTCAGGAGAGCAGAGTGTTTCAGGAGAGCAGAGTGTTTCAGGGGAGCAGAGTGTTTCAGGGGAGCAGCGTGTTTCAGGGGAGCAGCGTGTTTCAGGGGAGCAGCGTGTTTCAGGGGAGCAGCGTGTTTCAGGGGAGCAGAGTGTTTCAGGGGAGCAGAGTGTTTCAGGGGAGCAGCGTGTTTCAGGGGAGCAGCGTGTTTCAGGGGAGCAGCGTGTTTCAGGGGAGCAGCGTGTTTCAGGGGAGCAGCGTGTTTCAGGGGAGCAGCGTGTTTCAGGGGAGCAGCGTGTGTAAATAGACATAATGACATTTGTAATGTCTTTATTCTTTGGGAATTTTTGTGAGTGTAATGTTTACTGTTCATTTTTTTATTGTTTATTTCACTTTTGTTTATTATCTATGTCACTTTCTTTGGCCATGTTAACATATGTTTCCCGTGTCAATAAAGCCTCTCTCCCTCCTTCTTTCCCTTCCTCTCCTGTAGATTTTGGTCTCAGTAACTGTGCAGGGATCCTGGGTTATTCAGACCCGTTCAGTACGCAGTGCGGGAGCCCAGCCTACGCTGCTCCAGAACTACTGTCCCGCAAGAAGTACGGACCCAAGGTGGACGTCTGGTCCATGTGAGTACACAGAACCAAAAGGTTGCATACACAACAGTTTACAACATGTTTCATCCACAACAGTTTACAACGTGTTTCATACACAACAGTTTACAACATGTTTCATACACAACAGTTTACAACATGTTTCATCCACAACAGTTTACAACATGTTTCATACACAACAGTTTACAACGTGTTTCATACACAACAGTTTACAACGTGTTTCATACACAACAGTTTACAACGTGTTTCATACACAACAGTTTACAACATGTTTCATCCACAACAGTTTACAACATGTTTCATACACAACAGTTTACAACATACGTGTTTCATACACAACAGTTTACAACATGTTTCATACACAACAGTTTACAACATACGTGTTTCATCCACAACAGTTTACAACGTGTTTCATACACAACAGTTTACAACATACGTGTTTCATACACAACAGTTTACAACGTGTTTCATACACAACAGTTTACAACGTGTTTCATACACAACAGTTTACAACATACGTGTTTCATACACAACAGTTTACAACATACATGTTTCATACACAACAGTTTACAACATGTTTCATACACAACAGTTTACAACGTGTTTCATACACAACAGTTTACAACATACATGTTTCATACACAACAGTTTACAACATGTTTCATACACAACAGTTTACAACATACATGTTTCATACACAACAGTTTACAACATACATGTTTCATACACAACAGTTTACAACGTGTTTCATACACAACAGTTTACAACGTGTTTCATACACAACAGTTTACAACATACGTGTTTCATACACAACAGTTTACAACATACATGTTTCATACACAACAGTTTACAACGTGTTTCATACACAACAGTTTACAACGTGTTTCATACACAACAGTTTACAACGTGTTTCATACACAACAGTTTACAACGTGTTTCATACACAACAGTTTACAACGTGTTTCATACACAACAGTTTACAACATACATGTTTCTACATGTTGCTGTAAAGACAAACTACTAGATCACTTCTCAACAGGTTGTCTGTGATCGTTTACAGTCAGGTGTTATAGTCTACCAGACAGTGTGTAACGTCCCTGTTTCCATGACAGTGGCGTGAACATGTACGCCATGCTGACTGGCAGCCTCCCCTTCACCGTGGAGCCCTTCAGTCTCAGAGCTCTGCACCAGAAGATGGTGGACAAGGATATGAACCCTCTACCGCCCTCTCTCTCTACAGGTACACACACAGATACACACACACACACACACGTATATACACGCACATACAGAAACACACACACACACACACACACACACACACACACACACACACACACACACACACACACACACACACACACACACACACACACAGACACACACACACACATGTATATACACAAACATACAGAAACACACACACACACGTATATACACGCACATACAGATTACCATGGTGAATTATTGTAATGTTTGTTTATGTACCAATTAATCCCATAAGGGGTTACCTACAGGCGATTTGACACGAAAATAGCATTTCATTAATTTCATTAATTACACACACACACACACACACACACACACACACACACACTCACGCAAACACACACACTCACGCAAACACATATACGCAAAAACTCATGTTGCTCCTCCTTCATCTACGGGGGGGTTTTGATATATGACAGGCCAGAGAGTCTACTCATAATGATGAGTGAATGGAAACTACATGATGTATATTATCAGTGACCCCCCCCCCCCCCCCCCCAAAAGGACCGTTTTACAGTCTACAGTTCATGTTACACCTATAGTGACTTCTCCAACCATCCATTTTAACAACTAATCTTTGAACTAATGTACTTTAACCTATTGCTTTATCCAACGACCTCATCACAACTCCTTAAATCCCAGAGTGTTTTCTAAACCCTCAAAGCCATAGCTAACTTTACACCTGACATTTATCAGCTCTCATTCCCTCTGAGGTCAGGTGGATCCCACACAGTGACATTGATGCTGTAGCGTGTCTCAACATTCATTGGCACCTTGATTCATCTCTTTTTATAATAGAGGTGGGAGCGTGGTGTGTGTGTGTGTGTGTGTGTGTGTGTGTGTGTGTGTGTGTGTGTGTGTGTGTGTGTGTGTGTGTGTGTGTGTGTGTGTGTGTGTGTGTGTGTGTGTGTGTGTGTGTGTGTGTGTGTGTGTGTGTGTGTGTGTGTACCAGTGGAATGCCAAGCCAAGCACATCTGGCATCCCCACTTAATTGCAGGACCAACCGGTTCTCTGTAGCTCCTGCTGTCGCTCATAACTCATACGATTGGCTGTTGTAGTAGTCAAATTTTAATTAGAGGTTTGGAGGGGGCTGGGGGTGAAAGGTTACTGTAATGTTTCACCCCAACCGGTTCCCTTCCTCTAGCTCTTATCGTCCTCATTCCTGGCAAGGGAACAACAATCCCACCGGGCAAAATACTAGTTGAATCAACGTTGCTTCCATGTCATTTCAACCCCCCCCAAAAAATCTATGTGATGAAGCTGAATCAATGATCAATGTGGAAAACGGATTGGATTTGCAATAAGTCATCAACGTAAAAGGGCTTTTTTTATTTTCGTTTTTTTAGCCTCTTGTTGATTTCATGTTGAATTCACGGTTAGTTGACAACTCAACCAAATATAAATCAAAACTAGACGTTGAACTGACGTCTGTGGGAGAAGACTTGAGATGCTGCTAAACCAACCACATCTGATTCCAGTCAACACACACACACACACACACTCACACTCACTCACTCACTCACTCACTCACTCTCACACTCTCACACTCACTCACTCTCTCCCTCTCTCACACACACACACACACACACACACACACACACACACACACACACACACACACCTCTTGATGATGCAAAGTGTGTGAGCTCAGACAGAGTCAGGAGACAGAGTTATGTAAAGAGGAGAGGGGAGGAGAGGAGAGGAGACAGAGTTATGTAAGGAGGAGAGGAGAGGAGAGGAGAGGAGAGGAGAGGAGAGGAGACAGAGTTATGTAAGCAATTATTAATCCAAGCTGGTGACACAGAGCTGTCTTCTCATTCATCTTCTTATGTAAGGAGGGATGAGGAGAGGAGGGGGGAGGGGAGGGGAGGGAGGGGGGAGGGGAGGGGAGAGGAGAGGGGAGGAGAGGGGGGGAGGGGAGAGGAGGCGGAGGGGAGAGGAGGAGAGGGGAGGGGAGGGGAGGGGAGGGGAGGGGAGAGGAGAGAGGAGAGGAGAGGAGAGGAGAGGAGAGGAGAGGAGAGGGGAGAGGGCGAGGAGGGGAGAGGAGAGGGCGAGGAGGGGGGAGGGGAGGGGAGAGGAGAGGAGACCTAAGATTCCAGACACCAGACAGACATTATTCCCTCGTTTCCTAAGGAGAGGGAGAGAGAGAGAGAGAAAGTTGTTATTCTGTAAATAGCCCTGCTCTGAGAGGGACTTGTGTTTCCATCAGCTGAGACACAGTTAGAACTAACAGGAAACTATGAATTGCCAGTCAACAGTCAACAGAAAAGCACAAGGGTCAGACAGACATATGTGTCGTTTAACCTCACGGAGAATGTTGCCAATGGAAGTCTGAACACTGACACAGACACTGGGGTTGGCCGGGTTCACTTCCATATAAAATCCTAGTTCATTGGGCAGATTACACTGAAATTCCAATTGTCCCCAATGCTTTTCAATGAGGAACATTTGGAATGGGAAATTTGAATTTGGTTTACTTTCTGAATTGATTGTAATTTAAATTGAATTGACCCAAACCTTGATACACTCTGTCTGGATTAGTAAGTATTTTACGTCATAGTAAATATTTTAACCAATTCTCTCTCTCCCTCTCTCCCCCTCTGCTCTCCTCTCTCTCCCATCTCTCTCTCGTTCCCTTGCTCTCTCTCTCCCCGATTTCTCTCTCTCCCCCCTCTCCCCTCCTCTCTCTCCCCTCCTCTCTCTCCCCCTCTCCTCTCCTCTCTCTCCCCCTCTCCCCTCCTCTCTCTCTCCCCCCCCCCCCCCCTCTCTCCCCCTCTCCCCTCCTCTCTCTCCCCTCCTCTCTCCCCTCCTCTCTCTCCCCCTCTGCCCTCCTCTCTCTCCCCTCCTCTCTCCCCTCCTCTCTCTCCCCTCCTCTCTCTCCCCCTCTCCCCTCCTCTCTCCCCTCCTCTCTCTCCCCTCCTCTCTCTCCCCCTCTCCCCTCCTCTCTCTCCACAGCGGCCATCTGTCTGTTGAAGAAGCTGTTAGAACCAGATCCAGCTAAGAGACCCAACATCCACCAGGTCATGGTTGATTCCTGGCTTCAACTGGCTAACGCTAACACTGGAGCACCCTACCTCAACAGGTACACACACACACACACACACACACACACACACACACACACACACACACACACACACACACACACACACACACACACACACAGCAACACAGACACAGGTCTGATGGTTAACCTCTCTCTGTCTCTCCAGGATCCACATTGAGGAGATCAACCACATGGTATTACTCCATATGACAGAGAGGATGGGCTACAAACACAGCGAGGTGCTGAGCGCCGTGCTCACCAACAGAGCCTGTCACACCCTGGCCGTCTACTTCCTGCTCAACAACAAGATGAAGAGGCTCTCCAAGGAGTACAGGGTAGGTCGGGTTAAACAACACCACGGCAACCACGGAACTCAGGATGACAACATAATGTCACTGAGGCACCAGAGGTTCTGTCTGACCCAGCTAGGTTCTAACACACAACACATGGAGGATATTATAGACACCCTACATTACACCACCATGGAGAACAGGATATTATAGACACCCTACATTACACCACCATGGAGTACAGGATATTATAGACACCCTACATTACACCACCATGGAGTACAGGATATTATAGACACCCTACATTACACCACCATGGAGTACAGGATATTATAGACACCCTACATTACACCACCATGGAGTACAGGATATTATAGACACCCTACATTACACCACCATGGAGTACAGGATATTATAGACACCCTACATTACACCACCATGGAGTACAGGATATTATAGACACCCTACACTACACCACCATGGAGTACAGGATATTATAGACACCCTTCATTACACTACACCACCATGGAGTACAGGATATTATAGACACCCTACATTACACCACCATGGAGTACAGGATATTATAGACACCCTTCATTACACTACACCACCATGGAGTACAGGATATTATAGACACCCTACATTACACCACCATGGAGTACAGGATATTATAGACACCCTACACTACACCACCATGGAGTACAGGATATTATAGACACCCTTCATTACACTACACCACCATGGAGAACAGGATATTATAGACACCCTTCATTACACTACACCACCATGGAGTACAGGATATTATAGACACCCTACATTACACTACACCACCATGGAGAACAGGTTATTATAGACACCCTACATTACACTACACCACCATGGAGAACAGGATATTATAGACACCCTACATTACACCACCATGGAGAACAGGATATTATAGACACCCTTCATTACACTACACCACCATGGAGTACAGGATATTATAGACACCCTACATTACACCACCATGGAGTACAGGATATTATAGACACCCTACACTACACCACCATGGAGAACAGGATATTATAGACACCCTTCATTACACTACACCACCATGGAGTACAGGATATTATAGACACCCTACATTACACCACCATGGAGTACAGGATATTATAGACACCCTACACTACACCACCATGGAGTACAGGATATTATAGACACCCTACATTACACTACACCACCATGGAGTACAGGATATTATAGACACCCTTCATTACACTACACCACCATGGAGTACAGGATATTATAGACACCCTTCATTACACTACACCACCATGGAGAACAGGATATTATAGACACCCTTCATTACACTACACCACCATGGAGTACAGGATATTATAGACACCCTTCATTACACTACACCACCATGGAGTACAGGATATTATAGACACCCTTCATTACACTACACCACCATGGAGTACAGGATATTATAGACACCCTTCATTACACTACACCACCATGATAATAGAATAGTTGAATATCTCTGTGAATAACGTTGTAATAAGGTCTCTGTCCTCCAGGAGAATAATAGAATAGTTGAATATCTCTGTGAATAACGTTGTAATAAGGTCTCTGTCCTCCAGGAGAAGAATAGAATAGTTGAATATCTCTGTGAATTTACGTTGTAATAACGTCTCTGTCCTCCAGGAGAAGAATAGAATAGTTGAATATCTCTGTGAATTTACGTTGTAATAACGTCTCTGTCCTCCAGGAGAAGGTGTACCAGGAGAAGGAGAAGAAGACCGAGAAGAATGAGTACTTCCAAACCCAGTGGAGGAAACACGTAGAGAAGGTCACCATCCCTCCTAAACAGACTCCTGTCTACCTGGCCGTCAGCAAGGGGCCTAGCAAGGAGAAGAAGCACAGGAATGGTGAGAACACAAACTCGCAGCACTCTGTTCCCTGTCTGTTCCCTCTACGACAGAAATCCTTTCACACTCTGTGTTATCTGGAGAGCTGATTTACTCTCAACAACAACGGCAGATGTCACTATGCTTGGGCGGTGTACCGTGTGTACCGTATTTACCGTATGTACCGTATGTACCGTATGTACCGTATGTACCGTATGTACCGTATTTACCGTGTGTACCGTATTTACCGTATGTACCGTATGTACCGTATGTACCGTATGTACCGTGTGTACCGTGTGTACCGTGTGTACCGTATGTACCGTATGTACCGTGTGTACCGTATGTACCGTATTTACCGTGTGTACCGTGTGTACCGTATGTACCGTGTGTACCGTGTGTACCGTATGTACCGTATGTACCGTATGTACCGTGTGTACCGTGTGTACCGTATGTACCGTATGTACCGTATGTACCGTAAAGCCACGGGATTGTTTTTCAATACTGTCATCACCGTTTAAAATATTTTTTTTATATACATTTGAATATTTGTATTTAATAATTTTTAAGTAAATAGCCGTAGTCAACTTGTGAAATACGTTAGTAGATAAAGTGTGTTTGGTGTTTGTTTACGAGCACACAAGTCATTCACTGTTGTGCAGCGTGCGCCAGGTGATCTAATTCACAACTAAATGTTTGCCAGCTAGATATATCTTATAACTATTACTATTAACTATCAAAAATGTGTTAAATACACTGTAGTCGTGTGTTTGGTGTAGCTAATTTAGTTGCTAGTTAGCTATCTAGCTAAGTGGTTAGCTTCTTCCAAAAATCAAGCGTCGCTTGGCAACAGCAGAGAATCCCCTCCTGTATCCAGAGTCTTGTTGGCTAATATTAGTTTTGTGCAGCAAACTGTGTAGCATTTGTACTTGTACAGTTTAGGTCAGAAACTTTACAAAATGTTTGCGATGCGCTCGTTAGCATTTAGTTGGCATTCTTTATGAGAATTCCTTAGTATCACTCGGGCTCCCAAGTGGCGCAGCGGTCTAAGGCACTGCATCTCAGTGCTAGAGACATCACTACAGACCCTGGTTTGATTCCAGGCTGTATCACAACCGGCCGTGACTGGGAGTCCCCATAGGGCGGCGCACTATTGTCCCAGCGTCGTCCGGGTTTGGGTTTGGCCCGGGGTAGGCCGTCATTGTAAATAAGAATTTGTTCATAACTGACTTGCCTAGTTAAATAAAGGTTAAAAACATTTTTTTTAAAGTATTGGTTAGCATTTTGTTAGCATTTTGTTAGCATTTTGTTAGCATTCTGTTAGCATTTTGTTAGCATTTTGTTAGCATTCTGGTAAGTGACGTTTTTTTGGGGATTATCTTCCTTTGAAAAGAAATAGCGGCCGTTGTGTGCACTGTCGGTAATACCATAAAACCCGGGATGACACGGGCACGATATGAAGATATGGAAATCTGGATACAATCCAACACTAGATGTCATCCCTCCATCCCTCCACCCCTCCATCCCTCCCATCCCTTCATCCCCATAAAACAGGTGAGACCACACACACACACACACACACACACACACACATACAACACAGCCAGCATAGTACTGGGCATACCTTGAAATGGGCCGTTGGCGAGTGTATGTGTTCATATGTACGGTATATCATTATATATATCATACCCCCGGTACCCAAAGGACAAGGACGGTACATTTTCATTTTACGAGAGAGAAGACGTTTTCCTGACATATCTGAGCAGATCAGTTGATGCAGTGTTTAAAATCTGTACAGGCCTGTTCTCTCATCTCCCAGGTCACCCTCCTGTGTTGACCCAATTAACAGAGGAGGGTGACCTGCTCATCTAACATCTCATTCCACAATCATGGGCATTAATATGGAGTTGGTCCCTCCTTTGCTGCTACAACAGCCTCCACTCTTCTGGGAAGGCTTTCCACTAGATGATGGAACATTGCTGCGGGGACTTGCTTCTATTCAGCCACAAGAGCATTAGTGAGGTCGGGTACTGATGTTGGGCGATTAGGCCTGGCTCACAGTCTGCGTTCCAATTCATCCCAAAAGTATTCAATGAGGTTGAGGTCAGGGCTCTGTGGAGGCCTGTCAAGTTCTTCCACAACGATCTCGACAAACCATTTCTGTATGGACCTCGCTTTGTGAACGGGGGCATTGTCATGCTGAAACAGAAAAGGGCCTTCCCCAAACTGTTGCCACAAAGTTGGAAGCACAGAATCGTCTAGAATGTCATTGTATGCTGTAGTGATAAGATTTCCCTTCACTGGAACTAAGGGGCCCGAACCATGAAAAACAACCCCAGACCATTATTCCTCCTCCACCAAACTTTACAGTTGGCACTGTGCATTCGGGCATGTAGCGTTCTCCTGGCATTCGCCAAACCCAGATTCGTCTGGCGGATTCATCACTCCAGAGAACACGTTTCCACTGAGTCCAATGGTGGCGAGCTTTACACCACTCCAGCCGACCGCTTGGCATTGGGCATGGTGATCTCAGCCTTTGACTAAATTTTGAAGAACTGACTTGTGGGAAAGGTGGCATCCTATGATGGTGCCACGTTGTCACTGAGCTCTTCAGTAAGGCCATTCTACTGCCAATGTTTGTCTATTGCATGGCTGTGTGCTCGATTTTATACACCTGTCACCAACGGGTGTGGCTGAAATAGACGAAGAGACTAATTTGAAGGCCATGCTGTATATCTTCCTTTCTCCCTCCTGAGAAATATATTGTTCAACCCCCCTTGTCCTACTCTCTGTCTGTCTGTCTGTCTGTCTGTCTGTCTGTCTGTCTGTCTGTCTGTCTGTCTGTCTGTCTGTCTGTCTGTCTGTCTGTCTCTCTGTCTGTCTGTCTGTCTCTCTGTCTCTCTGTCTGTCTCTCTGTCTCTCTGTCTGTCTCTCTGTCTCTCTGTCTCTCTCTCTCTCTGTCTCTCTGTCTCTCTCTCTCTCTGTCTCTCTGTCTCTCTCTCTCTCTGTCTCTCTGTCTCTCTCTGTCTCTGTCTCTCTCTGTCTCTCTCTCTCTCTCTGTCTCTCTGTCTCTCTCTGTCTCTCTCTCTCTCTCTCTCTCTCTCTCTCTCTCTCTCTCTCTCTCTCTCTCTCTCTCTCTCTCTCTCTCTCTCTCTCTGTCTCTCTGTCTCTCTCTGTCTCTCTCTGTCTCTGTCTCTCTCTCTCTCTCTGTCTCTCTGTCTCTCTCTCTCTCTCTCTCTCTCTCTCTCTCTCTCTCTCTCTCTCTCTCTCTCTCTCTCTCTCTCTCTCTCTCTCTCTCTCTCTCTCTCTCTCTCTCTCTCTCTCTCTCTCTCTCTCTCTCTCTCTCTCTCTCTCTCTCTCTCTCTCTCTCTCTCCGTCTCTCTCCTTTTGCTTACAGGTTGTCTGCGTTCAGTCTCAAAGGAGCTCCTCAAACTCAATCGGTGTATTTATGTTTAGTCTAAAGACATCTACCACACACACACACACACACTCACCCATTTGGAAATTAGTATTTGAAATAAGTATTTGATAATCCTCTTAAATACAAATAACCATTAAAATACTAAAGTAAAAGTACTTGTTTTGGTCTACCCAAATACACAGAAAATAAATACCAGAAACACCAGTATTTGAACCCAGGTCTGGTAGATACATGTCAGCCCAGAGGGTAACACTGTTATAGAATGTGGTCATTAACATATTCTCTCTCTCTCTCTGTCTCTCTCTCTCTCTCTTTCTCTCTCTCTCTCTCTCTCTCTCTCTCTCTCTCTCTCTCTCTCTCTCTCTCTCTCTCTCTCTCTCTCTCTCTCTCTCTCTCTCTCTCTCTCTCTCTCTCTCTCTCTCTCTCTCTCTCTCTCTCTCTCTCTCTCTCTCTCTCTCTCTCTCTCTCTCTCTCTCTCTCTCTCGCTCGCTCTCAGTTCTTCTGCGAGCGGTGACAGGTAACTTCCACCGTGCTTCTCCTCTCGCCCCGTCCGGCACCGTCGCCTCGTCCTCCATGGAATACCTAGAGATCCACCCCCTCTTCCCCCGCACGCCACAGCCAATCAGGCGCCTCGAAACTCTCCAGGCGGCCAATACTAGCCCAGACCACATCCCTGCCCCCCCGGCTCCCTCTCCAATCGGTATGCACTCCTACGACTCCCTCTCCAAAGCCGAGCCAATCGACGACGTTGTGGTTCCTGCCTCGGCCACTCCCTGGTACAAACTGACCAATGGGACCTTCTCACCTCCACGACACGTCTCCGCCTTTCACCCTGACTCCTCCTACTTAAAAAAGGCAACCATCCCCAGCCCCCCCGTCCTCATCGTCAACCCCCAGCCTAAAAAGTCCTCCTCTAACTCGGGTGACTGGTGCGGGTCAGACACCAGCTGTAGCCCCCCCAGCACCTTCGGCAGCCCCCCAGGAGGCTCAGCCTTCTCCCCGCCCAAATCAGCCTTCTCCCCCCTCAACCCGTCATCTGCCTTTAGTCCTCCGTCCGCCGGGGGCAGCGTTGAGTCAGACAGCCCCTATCACCGCGGCAGTAAGTTCCCCTCTATGGGCATCGGTCAGATCCTGAAGAAGAAGACTCCCTTCCAGCCGTTCAGTTTCAGGGCGGAGCAAGCGGTGGAGGAGGATCTGGTGTCTCCTCCCCCTTACCACATGCAGACGCTTCTCTGCGCCTCCGGGGCGCTCAAGACCCTCTGCTGAAGCATTGTGGGTAACGGGACAACGACGATGATCAAAGACCATGTGGAGGATTATGGTCCAAAGTTATTGCCCAATGAAACGAGGGGATAAGATGTCGTCGTTTCAGACAGTTTTGGATCTCGATCCTACTTCCTGCGTCCTGTTTTGGGGCAGGAAGTGGGCGTGGTTCTTCCTGAGCGGCCTTGTAACTTTTGTGAACTTTGACCCTGTGAACTGTCCTCTGCTGAGGCAGTCACCATGACGACACTATGACTCTAGATACACAGAGACACTCTGGCTGTTGGCGTGAAAGACTATAAAATAAAACACTGAAGACTAAAGGTGGTTTGAAATGAAATGAAAATGTCTCTTTGTACTGTCAACGATTGTTTCTGCTGGTGAAAGGCCTTTTTGAAGACACGTTGTGACTCCATTGACTGGAACATGTGAAACTCCTACAGTGTCGGAGTTTCACCTGTCGTTGTTACATATTGTGTTGTGAGAGAGGGCTGAGTGACACACACACACACACACACACACACACACACACACATACACATTCAGGGAAATTAAGATGAGGTTTTTACAGTGGAAGTGGTTGTATAATCTAACTATTGTAAACCATTTCCCTGGAAGACTGTTATGTCATTGTGTTATTCTAGGAAGTCCCTTCAGCTTGACATGACTGTGGTTGTGTACGTTAAGACACATAATTACAGTCGAGCCATACCAACAGCTGCCTGTCAGTCTGTCCTTTCTGCTGTCACATTCATTAAAACAAAAACATTCTAGGACCTGTGGTTAAGATCAGTCCATTACTTATGTGGAATTTCTGCTTTGGTTTCATTCCAACAGAACCTGACCATCAACCGTGCGTTCTACCGTAGAATTAGAACACGTTCTAATTCCACGGTATCCACGGTGAATTGTGTTCCACTGGAACCCAACACTGCAGAATCCTAGTTAATTCTACGGTATCCACAGTGAATTGTGTTCCACTGGAACCCAACACTGCAGAATCCTAGTTAATTCTACGGTATCCACGGTGAATTGTGTTCCACTGGAACCCAACACTGCAGAATCCTAGTTAATTCTACGGTATCCACGGTGAATTGTGTTCCACTGGAACCCAACACTGCAGAATCCAAGTTAATTCTACGGTATCCACGGTGAATTGTGTTCCACTGGAACCCAACACTGCAGAATCCTAGTTAATTCTACGGTATCCACGGTGAATTGTGTTCCACTGGAACCCAACACTGCAGAATCCTAGTTAATTCTACGGTATCCACGGTGAATTGTGTTCCACTGGAACCCAACACTGCAGAATCCTAGTTAATTCTACGGTATCCACGGTGAATTGTGTTCCACTGGAACCCAACACTGCAGAATCCAAGTTAATTCTACGGTATCCACGGTGAATTGTGTTCCACTGGAACCCAACACTGCAGAATCCTAGTTAATTCTACGGTATCCACGGTGAATTGTGTTCCACTGGAACCCAACACTGCAGAATCCTCGTTAATTCTACGGTATCCACGGTGAATTGTGTTCCACTGGAACCCAACACTGCAGAATCCTAGTTAATTCTACGGTATCCACGGTGAATTGTGTTCCACTGGAACCCAACACTGCAGAATCCTAGTTAATTCTACGGTATCCACGGTGAATTGTGTTCCACTGGAACCCAACACTGCAGAATCCTAGTTAATTCTACGGTATCCACGGTGAATTGTGTTCCACTGGAACCCAACACTGCAGAATCCTCGTTAATTCTACGGTATCCACGGTGAATTGTGTTCCACTGGAACCCAACACTGCAGAATCCTAGTGATAGTCTGTTTCTTAGCCAGTCACGTAACCTTCCATACCGCTCTAACTTCCCTATAGCCCTATAAGGTACTGTTCTGAGCCCAACTGTTAACCTGTTATACAATCAGCTTCTATATGACAGTGGAAATATACATCATTCTATATGACAGTTGAACCATTCCTTAGGGTGCGTTCCGAATACTATTCTATTCCCTACATAGCACACTGCTTTTAACCAGAGCCCTATGGACTATAGAATGTGTAGGATACCATTAGGGACTCTGTTAGCAGATCTACCTGTTGAGACAGACAAGTTCTATAAAAGTGTCAAAGGATTACAATGAGTTGCTGAGTGTTGCAACCCTGCCCTGCCTCCGACTGAAACAGGAGGAGGAGGAGGAGGGGGGAGGGGAAGATGAGGGCATAACTTCCACTATCACGGCACGTAAAAGTGATACATTTCATATCGTCTTTAAGTGATACTGACTGTCGTTTGTGCAATATTGCTATATGTGTGTTTTCTGCCTGCCGTAAACGACGGTATTGCCAAGGTGCTTTCTGAACGAATGGACACGATTGTGTTGTAGTGCCGTGACAGTTTGTTGTGTTGTATGATTCCGGGGGTTCTAAAGGTTCTCGATGATGGATTCTAGTGTTCTGTATTCTATGATTTTTTTTTTAACTGTCTTCTTATACATATTGACTGTGACGTTTTGACATTGTCACATTATTGAGTTCACCAGACTGTATTGGACGAGCAAATGCTTCCACTTTACACAATGCTTCTCCCTTTTGACATAGAATGTCTTTCATATCTGTCAACACTTGCATGCAAAACTGTTTTTAATACACGATTTTAATACGAAAATGTCAAAACTTTTGAACTTTTTGAAAATATGAAATGTCTTTGTAAGTCTTTTTTTTCTTTTCGATATTGCGATTGAAATGAACGGACTTGATTCGACGTTCTTTTGTAATAAATAGCTTTTTGCTTTTGAGTGTCGAGATTTTTACGATGGCTTGTAAAATATTTTAAATATTTATACTAAATCCATGAAGTCTCTGTCTGATCCTTTTACTGCACCTGCTGCCCTGTGTGTGTGTGTGTGTGTGTGTGTATATATATATATATATATATATATATATATATATATATATACGATACTCAAATACTTTGCCAATATAAATCAGATAATCAAATGTATACATGGTAAACCATCAAACTATACATTGATCAAATATTACATTAGTAAGTCCTAAACAAAGACCTGTGTCTCTTCATCTAAAGAAGAATGTGAACTATCTCCCTCCCAGCAAGATGGACGCCAAACCATCCCTATACACACCCTACACACACACCCAACACATGGTGTATCCATTTCCAACAAGACAGCTGTGGTAGTCATGAACACCAACACGACAGCTGAATGACCCCTTCGTAATGCCACACACAATCACGCACTCACACAATTCACACACACACACACACACACTGTTAATCCACTCAACTATGGTACCCGGGTCTCGTCCGTAAACCGTTCTCCGTAACACCCCGCCCTCTGACCAGACAAAGAACAGGGGTCCTCAAAGCTCTGTGAGACATACACGTCACACACAACAACAAAGCCCCCTGCTGTGGGGCGAGAGAGGAGGGGGGAGGGGAGGAGGAGAGGAGAGGGGGAGGGGAGGAGAGGGGGTGAAGTGTATTAAAGGCCTTTGTTTACCAGAGACAGGGCATAAGTCCAAAATAGCACCCTATTCCCTATGTGGTGCACTACCTTTTCTACAGAGCTCTGTGGGCCACGATCAAAAGGAGGGTGCAATTTGGAACGCAGTGTGGGCAGTTAGAGCCAAGTCCCCCCCGTAGCACCAGAGAGACAAACAGACTATGACACAGACCCCTCTAGCGTAACCACGAACCCGGAGAGAAAGGGTGATACACACCAGAGGCCAGCTGGAACAATAACTCCAGTCAACAAGCCTGAAAGTGTACATCCACGTCTACTGTATATGGATCTTTCCAGAAGCTACGGTACCAGTGAGCATTTCCTACACTGGACAACTTGTTACAGCCGTTGATAAGTCATTGATAATAATATGCAAATAAATTTTTATGTCATTACATTTAAGATATATAAAGGGGGGGAATCATAGATACAGTGGGGAGAACAAGTATTTGATACACTGCCGATTTTGCAGGTTTTCCTACTTACAAAGCATGTAGAGGTCTGTCATTTTTATCATAGGTACACTTCAACTGTGAGAGACGGAATCTAAAACAAAAATCCAGAAAATCACATTGTATGATTTTTAAGTAATTAATTTGCATTTTATTGCATGACATAAGTATTTGATCACCTACCAACCAGTAAGAATTCCGGCTCTCACAGACCTGTTAGTTTTTCTTTAAGAAGCCCTCCTGTTCTCCACTCATTACCTGTATTAACTGCACCTGTTTGAACTCGTTACCTGTATAAAAGACACCTGTCCACACACTCAATCAAACAGACTCCAACCTCTCCACAATGGCCAAGACCAGAGAGCTGTGTAAGGACATCAGGGATAAATTGTAGACCTGTACAAGGCTAGGATGGGCTACAGGACAATAGCCAAGCAGCTTGGTGAGAAGGCAACAACTGTTGGCACAATTATTAGAAAATGGAAGAAGTTCAAGATGACGGTCAATCACCCTCGGTCTGGGGCTCCATGCAAGATCTCACCTCGTGGGGCATCAATGATCATGAGGAATGTGAGGGATCAGCCCAGAACTACACGGCAGGACCTGGTCAATGACCTGAAGAGAGCTGGGACCACAGTCTCAAAGAAAACCATTAGTAACACACTACGCCGTCATGGATTAAAATCCTGCAGCGCACGCAAGGTCCCCCTGCTCAAGCCAGCGCATGTCCAGGCCCGTCTGAAGTTTGCCAATGACCATCTGGATGATCCAGAGGAGGAATGGGAGAAGGTCATGTGGTCTGATGAGACAAAAATAGAGCTTTTTGCTCTAAACTCCACTCGCCGTGTTTGGAGGAATAGAAGGATGAGTACAACCCCAAGAACACCATCCCAACCGTGAAGCATGGAGGTGGAAACATCATTCTTTGGGGATGCTTTTCTGCAAAGGGGACAGGACGACTGCACTGTATTGAGGGGAGGATGGATGGGGCCATGTATCGCGAGATCTTGACCAACAACCTCCTTCCCTCAGTAAGAGCATTGAAGATGGGTCGTGGCTGGGTCTTCCAGCATGACAACGACCCGAAACACACAGCCAGGGTAACTAAGGAGTGGCTCCGTAAGAAGCATCTCAAGGTCCTGGAGTGGCCTAGCCAGTCTCCAGACCTGAACCCAATAGAAAATCTTTGGAGGGAGCCGAAAGTCCGTATTGCCCAGCGACAGCCCCGAAACCTGAAGGATCTGGAGAAGGTCTGTATGGAGGAGTGGGCCAAAATCCCTGCTGCAGTGTGTGCAAACCTGGTCAAGAACTACAGGAAACGTATGATCTCTGTAATTGCAAACTAAGGTTTCTGTACCAAATATTCAGTTCTGCTTTTCTGATGTATCAAATACTTATGTCATGCAATAAAATGCAAATTAATTACTTAAAAATCATACAATGTGATTTTCTGGATTTTTGTTTTAGATTCCTTCTCTCACAGTTGAAGTGTACCTATGATAAAAATTACAGACCTCTACATGCTTTGTAAGTAGGAAAACCTGCAAAATTGTCAGTGTATCAAATACTTGTTCTCCCCACTGTATATTAAATTACATTCACAAGTTAAATTAAATTGTATGTTTAACCCTTTGTCATGGTTGGTTTCTTGATGGACTTGCATGTATGGCAGTGTAAGTTTGTGGTTATATTAAGCATTAATCAGTTGAAACCTGTAAGAATCGTGGATCTAGCTGTTTTTTTTGTAAAGATATCTCCGAAATGCAGTGTAAATGTAACATTTTGTTGTCTCATGTTAAGCGGCGAAAACTGTTTTCATTGGCACACAAATCCAAAATAATAATAACTGCAATTGAAAAATCGAATGCTTCTAACCGAAAAAGTCACCTTAACTTGATACTTACAAACCTGAATCGATACTCATTAATAATTATACATAATAATTGTTGGAATGCGCATTTGGTGAAAAGCTGTTGAATTACTCCATGATATTTTCACAGTTCACAAGTCATCATCTGATCCAGGAAGTAATTTTCTGAATGACAGTCAAGTGTTGAACCGCTGCTGTGATAGCAACAACAGCCCAAGTGTTTGAGAGAAATGTTCCAGAATATTTTGATGTCTCATTTGTTACGCCGGTAAATATTATTTACCGGCGTTACCGTCTTATTTACAATGACGGCTTACACCGGCCAAACCTGGACGACGCTGGGCCAATTGTGCTCTGCCCTATATGGGACTCCAAAATCACGGCCGGTTGTGATACAGCCTGGAATCGAACCAGGGTGTCTGTAGTGACGCCTCAAGCACTGAGATGCAGTGCCTCAGACCGCTGTGCCACTAGGGAGGCCAACTCGTTGTGCCTGGATCAACATTGGATCTAACATCCCTAGAGAAATCAAATCAAATCAAATCAAATTAGTCACATGTGCCGAATACAACAGGTGTAGTAGACCTTACAGTGAAATGCTGAATACAACAGGTGTAGTAGACCTTACAGTGAAATGCTGAATACAACAGGTGTAGTAGACCTTACAGTGAAATGCTGAATACAACAGGTGTAGTAGACCTTACAGTGAAATGCTGAATACAACAGGTGTAGACCTTACAGTGAAATGCTTACTTACGAGATCCTTAACCAACAATGCAGTTCAAAAAAATACGGATAAAAAAAAGTAACAAGTAATTAAAGAGCCCCTTTTTCTCTTCCTCCTCTTCACGCAAATCACGGGGATCTGGGCCTGTTCCCGAGAAAGCAGTATATCGTTCGCGTCGGGCTCGTCAGACTTGTTAAAGGGAAAAAAAGGATTCTGCCAGTCCGTGATGAGTAATCGCAGTTCTGATGTCCAGAAGTTATTTTCGGTCATAGGAGACAGTAGCTGTATATTACTGTAAATTACTGTATAATACTTTATAATGCTGTATATTACTGTATATCTCTAATACTGTATAATATTTTATAATACTGTATATTACTGTATAACTCTAATACTGTATAATACTGTATATTACTGTATATTACTATATAATACTGTATATCACTGTATATTACTGTATATTACTGTATAACTCTAACACTGTATAATACTTTATAATACTGTATATTACTGTATAACTCTAATACTGTATATTACTTTATAATACTGTACATTACTATATTACTGTATAATACTGTATTGCACTGTATAATACTTCATAATACTGTATATTACTGTGTATTACTGTATAATAGTGTATATCACTGTATATTACTGTATAACTCTAATACTGTATAATATTTTATAATACTGTATATTACTATATTACTGTATATTACTGTATAATACTGTATATCACTGTATATTACTGTATAACTCGAATACTGTATAATACTTTATAATACTGTATATTACTATATTACTGTATAATACTGTATATTACTGTATACTACTTTATAATACTGTATATTACTGTATATTCCTGTATAACTCTAATACTGTATATTACTGTACGATACGGTATATTACTATATTACTGTATAACTCTAATACTGTATAATACTGTATAACTCTAATACTGTATAATACTTTGTATTACTGTGTATTGCTGTATAATAGTGTACATCACTGTATATTACTGTATATTACTGTATAACTCTACTACTGTATAATACTTTATAATACTGTATATTACTATATTACTGTATAATACTGTATATTACTGTATACTACTTTATAATACTGTATATTACTGTATATTACTGTATAACTCTAATACTGTATATTACTGTACAATACTGTATATTACTATATTACTGTATAACTCTAATACTGTATAATACTGTATAACTCTAATACTGTATAATACTTTGTATTACTGTGTATTACTGTATAATAGTGTACATCACTGTATATTACTGTATATTACTGTATAACTCTAATACTGTATAATACTGTACAATACTGTATATTACTATATTACTGTATAACTCTAATACTGTATAATACTGTATATTACTGTATAACTCTAATACTGTATAATACTTTATAATACTGTATATTACTATATTACTGTATAATACTGTGCATTGCCGTGATTTTTTTTGTTGAGTTAAATGTTATTTAATTATGCAGACAATCTGGATTTTTCATCAATATTTCTCATAAAAACAATAAAGAAAAGTAGTCTCCTTTCTCGTCAACCCTCAACCAGGACAGACTATCATGCATGTTGTTGATGTCAGTTCTGTGTGGGCAGTTAAGGGCAAGGTGTGCTGCTCTGTTCTGAGCCAGCTGCAGTTTTTCTAGGTCTTTTTTTGCTGCACTTGACCGTATTACCAGACAGTAATCAAGATGGGACAAGATCAGAGTCTGAACAACTAGTACAGTTGATATTTGTGTCAAAAACACAGAGCGTCTTTTTATAAAAGACATACCTCTCCCAGTCTTCACAACAACTTGCTCAATGTTAAAACCCTTTTATGCACAACTTAATGTTAGAGAGAGAATCAGTGAGAGACAGAGAGACAGAGGAAGAGAGAGACAGAGGAAGAGAGAGAGACAGAGAGAGACAGAGCGAGAGTGAGAGACACAGAGAGACAAAGGGACAGAGAGAGAGAGAGAGAGAGAGAGAGAGAGAGAGAGAGAGAGAGAGAGAGAGAGAGAGAGAGAGAGAGAGAGAGAGAGAGAGGAAAAAAAGAGACTGACTGACTTTCCCAGCTTTAATGCTAACATAGCTAGGTCATCATTAGTGTTAAACACTGGCCACTAACCACTTACTGTGTACCAGACCAGACCTGGCTTCTCATCTGTCAATCTGTTCAGGCTTAAAACCCAACCACACTAATCCTGTTTTCAGTCATCTCTCCATCTCTGTCTCTCTCATTCTCTCTCTCTCTCTTTCTTGTTTTTCTCTCTCTCCATCTCTCTCTCTCCGTCTCTCTCTCTCTCCATCTCTCCATCTCTCTCTCTCCGTCTCTCTCTCTCTCTCTCTGTCTCTCTCTCTCTCCGTCTCTCTCTCCGTCTGTCTCTCTCTCTCTCCCTCTATCTCTCTCTTTGTCTGTCTATATGTCTGTCTCTCTCTCTCTGTGTATCTCTCTCTCTGTCTTCTCTCTCTCTCTCTGTCTCTCTCTCTCTCTCTCTCTCTCTCTCTCTCTCTCTCTCAGGGCTGGGCAGGGCGACAAAGCGGCTGGGACTAACTGCCTTTGTGTCTGAGAAAAATGTATGATTAACCTACTGTATGCTGACACACACACACACACACACAGACACACACACACACACACACACACACACACACACACACACACACACACACACACACACACACACACACACACACACACACACACACACACACACACACACACACACACACACACACACACACACACACACACTAGGGACTCTCTTACAGACAAGCACACGCGCACACACGTCTAATGATAATCAAAGGAAGATTTAGGTACTTTAGAGATTCAGTAGAAAACGGATAAGATCAGTGTGGAGCAGCCTGGAGTCATTTATAATGGAATGATTACTATAGTGTCACCCAGGGGACTGATATTTAGAATCAACTAGTAGTGGGGTTTTGGATAATCAACTGAAAATGATGTTTAACATACAGTCACCAGTTTAACAGTCACCAGTTTGGACACAGCTACTCATTCAAGGGTTTTTCTTAATTAAAAAAATAAATAATTACATTGTAGAATAATAGTGAAGACATCAACACTATGAAATAACACATATGGAATCATGTAGTAACCCAAAAAAGTGTTAAACAAATCAAAATATATTTTTGATTTTAGATTCTTCAAAGTAGCCACCCTTTGCCTTGATGACAGCTTTGCACACTCTTGGCATTATCTCAACCAGCTTCATGAGGTAATCACCTGGAATGCATTTCAATTAACAAGTAGAGTAGAATCTCAAATCTCAAATATATTTTGATTTGTTTAACACTTTTTTTGGTTACTACATGATTCCATATGTGTTATTTCATAGTTTTGATGTCTTCACTATTATTCTACAATGTAGAAAATAGTAAAAAAATAAAGAAAAACCCTTGAATGATTAGGTGTGTCCAGACTTTGCCTCGTACTGTATGTCTGTATATGTATGTGTGTGTGTGTATGTATGTGTGTGTATGTGTATGTGTGTATGTACGTGTGTGTATATGTATGTGTATGTGTGTGTATGTATGTGTGTGTGTATGTACAGTGGGGAGAACAAGTATTTGATACACTGCCGATTTTGCAGGTTTTCCTACTTACAAAGCATGTAGAGGTCTGTCATTTTTATCATAGGTACACTTCAACTGTGAGAGACGGAATCTAAAACAAAAATCCAGAAAATCACATTGTATGATTTTTAAGTAATTAATTTGCATTTTATTGCATGACATAAGTATTTGATCACCTACCAACCAGTAAGAATTCCGGCTCTCACAGACCTGTTAGTTTTTCTTTAAGAAGCCCTCCTGTTCTCCACTCATTACCTGTATTAACTGCACCTGTTTGAACTCGTTACCTGTATAAAAGACACCTGTCCACACACTCAATCAAACAGACTCCAACCTCTCCACAATGGCCAAGACCAGAGAGCTGTGTAAGGACATCAGGGATAAATTGTAGACCTGTACAAGGCTGGGATGGGCTACAGGACAATAGCCAAGCAGCTTGGTGAGAAGGCAACAACTGTTGGCACAATTATTAGAAAATGGAAGAAGTTCAAGATGACGGTCAATCACCCTCGGTCTGGGGCTCCATGCAAGATCTCACCTCGTGGGGCATCAATGATCATGAGGAATGTGAGGGATCAGCCCAGAACTACACGGCAGGACCTGGTCAATGACCTGAAGAAAGCTGGGACCACAGTCTCAAAGAAAACCATTAGTAACACACTACGCCGTCATGGATTAAAATCCTGCAGCGCACGCAAGGTCCCCCTGCTCAAGCCAGCGCATGTCCAGGCCCGTCTGAAGTTTGCCAATGACCATCTGGATGATCCAGAGGAGGAATGGGAGAAGGTCATGTGGTCTGATGAGACAAAAATAGAGCTTTTTGCTCTAAACTCCACTCGCCGTGTTTGGAGGAATAGAAGGATGAGTACAACCCCAAGAACACCATCCCAACCGTGAAGCATGGAGGTGGAAACATCATTCTTTGGGGATGCTTTTCTGCAAAGGGGACAGGACGACTGCACCGTATTGAGGGGAGGATGGATGGGGCCATGTATCGCGAGATCTTGACCAACAACCTCCTTCCCTAAGTAAGAGCATTGAAGATGGGTCGTGGCTGGGTCTTCCAGCATGACAACGACCCGAAACACACAGCCAGGGCAACTAAGGAGTGGCTCCGTAAGAAGCATCTCAAGGTCCTGGAGTGGCCTAGCCAGTCTCCAGACCTGAACCCAATAGAAAATCATTGGAGGGGGCCGAAAGTCCGTATTGCCCAGCGACAGCCCCGAAACCTGAAGGATCTGGAGAAGGTCTGTATGGAGGAGTGGGCCAAAATCCCTGCTGCAGTGTGTGCAAACCTGGTCAAGAACTACAGGAAACGTATGATCTCTGTAATTGCAAACTAAGGTTTCTGTACCAAATATTCAGTTCTGCTTTTCTGATGTATCAAATACTTATGTCATGCAATAAAATGCAAATTAATTAATTAAAAATCATACAATGTGATTTTCTGGATTTTTGTTTTAGATTCCTTCTCTCACAGTTGAAGTGTACCTATGATAAAAATTACAGACCTCTACATGCTTTGTAAGTAGGAAAACCTGCAAAATTGTCAGTGTATCAAATACTTGTTCTCCCCACTGTATGTGTATGTATATGTATGTGTATGTATGTGTGTGTGTGTATGTATGTGTGTGTGTATGTATGTGTGTGTGTGTGTGTATGTATGTGTGTGTGTGTGTGTGTGTGTGTGTGTGTGTGTGTGTGTGTGTGTGTGTGTGTGTGTGTGTGTGTGTGTGTGTGTGTGTGTGTGTGTGTGTGTGTGTGTGTGTGTGTGTGTGTGTCTCTTATCCTTTTTTAACACACAGAATCCAAGACAATGTATTGCTGGTTGGTTCCAGCAACAAAACATGGATGAACATACCTCCTATTCTTTACCGCTAAAATCACTACAACAGAACCAGCCAATAACACAACATCACTACAGACGTGTAGATGAACATACCTCCTATTCTTTACCGCTAAAATCACTACAACAGAACCTGATGATATGGTTTGTTGCAGCCAATAACACAGCAGGTGTCATCATAACACAGCAGGTGTCATCATAACACAGCAGGTGTCATCATAACACAGCAGGTGTCATCATAACACAGCAGGTGTCATCATAACACAGCAGGTGGCATCATAACACAGCAGGTGTCATCATAACACAGCAGGTGGCATCATAACACAGCGGGTGTCATCATAACACAGTGGGTGTCATCATAACACAGCAGGTGGCAGTCACTATCTGATGACATCACTACAGACGTGTTTAATACGACAAATGTCTACCTTTCACTAGTTTGTGTAGCACCGTAGGTCTGACAAATGTTCTATACCAATTGAATTCGTTATTATTATTATTATTATTATTATTGTTGTTGTTGTTACCATCAGATATCTTCCTTCAATAACAACATCAGAAAGCTTAACAAAGAGGATGGATGCAGCCAATAGGAGTGTACTGTTAGACCACAGCCAATAGGAGTGTACTGTTAGACCACAGCCAATAGGAGTGTACTGTTAGACCACAGCCTATAGGAGTGTACTGTTAGACCACAGCCAATAGGAGTGTACTGTTAGACCACAGCCAATAGGAGTGTACTGTTAGACCACAGCCAATAGGAGTGTACTGTTAGACCACAGCCAATAGGAGTGTACTATTAGACCACAGCCAATAGGAGTGTACTGTTAGACCACAGCCAATAGGAATGTACTGTTAGACCACAGCCAATAGGAGTGTACTGTTAGACCATAGTGCACTACTTTAGACCAGAGTCCTATGGCACCCTATTCCCTATATAGTGCACTACTTTAGACCAGGGCCCTATGGTGAATAGAGTGCTATTTGGGATACAGTCAGTCTATGAGCTCACAGGTGGCGCTTCCTCGGATACTTTCCCTCAAAAACACCAGCTGAAAGCCAAATCAGAGAGCAGCTCGCTCTCAGCCAATGGCTGCTCAGCGTCTGATGGTAACCGTACTGCCAGACCTGGCTGTGATTGGCCAGGTGTTACAGGCAGGATAGGCTGTGATTGGCTGGCGGGGAGCAGTTGCTTCCGTAGCTCCATGGCAACATTGCTTCAGAAGGTGAACGGAGGGAGGGAGGAAAGGAGGAATGGCTAGTTTCACTCAGACACCACCTCTGCATTATTCATCCTGTGTCCCTGAGCATTCCCCAAGTGTGTGTGTTGACTGGTGGGCTGGGGCGAGGCGTGGGGGGGGAAACCTCTGCAATAATTGCATCTCACAGTGCAATTCAGCCCTCTCTCTCTCTATATATATAACACAGTCCCAACGAGCTCACTGACACACACACACACACACACTAAAACACACATACACTGACACACACACACACAGAGACAGCGAGAGAGACAGACAAACAGCGAAAGAGACAGAGAGAGAGAGAGAGAGAGAGAGAGAGAGAGAGAGAGAGAGAGAGAGAGAGAGAGAGAGAGAGAGAGAGAGAGAGAAGAGAGAGAGAGAAAGAGAGAGAGAGACAGAGAGAGACAGAGAGAGAGAGAGAGAGAGAGAGACACAGAGAGAGAGAGAGAGAAAGAGAGAGAGAGAAAGAGAGAGAGAGAGAGAGAGAGAGATAATAGGCCTTTACAACACAACAACCAAACAGGATTATATTTTTCCATAAAGCCCTTTGGCGCTGAGGTCATAACAGATCACATCTGTCCAGGCGGGCCAGCTTCCACTCCCTCCACCAGTACCCCTCTCCCCGGCCGGTCTGTACCCCAGACAGATCAGCCTCCACTGGGGGAGCAGAGAGGAAACGAGATCCCCGCTGGGACAACGCGGCCACATAGCGGTTGTTGTTGTGCCTTAACCCGGCGATAGAGGGATTAGAGTTTGAGAGAGGAGAGGGAGGAGAGGAAGGAGAGATGGAGAGAGAGGAGAGGGAGGAGAGGGAGGAGAGAGGAGAGGGAGGAGAGGGAGGAGAGAGAGGAGAGAGATGAGAGGAGGGAGGGAGGATGGAGAGGGAGGAGAGGGAGGAGAGGGAGGAGAGATGGAGAGAGAGGAGAGGAGAGGGAGGAGAGAGAGGAGAGATGGAGAGATGGAGAGAGAGGAGAGGAGAGGGAGGAGAGAGAGGAGAGAGATGAGAGGGAGGAGAGGGAGGAGAGATGGAGAGGGAGGAGAGAGAGGAGAGATGGAGAGAGCGGGGGATGAAGGGTTTGAAGAAAGAGAAAAACACCCTGCTATCTTTAGGTGGATTAGGTGTCAGGCTCGGCGAGGGAGGAGGAGGGGGGGTAGACTCTTCTAGACTCCTCCCCCCTACCCTTCTGAGTTCGTGTAGAGCGCTAACGCCAGCCAGCTGGCTGGCTCCTGTCGCCGTGGAAACGCTGAGGAGATGGATGGCAACAGGCAGCACGTGCTCCTTTGTTGCTGTAGCAACCTGCCCCTGGATGTGGGCGGATACAGCATGCTGGTTGGACCGCCTTGCCGTCCTCTAGAATCTAGCTGTTGTTATGGTAGCAGACACACTGGAACCTCGTGGTAGGGGAGGGAAAGAGGGTGATGGGGGAGGTGTGAGGGAGGATGAGGAGGAAAGGGAAAGAGGGTGATGGGGGAGGTGTGAGGGAGGGTGAGGAGGAAAGGAACGAGGGTGAGGGAGGATGAGGGGTTTAGGCTGTTGTTGTTATGATAGAGGGGTGAGGTGTTGTCAGGGATGTTGTGTAAAAGAGGCTTCCTGGGGCCTGTTGCACAAAAGTAGAATTAAGACATCCGGGATAAATGACTCAGCTGAGCTCAATGAAGCCAAAACATGTGCGTCCAGGCTTAATTGGTTGCACAAAGACCAAGCCAGGATGAGCAGACACGGATTCATTAAGCCAGGTGAAACCAATCCTGGATAGGTGCGCGCTCACGGCTCACTCAAATAGACCCCGCCACAGATCACAGATTAACTGATTTACCATGGCAACTAGAGCCGCGTACTTTTCCCCGTCGGAAGCACAAATCCTCATGGAGGCATACGAGGAGGTAAAATATATAATTAAGAAGAAAGGCAACACCGCCACAGTGATAAAGCAAAGAGAAAAAGCGTGGCAAAGTATTGCAGACCGCCTGAATGCGTAAGTAGTGCACAATTACACACTCACCGCTCCGCTGAAACATCACAATTACAATTCAAATATTTAATTCACATCTCCAAAAATGCAGTTGTACTGTAATTATGAAACGGTTAAATTTTTAATTGAAATGCACTGCAGATATGAGTGAAATTGTGTAAAGTAACTCCATCACACTGTATAAAGCTATGATAAATGTTTTGATATTTTTACTGAAAACAAGACAAAAATACCAAGTAATTTTTTGCAGTGTGACTCCATTAAATGTGTGTGTGTGTGTGTGTGTGTGTGTGTGTGTGTGTGTGTGTGTGTGTGTGTGTGTGTGTGTGTGTGTGTAGATTAAACATGAACGGGCCAAAACGGACATGGCAGCAGGTCAAAATCAAATACAAGAACATTCTGCAGAATGGTATGGTCCCTGACTAATATTTAACAAAGCACAAGCATATATTGTACCCAGAAGGTGCCTGCTCACACATTGTCTGTACTGTTTTAGCAGTGAAAAAGAATACCCACAGACAAGGCACGGGTGGTGGGTCACCAAAGGCTGACCTTACCCCAGCAGAGGACATGGCCTTGGAGCTAAATAAAGGCAGGCCCGTCTTAGAGGGGATCCCTGGGGGGAAAGAGACGAGCATAGGTTCCTCCCAAGATGCCACCCGCTTCATTCAAGGTATGTCCTTCCATCTCTACATGGGATACAACCACATTCATATTGAATCAATTTGGACTGTCTGACTTTGGTTTACCTATTGCCTTGCAGTGTCTGGCAGCACTGTGTTCCTGTTAGAGCCACCAGCACAAGCACCAGACGATGCTGATCCAGTGAGTACTCCATCAAAGGCATACTGTAGGCCTGGCATGTCTTGTCTACTAGCTTCAATATGAATCCGATTAAATGTGATAGGGTGAAGGCCCCAGTGCAGCAGCAACAGCACATGATGGAGACGATGATGAGGAGGAGACCATCTCTCTGGATTCCAGAAGGCATGAGGTATCATGTTAAGACTGTGAAAGTACTATTTACTCTACAATGGTGAGGAGTCCTCATCAAAATCAAAAAATCTAATTTCTTTTACAGGACCCAGATGCTATACAGTGGGAAAACCAGCCTGGCAACATAGTGCGTATTAATAAAAGGACACCACATCCTGCCAAATTCCAGCTGCGCTAATTGTATTGTGTTCACAGAGCTCACAAGCTATCAGAAAGTTGTATGGCAACCACCTCCGGCGCCAAATAGAACTGGCAGACATAGACATTCAGTACAAGAAAAAAAAGATGGAAAATCTTGCACTGGAGTCCGAAATAAAAAAGAGGACAATTAGGAAACTGGACCTTGAAATAAAAAAACTTGAGAGGGAGGTGAGATATGCCTTCAATGTACACTGTATGCTAACTGTAACACAAATGTATTAATCATTATTTTTCTTTCCTCCCCCAGCTCCAAGAAGATGACACAGCTCAAAATAAAAATTAGGTATATTCTCGTAAAGTCAAGTGAGCCATGACATATGAGCTCTTATTGTGAGCACACAGGACGGTGGCATCTTTCTAAGGTTTTTTTTATTTTCCCAGCAATCAGTACAACCAAGTCATCGTTATAAGGCATCGCCCTCTTTTGCCCACCCCCCCAGCACCAGGTGTGGCCACTAGCCTATATGAAGGCCCAAAATTGTGTGTTCCTTTCTGCTCTGACAATGGCATACCCATTCGTGCGAGATGTGGTGGATGAAGAAGCACTTGTGCTGAGGAGAGCCTTCAGGCGAGAAAGGGTCTTCAGGGACCGGTTGGACCCACTGGCCTTCCCTGATGACCATCTATATGAAAGATACAGGTTTTCTGCAGATGGCATCAGGTATCTATGCAGACTACTGGGTCCCAGGATTAAGCACCGCACTGCACGGAGCCATGCACTGAGTGTGGAGCAAATGGTTTGTGTGGCCTTGCGCTTTTTTGCTAGTGGAGCCTTCCTGTACTCAGTGGGGGATGCAGAACAGCTGAACAAGGCCACAATTTGCCGCACAATAAGGAGTGTGTGTCTGGCTATCAAAGCATTAGCAGATGTCTTCATCTCCTTCCCTGGCCACAGAAGACTCTGTGACATCAAAGAGGAGTTCTATAGGATTGCAGGTAAGAGGATCTACAAATTACAGGACAACTGTTAACACATAGTAGGATACTCATTACTTTGTGTGACAGGTTTCCCCAATGTCATTGGTGCAGTGGACTGCACACACATAAGGATAAAAGCCCCCTCAGGTGCCCATGAGGCCGATTTTGTGAATAGGAAATCCTTTCACAGCATTAATGTTCAGGTGAACATAACTTTTTGATATTGTCCATTGACGAACACTCTGCATTGCCAGTGATGTGCATTGATTGGTGTAATATTCCTCATCTTATGATTTCAGATGGTCTGCAATGCTGACTGTGTGATCAGCAATGTTGTGGCAAAATGGCCTGGCTCAGTCCATGACTCCAGAATCTTTCGGGCCTCTGAAATCTATCAGTGCCTATCACAAGGTAAGCCACACAACCCCTATTTATAACCATCATGGCTGTGTCAAGAATATCACTGTGTTTATGAGGTAGTAATGATGAGATTTTGTGTTGACAGGTGAATTCTCTGGTGTGTTGCTGGGAGACAGGGGGTATGGCTGCCAGCCTTTTCTCCTGACACCTTTCACAGACCCCCAGGAAGCACAGCAGGCCTACAACCATGCCCATGCCAGGACCAGGGCCAGAGTTGAAATGACCTTTGGCCTCCTGAAGGCACGCTTTCACTGCCTTCACAAATTAAGGGTCAGCCCTGTTAGGGCATGTGATATTACTGTGGCTTGTGCTGTCCTCCACAATGTGGCCTGCCTGAGGAAGGAGAGGGCCCCCAGAGTGCCACCAGCCATGGACTGGGACAATCCGGCAATCTTCCCTGATGACGACAGTGGTCGGCTGCTGAGGGACCAATATGTGTTGAATTATTTTAGTTAGTATGTGTGCTTTCAATTTTGGTTAAATATGTCCTGCGGTGGCAGAGGAATTTGGGTTTTTTTGGGTTCGTTTTTTGACGAATTTGGCCTCTTATGATGTTTGTGCGGTATACTGTGTGTAATACAAGGCTGCAGGGAGGCTACTGCATCCATTCATTTGTCTGTTCAGTTGATGTGTATGGATTTGTCCTGCATTTATTTTAGTGTGCAGACATGCAGGGTGTGTTATATACAGACCTTTGAATGTGTATGTATCATTTTGTATAATATGCTTGGATTCTGTGCTTTCCATCTTGTAGAGTCACTGTGACTTCAGTTTCGAAAGGAGCTGATGGTTTACCTGCTTTGTTTTGTCCTTATTCAATAAAGGAACATAATGTTACACATTGTGTTTTTATATTCATATGGAATGTGTATTTGTTTATATGACAGAGTACTAGGGCCACACTGAAGAAAAAGGATAAAGTCATAAATTTATGAGGCTGGTTCTTTCTGCAGAAAAGCTACATATTGTTTTTACAGTTTTGATACTTATGACAATGTGATACTTAATATTCTGGCACATCAGCATGTCTTTGTTTATGAAACCATACTGAAGTACAATTTCACGAAATGCCCCACATCTGTCATTTTAACAACTGTCCTCCTTTAAAACAACTGGTTACAATATTATGACTTGTGTTTTTTTCCCCTCTGTGGCCCTAATATTCTATCATTTTATATATAGCCTTATAGTCTATGGGAAACTGTAAATTATCTAATGATAGCAACATCATCTAAAAATCATTTTTTATCCAAAATCATTGAAATTAATGATCACAAACGTTTAAATAATAACAGTGGGTCTAGTTATATGTGATAACAATGTATAGTGAGCAGTGAAATAACTATTGGTTTCCATTTGTGGTGACTGCTGACTGACATTAGGGATGAGATTAAATAGATCCTGGAATTTAGCCTGGTCTGGAGCAGGCTAGCTCCACAGAATAAATCTCCATGGTAATTTATACCATAACATATCCTCCTGCCCCCTATCCATCTTTAGTGCAACCGGATTACGGATCAATTGAGCCAGGATCACCAAGATATCCTGGCTTAATCCCTTATCCTAGTTTTGTGCAACAGGCCCCTGGTAGGAAGTGTTGCTAGGCACATTAGAGAGCTGTTGGTAAACAAACGTCAACAACCCTAGAAGACCCTGTTCGCCGTCTGACTCCGCCCTACACACGTCTTTCAGTCCCTTAAAAGCTACTTTTTAATGTCAACTTTAAATACATATTTAATTAAAAATAAATATCAAACCAAAACAGCATATATGTTAGTGTGGATGTTAGTGTGGATGTTAGTGTGGATGTTAGTGTGGTGTGGATGTTAGTGTGGATGTTAGTGTGGATGTTAGTGTGGATGTTAGTGTGGATGTTAGTGTGGATGTTAGTGGGGATGTTAGTGGGGATGTTAGTGGGGATGTTAGTGTGGATGTTAGTGTGGATGTTAGTGGGGATGTTAGTGTGGATGTTAGTGGGGATGTTAGTGTGGATGTTAGTGGGGATGTTAGTGTGGATGTTAGTGTGGATGTTAGTGGGGATGTTAGTGGGGATGTTAGTGTGGATGTTAGTGTGGATGTTAGTGGGGATGTTAGTGGGGATGTTAGTGGGGATGTTAGTGGGGATGTTAGTGTGGATGTTAGTGTGGATGTTGGTGTGGATGTTAGTGTGGATGTTAGTGTGGATGTTAATGTGGATGTTAGTGGGGATGTTAGTGTGGATGTTAGTGTGGATGTTAGTGTGGATGTTAATGTGGATGTTAGTGGGGATGTTAGTGTGGATGTTAGTGTGGTGTGGATGTTAGTGTGGATGTTAATGTGGATGTTAGTGTGGATGTTAGTGGGGATGTTAGTGGGGATGTTAGTGTGGATGTTAGTGTGGATGTTGGTGTGGATGTTAGTGTGGATGTTAGTGTGGATGTTAATGTGGATGTTAGTGGGGATGTTAGTGTGGATGTTAGTGTGGATGTTAGTGTGGATGTTAGTGTGGATGTTAGTGGGGATGTTAGTGTGGATGTTAGTGTGGATGTTAGTGTGGATGTTAGTGTGGATGTTAGTGTGGATGTTAGTGTGGATGTTAGTGTGGATGTTAGTGTGGATGTTGGTGTGGATGTTAGTGTGGATGTTAGTGTGGATGTTAGTGTGGATGTTAGTGTGGTGTGGATGTTAGTGTGGATGTTAATGTGGATGTTAGTGGGGATGTTAATGGGGATGTTAGTGTGGATGTTAGTGTGGATGTTAGTGTGGATGTTAATGTGGTGTGGATGTTAGTGTGGATGTTAGTGTGGATGTTATGTTAGTGTGGATGTTAGTGTGGATGTTAGTGTGGATGTTAATGTGGATGTTAGTGTGGATGTTAGTGTGGATGTTAGTGTGGATGTTAGTGTGGATGTTAGTGTGGATGTTAGTGTGGATGTTAGTGGGGATGTTAGTGTGGATGTTAGTGTGGATGTTAGTGTGGATGTTAATGTGGATGTTAGTGTGGATGTTAGTGGGGATGTTAGTGTGGATGTTAGTGGGGATGTTAGTGTGGATGTTAATGTGGATGTTAGTGTGGATGTTAGTGGGGATGTTAGTGTGGATGTTAGTGGGGATGTTAGTGTGGTGTGGATGTTAGTGTGGATGTTAGTGGGGATGTTAGTGGGGATGTTAGTGTGGTGTGGATGTTAGTGTGGATGTTAGTGTGGATGTTAGTGGGGATGTTAGTGGGGATGTTAGTGGGGATGTTAGTGTGGTGTGGATGTTAGTGTGGATGTTAGTGGGGATGTTAGTGGGGATGTTAGTGTGGTGTGGATGTTAGTGTGGATGTTAGTGTGGATGTTAGTGGGGATGTTAGTGGGGATGTTAGTGTGGTGTGGATGTTAGTGTGGATGTTAGTGGGGATGTTAGTGGGGATGTTAGTGTGGTGTGGATGTTAGTGTGGATGTTAGTGTGGATGTTAGTGGGGATGTTAGTGGGGATGTTAGTGTGGTGTGGATGTTAGTGTGGATGTTAGTGGGGATGTTAGTGTGGATGTTAGTGTGGATGTTAGTGGGGATGTTAGTGTGGATGTTAGTGTGGATGTTAGTGGGGATGTTAGTGTGGATGTTAGTGGGGATGTTAGTGGGGATGTTAGTGTGGATGTTAGTGGGGATGTTAGTGTGGATGTTAGTGTGGATGTTAGTGGGGATGTTAGTGTGGATGTTAGTGGGGATGTTAGTGTGGATGTTAGTGTGGATGTTAGTGTGGATGTTAGTGTGGTGTGGATGTTAGTGTGGATGTTAGTGTGGATGTTAGTGTGGATGTTAGTGTGGATGTTAGTGTGGTGTGGATGTTAGTGTGGATGTTAGTGTGGATGTTAGTGTGGATGTTAGTGGGGATGTTAGTGTGGATGTTAGTGTGGTGTGGATGTTAGTGTGGTGTGGATGTTAGTGTGGATGTTAGTGTGGATGTTAGTGGGGATGTTAGTGTGGATGTTAGTGGGGATGTTAGTGTGGATGTTAGTGGGGATGTTAGTGTGGTGTGGATGTTAGTGTGGATGTTAGTGTGGATGTTAGTGGGGATGTTAGTGTGGATGTTAGTGTGGTGTGGATGTTAGTGTGGATGTATGACCGTTACCTCCAGCCCCAACAACCTCTGTCCCAGAGACAGTCACCCCTTGATCTAGAGAGGGAGGGAGGGAGGGAGAGGGGATGAGAAGAGGGAGAGGTCATTAATTTTACAAGACCCCAAAACCCAAACAAGTGTCTCTCTCTACCTCTCAGACAGAATACATTAAGAAACAAGTGTCTGAGACAGTTGGACCAACACACACACACACACACACACACACACACACACACACACACACACACACACACACACACACACACACACACACACACACACACACACACACACACACACACACACACACACACACACACACACACACACACACACACACACACACACACACAGAGAAAACATTAAAGAGCAACCGAAAAAAGAAAAAAAAATGTATCCTTTTGAAAACGGTTTATGTGGCATCGATGAGTCAGAAATGTTGTGTTTTTTTGTGTCAAAATTGACTACAAAATGTAAATAGGATCATTTTGGTCATGAAGTCAGTATCACCCAAAAACTTTCTTGGGTTCGGTTTGTTTAAATCCTGCCCACAGCAGACAAGATATCATCAACCCTGCCCACAGCAGACAAGATATCATCAACCCTGCCCACAGCAGACAAGATATCATCAACCCTGCCCACAGCAGACAAGATATCATCAACCCTGCCCACAGCAGACAAGATATCATCAACCCTGCCCACAGCAGACAAGATATCATCAACCCTGCCCACAGCAGACAAGATATCATCAACCCTGCCCACAGCAGACAAGATATCATCAACCGTGCCCACAGCAGACAAGATATCATCAACCCTGCCCACAGCAGACAAGATATCATCAACCCTGCCCACAGCAGACAAGATATCATCACCCCTGCCCACAGCAGACAAGATATCATCACCCCTGCCCACAGCAGACAAGATATCATCACCCCTGCCCACAGCAGACAAGATATCATCACCCCTGCCCACAGCAGACAAGATATCATCAACCCTGCCCACAGCTGACAAGATATCATCACCCCTGCCCACAGCAGACAAGATATCATCAACCCTGCCCACAGCTGACAAGATATCATCACCCCTGCCCACAGCAGACAAGATATCATCAACCCTGCCCACAGCAGACAAGATATCATCAACCCTGCCCACAGCAGACAAGATATCATCAACCCTGCCCACAGCAGACAAGATATCATCAACCCTGCCCACAGCAGACAAGATATCATCACCCCTGCCCACAGCAGACAAGATATCATCAACCCTGCCCACAGCAGACAAGATATCATCAACCCTGCCCACAGCAGACAAGATATCATCAACCCTGCCCACAGCTGACAAGATATCATCAACCCTGCCCACAGCAGACAAGATATCATCAACCCTGCCCACAGCTGACAAGATATCATCAACCCTGCCCACAGCAGACAAGATATCATCAACCCTGCCCACAGCAGACAAGATATCATCACCCCTGCCCACAGCAGACAAGATATCATCAACCCTGCCCACAGCAGACAAGATATCATCACCCCTGCCCACAGCAGACAAGATATCATCAACCCTGCCCACAGCAGACAAGATATCATCAACCCTGCCCACAGCAGACAAGATATCATCAACCCTGCCCACAGCAGACAAGATATCATCAACCCTGCCCACAGCAGACAAGATATCATCAACCCTGCCCACAGCAGACAAGATATCATCAACCCTGCCCACAGCAGACAAGATATCATCAACCCTGCCCACAGCAGACAAGATATCATCACCCCTGCCCACAGCAGACAAGATATCATCACCCCTGCCCACAGCAGACAAGATATCATCACCCCTGCCCACAGCAGACAAGATATCATCACCCCTGCCCACAGCAGACAAGATATCATCACCCCTGCCCACAGCAGACAAGATATCATCACCCCTGCCCACAGCAGACAAGATATCATCACCCCTGCCCACAGCAGACAAGATATCATCACCCCTGCCCACAGCAGACAAGATATCATCACCCCTGCCCACAGCAGACAAGATATCATCACCCCTGCCCACAGCAGACAAGATATCATCACCCCTGCCCACAGCAGACAAGATATCATCACCCCTGCCCACAGCAGACAAGATATCATCAACCCTGCCCACAGCAGACAAGATATCATCAACCCTGCCCACAGCAGACAAGATATCATCAACCCTGCCCACAGCAGACAAGATATCATCAACCCTGCCCACAGCAGACAAGATATCATCAACCCTGCCCACAGCAGACAAGATATCATCACCCCTGCCCACAGCAGACAAGATATCATCACCCCTGCCCACAGCAGACAAGATATCATCACCCCTGCCCACAGCAGACAAGATATCATCACCCCTGCCCACAGCAGACAAGATATCATCAACCCTGCCCACAGCAGACAAGATATCATCAACCCTGCCCACAGCAGACAAGATATCATCAACCCTGCCCACAGCAGACAAGATATCATCAACCCTGCCCACAGCAGACAAGATATCATCACCCCTGCCCACAGCAGACAAGATATCATCACCCCTGCCCACAGCAGACAAGATATCATCACCCCTGCCCACAGCAGACAAGATATCATCACCCCTGCCCACAGCAGACAAGATATCATCAACCCTGCCCACAGCAGACAAGATATCATCAACCCTGCCCACAGCAGACAAGATATCATCAACCCTGCCCACAGCAGACAAGATATCATCAACCCTGCCCACAGCAGACAAGATATCATCAACCCTGCCCACAGCAGACAAGATATCATCAACCCTGCCCACAGCAGACAAGATATCATCAACCCTGCCCACAGCAGACAAGATATCATCAACCCTGCCCACAGCAGACAAGATATCATCAACCCTGCCCACAGCAGACAAGATATCATCAACCCTGCCCACAGCAGACAAGATATCATCAACCCTGCCCACAGCAGACAAGATATCATCAACCCTGCCCACAGCAGACAAGATATCATCAACCCTGCCCACAGCAGACAAGATATCATCAACCCTGCCCACAGCTGGCAAGATATCATCAACCCTGCCCACAGCAGACAAGATATCATCAACCCTGCCCACAGCAGACAAGATATCATCACCCCTGCCCACAGCAGACAAGATATCATCAACCCTGCCCACAGCAGACAAGATATCATCAACCCTGCCCACAGCTGGCAAGATATCATCAACCCTGCCCACAGCAGACAAGATATCATCAACCCTGCCCACAGCAGACAAGATATCATCAACCCTGCCCACAGCAGACAAGATATCATCAACCCTGCCCACAGCAGACAAGATATCATCAACCCTGCCCACAGCAGACAAGATATCATCACCCCTGCCCACAGCAGACAAGATATCATCAACCCTGCCCACAGCAGACAAGATATCATCAACCCTGCCCACAGCAGACAAGATATCATCACCCCTGCCCACAGCAGACAAGATATCATCAACCCTGCCCACAGCAGACAAGATATCATCAACCCTGCCCACAGCAGACAAGATATCATCACCCCTGCCCACAGCAGACAAGATATCATCAACCCTGCCCACAGCAGACAAGATATCATCAACCCTGCCCACAGCAGACAAGATATCATCAACCCTGCCCACAGCAGACAAGATATCATCAACCCTGCCCACAGCAGACAAGATATCATCAACCCTGCCCACAGCAGACAAGATATCATCAACCCTGCCCACAGCAGACAAGATATCATCAACCCTGCCCACAGCAGACAAGATATCATCACCCCTGCCCACAGCAGACAAGATATCATCAACCCTGCCCACAGCAGACAAGATATCATCAACCCTGCCCACAGCAGACAAGATATCATCACCCCTGCCCACAGCAGACAAGATATCATCAACCCTGCCCACAGCAGACAAGATATCATCACCCCTGCCCACAGCAGACAAGATATCATCAACCCTGCCCACAGCAGACAAGATATCATCACCCCTGCCCACAGCAGACAAGATATCATCAACCCTGCCCACAGCAGACAAGATATCATCAACCCTGCCCACAGCAGACAAGATATCATCACCCCTGCCCACAGCAGACAAGATATCATCAACCCTGCCCACAGCAGACAAGATATCATCAACCCTGCCCACAGCAGACAAGATATCATCAACCCTGCCCACAGCAGACAAGATATCATCAACCCTGCCCACAGCAGACAAGATATCATCAACCCTGCCCACAGCAGACAAGATATCATCAACCCTGCCCACAGCAGACAAGATATCATCAACCCTGCCCACAGCAGACAAGATATCATCAACCCTGCCCACAGCAGACAAGATATCATCAACCCTGCCCACAGCAGACAAGATATCATCAACCCTGCCCACAGCAGACAAGATATCATCAACCCTGCCCACAGCAGACAAGATATCATCAACCCTGCCCACAGCAGACAAGATATCATCAACCCTGCCCACAGCAGACAAGATATCATCAACCCTGCCCACAGCAGACAAGATATCATCAACCCTGCCCACAGCAGACAAGATATCATCAACCCTGCCCACAGCAGACAAGATATCATCACCCCTGCCCACAGCAGACAAGATATCATCAACCCTGCCCACAGCAGACAAGATATCATCAACCCTGCCCACAGCAGACAAGATATCATCAACCCTGCCCACAGCAGACAAGATATCATCAACCCTGCCCACAGCAGACAAGATATCATCAACCCTGCCCACAGCAGACAAGATATCATCACCCCTGCCCACAGCAGACAAGATATCATCACCCCTGCCCACAGCAGACAAGATATCATCACCCCTGCCCACAGCAGACAAGATATCATCAACCCTGCCCACAGCAGACAAGATATCATCACCCCTGCCCACAGCAGACAAGATATCATCAACCCTGCCCACAGCAGACAAGATATCATCACCCCTGCCCACAGCAGACAAGATATCATCAACCCTGCCCACAGCAGACAAGATATCATCACCCCTGCCCACAGCAGACAAGATATCATCAACCCTGCCCACAGCAGACAAGATATCATCAACCCTGCCCACAGCAGACAAGATATCATCACCCCTGCCCACAGCAGACAAGATATCATCAACCCTGCCCACAGCAGACAAGATATCATCAACCCTGCCCACAGCAGACAAGATATCATCAACCCTGCCCACAGCAGACAAGATATCATCAACCCTGCCCACAGCAGACAAGATATCATCAACCCTGCCCACAGCAGACAAGATATCATCAACCCTGCCCACAGCAGACAAGATATCATCAACCCTGCCCACAGCAGACAAGATATCATCAACCCTGCCCACAGCAGACAAGATATCATCAACCCTGCCCACAGCAGACAAGATATCATCACCCCTGCCCACAGCAGACAAGATATCATCACCCCTGCCCACAGCAGACAAGATATCATCAACCCTGCCCACAGCAGACAAGATATCATCACCCCTGCCCACAGCAGACAAGATATCATCAACCCTGCCCACAGCAGACAAGATATCATCACCCCTGCCCACAGCAGACAAGATATCATCAACCCTGCCCACAGCAGACAAGATATCATCACCCCTGCCCACAGCAGACAAGATATCATCAACCCTGCCCACAGCAGACAAGATATCATCAACCCTGCCCACAGCAGACAAGATATCATCACCCCTGCCCACAGCTGGCAAGATATCATCAACCCTGCCCACAGCAGACAAGATATCATCAACCCTGCCCACAGCAGACAAGATATCATCAACCCTGCCCACAGCAGACAAGATATCATCAACCCTGCCCACAGCAGACAAGATATCATCAACCCTGCCCACAGCAGACAAGATATCATCAACCCTGCCCACAGCAGACAAGATATCATCAACCCTGCCCACAGCAGACAAGATATCATCAACCCTGCCCACAGCAGACAAGATATCATCAACCCTGCCCACAGCAGACAAGATATCATCAACCCTGCCCACAGCAGACAAGATATCATCAACCCTGCCCACAGCAGACAAGATATCATCAACCCTGCCCACAGCAGACAAGATATCATCAACCCTGCCCACAGCAGACAAGATATCATCAACCCTGCCCACAGCAGACAAGATATCATCAACCCTGCCCACAGCAGACAAGATATCATCAACCCTGCCCACAGCAGACAAGATATCATCACCCCTGCCCACAGCAGACAAGATATCATCAACCCTGCCCACAGCAGACAAGATATCATCAACCCTGCCCACAGCAGACAAGATATCATCAACCCTGCCCACAGCAGACAAGATATCATCAACCCTGCCCACAGCAGACAAGATATCATCAACCCTGCCCACAGCAGACAAGATATCATCACCCCTGCCCACAGCAGACAAGATATCATCAACCCTGCCCACAGCAGACAAGATATCATCAACCCTGCCCACAGCTGGCAAGATATCATCAACCCTGCCCACAGCAGACAAGATATCATCAACCCTGCCCACAGCTGGCAAGATATCATCAACCCTGCCCACAGCTGGCAAGATATCATCAACCCTGCCCACAGCAGACAAGATATCATCAACCCTGCCCACAGCAGACAAGATATCATCAACCCTGCCCACAGCAGACAAGATATCATCAACCCTGCCCACAGCAGACAAGATATCATCAACCCTGCCCACAGCAGACAAGATATCATCAACCCTGCCCACAGCAGACAAGATATCATCAACCCTGCCCACAGCAGACAAGATATCATCAACCCTGCCCACAGCAGACAAGATATCATCAACCCTGCCCACAGCAGACAAGATATCATCAACCCTGCCCACAGCAGACAAGATATCATCAACCCTGCCCACAGCAGACAAGATATCATCAACCCTGCCCACAGCAGACAAGATATCATCAACCCTGCCCACAGCAGACAAGATATCATCAACCCTGCCCACAGCAGACAAGATATCATCAACCCTGCCCACAGCAGACAAGATATCATCAACCCTGCCCACAGCAGACAAGATATCATCAACCCTGCCCACAGCAGACAAGATATCATCAAACCTGCCCACAGCTGACAAGATATCATCAAACCTGCCCACAGCAGACAAGATATCATCAACCCTGCCCACAGCAGACAAGATATCATCAACCCTGCCCACAGCAGACAAGATATCATCAACCCTGCCCACAGCAGACAAGATATCATCAACCCTGCCCACAGCAGACAAGATATCATCAACCCTGCCCACAGCAGACAAGATATCATCAACCCTGCCCACAGCAGACAAGATATCATCAACCCTGCCCACAGCAGACAAGATATCATCAACCCTGCCCACAGCAGACAAGATATCATCAACCCTGCCCACAGCAGACAAGATATCATCAACCCTGCCCACAGCAGACAAGATATCATCAACCCTGCCCACAGCAGACAAGATATCATCAACCCTGCCCACAGCAGACAAGATATCATCAACCCTGCCCACAGCAGACAAGATATCATCAACCCTGCCCACAGCAGACAAGATATCATCAACCCTGCCCACAGCAGACAAGATATCATCAACCCTGCCCACAGCAGACAAGATATCATCAACCCTGCCCACAGCAGACAAGATATCATCAACCCTGCCCACAGCAGACAAGATATCATCAACCCTGCCCACAGCTGGCAAGATATCATCAACCCTGCCCACAGCAGACAAGATATCATCACCCCTGCCCACAGCTGGCAAGATATCATCAACCCTGCCCACAGCTGGCAAGATATCATCAACCCTGCCCACAGCTGGCAAGATATCATCAACCCTGCCCACAGCAGACAAGATATCATCAACCCTGCCCACAGCAGACAAGATATCATCAACCCTGCCCACAGCAGACAAGATATCATCAACCCTGCCCACAGCAGACAAGATATCATCAACCCTGCCCACAGCAGACAAGATATCATCAACCCTGCCCACAGCTGGCAAGATATCATCAACCCTGCCCACAGCTGGCAAGATATCATCAACCCTGCCCACAGCAGACAAGATATCATCAACCCTGCCCACAGCAGACAAGATATCATCAACCCTGCCCACAGCAGACAAGATATCATCAACCCTGCCCACAGCAGACAAGATATCATCAACCCTGCCCACAGCAGACAAGATATCATCAACCCTGCCCACAGCAGACAAGATATCATCAACCCTGCCCACAGCTGACAAGATATCATCAACCCTGCCCACAGCAGACAAGATATCATCAACCCTGCCCACAGCAGACAAGATATCATCAACCCTGCCCACAGCAGACAAGATATCATCAACCCTGCCCACAGCAGACAAGATATCATCAACCCTGCCCACAGCAGACAAGATATCATCAACCGTGCCCACAGCTGGCAAGATATCATCAACCCTGCCCACAGCAGACAAGATATCATCACCCCTGCCCACAGCTGGCAAGATATCATCAACCCTGCCCACAGCAGACAAGATATCATCACCCCTGCCCACAGCAGACAAGATATCATCAACCCTGCCCACAGCAGACAAGATATCATCAACCCTGCCCACAGCAGACAAGATATCATCAACCCTGCCCACAGCAGACAAGATATCATCAACCCTGCCCACAGCAGACAAGATATCATCAACCCTGCCCACAGCAGACAAGATATCATCAACCCTGCCCACAGCAGACAAGATATCATCAACCCTGCCCACAGCTGGCAAGATATCATCAACCCTGCCCACATCTGACAAGAATTCATCAAACCTGCCCACAGCGGGCAAGAATTCATCAAACCTGCCCACAGTTGGCAAGATATCATCAACCCTGCCCACAGCTGGCAAGATATCATCACCCCTGCCCACAGCTGACAAGATATCATCAAACCTGCCCACAGCTGGCAAGATATCATCAACCCTGCCCACAGCTGGCAAGATATCATCACCCCTGCCCACAGCAGACAAGATATCATCAACCCTGCCCACAGCTGGCAAGATATCATCAAACCTGCCCACAGCAGACAAGATATCATCACCCCTGCCCACAGCAGACAAGATATCATCAACCCTGCCCACAGCTGGCAAGATATCATCAACCCTGCCCACAGCTGGCAAGATATCATCACCCCTGCCCACAGCTGGCAAGATATCATCAACCCTGCCCACAGCTGGCAAGATATCATCAACCCTGCCCACAGCTGGCAAGATATCATCAACCCTGCCCACAGCAGACAAGATATCATCAACCCTGCCCACAGCTGGCAAGATATCATCAACCCTGCCCACATCTGACAAGAATTCATCAAACCTGCCCACAGCGGGCAAGAATTCATCAAACCTGCCCACAGTTGGCAAGATATCATCAACCCTGCCCACAGCTGGCAAGATATCATCAACCCTGCCCACAGCTGACAAGATATCATCAAACCTGCCCACAGCTGGCAAGATATCATCAACCGTGCCCACAGCTGGCAAGATATCATCACCCCTGCCCACAGCTGACAAGATATCATCAAACCTGCCCACAGCTGGCAAGATATCATCAAACCTGCCCACAGCTGGCAAGATATCATCACCCCTGCCCACAGCTGACAAGATATCATCAAACCTGCCCACAGCTGGCAAGATATCATCAACCCTGCCCACAGCTGGCAAGATATCATCACCCCTGCCCACAGCTGGCAAGATATCATCAACCCTGCCCACAGCTGGCAAGATATCATCAACCCTGCCCACAGCTGACAAGATATCATCAAACCTGCCCACAGCTGGCAAGATATCATCAACCCTGCCCACAGCTGGCAAGATATCATCAACCGTGCCCACAGCTGGCAAGATATCATCACCCCTGCCCACAGCTGGCAAGATATCATCAATCCTGCCCACAGCTGGCAAGATATCATCAACCCTGCCCACAGCTGGCAAGATATCATCAACCCTGCCCACAGCTGGCAAGATATCATCACCCCTGCCCACAGCTGACAAGATATCATCAAACCTGCCCACAGCTGGCAAGATATCATCAACCGTGCCCACAGCTGGCAAGATATCATCACCCCTGCCCACAGCTGACAAGATATCATCAAACCTGCCCACAGCTGGCAAGATATCATCAAACCTGCCCACAGCTGGCAAGATATCATCACCCCTGCCCACAGCTGACAAGATATCATCAAACCTGCCCACAGCTGGCAAGATATCATCAACCCTGCCCACAGCTGGCAAGATATCATCACCCCTGCCCACAGCTGACAAGATATCATCAAACCTGCCCACAGCTGGCAAGATATCATCAACCGTGCCCACAGCTGGCAAGATATCATCACCCCTGCCCACAGCTGACAAGATATCATCAAACCTGCCCACAGCTGGCAAGATATCATCAAACCTGCCCACAGCTGGCAAGATATCATCACCCCTGCCCACAGCTGACAAGATATCATCAAACCTGCCCACAGCTGGCAAGATATCATCAACCCTGCCCACAGCTGGCAAGATATCATCACCCCTGCCCACAGCTGGCAAGATATCATCAACCCTGCCCACAGCTGGCAAGATATCATCAACCCTGCCCACAGCTGACAAGATATCATCAAACCTGCCCACAGCTGGCAAGATATCATCAACCCTGCCCACAGCTGGCAAGATATCATCAACCGTGCCCACAGCTGGCAAGATATCATCACCCCTGCCCACAGCTGGCAAGATATCATCAATCCTGCCCACAGCTGGCAAGATATCATCAACCCTGCCCACAGCTGGCAAGATATCATCAACCGTGCCCACAGCTGGCAAGATATCATCACCCCTGCCCACAGCTGGCAAGATATCATCAATCCTGCCCACAGCTGGCAAGATATCATCAACCCTGCCCACAGCTGGCAAGATATCATCAACCGTGCCCACATCTGACAAGATATCATCAACCCTGCCCACAGCTGGCAAGATATCATCACCCCTGCCCACAGCTGGCAAGATATCATCACCCCTGCCCACAGCTGGCAGCACCCAATAAATTATACATTTAGAGCGCAGCTGCACATGGCCCTGATTGTAATGCCCACTAGCACGTGGATACAGATTGGTTTAAATAAATTGATAATAAAAATATTGTGGAAGCTGTACTGTTAGATTTCAGTGCAGCCTTTGATATTATTGACCATAACCTGTTGTTGAGAAAACATGTTTTATGGCTTTTCAACTTCAGCCATATCGTGGAATCAGAGCTATCTATCTAATAGAACTCGGAGGGTTTTCTTTAATGGAAGCTTCTCTCTTAAACATGTAGTGTGGTGTACCGCAGGGCAGATCTCTAGGCCCTCTACTCTTTTCCATTTTTACCAATGACTTGCCACTGGCATTTAACAAAGCATGTGTGTGTCCATGTACACCGATGGATGATTCAACCATATACCAATCAACAACCACAGCTAATGAAGTCACTGAAACCCTTAACAAAGAGTTGCAGTCTATTTTGGAATGGATGGCCAGTAATAAACTGGTCCTGAACATCTCTAAAACTAAGAGCATTGTATTTGGTACAAATCATTCCCTAATTTCTAGAACTCAGCTGAATCTGGGAATGAATGGTGTGGCTGTTGAACAGGTTGAGGAGACTAAATGACTTAGTGTTACCTTAGATTGCAAACTGTCATCAAAACATATAGATTCAATGGTTGTAAAGATGGGGAGATGTTTATCTGTAATAAAGAGATGCTCTGTTTTTTTGACACCAAACTCCACAAAGTTCTGCAGGTTCTAGTTTGATCTTATCTTGATTATTGTCCAGTCATACGGTCAAGTGCTACAAAGAAAGACCTAGTTAAACTGCAGCTGGCCCAGAACAGAGCGGAACGTTTTGCTCTTCATTGTAATCAGAGGGCTAATATACAGTTGAAGTCAGAAGTTTACATACACCTTAGCCAAATACACTTAAACTCAGTTTTTCACAATTCCTGACATTTAATCCTCGTAAAAAGTCCCTGTCTTAGGTCAGTTAGGATCACCACTTTATTTTAAGAATGTGAAATGTCAGAATAATAGTAGAGAGAATGATTTATTTCAGTTTTTTTTTTCTTTCATCACATTCCCAGTGGGTCAGAAGTTTACATACACTCAATTAGTATTTGGTAGCATTGCCTTTTAATTGTTTAACTTGTGTCAAATGTTTCGGGTAGCCTTCCACAAGCTTCCTACAATAAGTTGGGTGAATTTTGGCCCATTCCTCCTGACAGAGCTGGTGTAACTGAGTCAGGTTTGTAGGCCTCCTTGCTCGCACACGCTTTTTCAGTTCTGCCCACAAATTTTCTATAGGTTTGAGGTCAGGGCTTTGTGATGGCCACTCCAATACCTTGACTTTGTTGTCCTTAAGCCATTTTACTTTGGAAGTATGCTTGGGGTCATTGTACATTTGGAAGACCCATTTGCGACCAAGCTTTAACTTCCTGACTGATGTCTTGAGATTTTGCTTCAATATATCCACAATTTTCCTACCTCATGATGCCATCTATTTTGTGAAGTGCACCAGTCCCTCTTGCAGCAAAGCACCCCCACAACATGATGCTGCCACCCCCGTGCTTCACGGTTGGGATGGTGTTCCTCGGCTTGCAAGCCTCCCCCTTTTTCCTCCAAACGTTACGATGTTCATTATGGCCAAACAGTTCTATTTTTGTTTCATCAGACCAGAGAACATTTCTCCAAAAAGTACGATCTTTGTCCCCATGTGCAGTTGCAAACCGTAGGCTGGCTTTTTTATGGCGGTTTTGGAGCAGTGGCTTCTTCCTTGCTGAGCGGCCTTTCAGGTTATGTTGATATAGGACTCGTTTTACTGTAGATATAAATACTTTTGTACCTGTTTCCTCCAGCATCATCACAAGGTCCTTTGCTGTTGTTCTGTGATTGATTTGCACTTTTCGCACCAAAGTACGTTCATTTCTAGGAGACAGAACGCGTCTCCTTCCTAAGCGGTGTGACGGCCATGTGGTCCCATGGTGTTTATACTTGCGTACTAATACATACTATTGTTTGTACAAATGAACGTGGTACCTTCAGGCGTTTGGAAATTGCTCCCAAGGATGAACCAGACTTGTGGAGGTCTACAATTATTTTTCTGAGGTCTTGGCTGATTTCTTTTGATTTTCCCATGATGACAAGCAAAGAGGCACTGAGTTTGAAGGTAGGCCTTTAAATACATCCAAAGGTACACCTCCAATTGACTCAAATTATGTCAATTAGCCTATCAGAAGCTTCTAAAGCTATGACATCATTTTCTGGAATTTTCCAAGCTGTTTAAAGGCACAGTCAACTTAGTGTATGTAAACTTCTGACCCACTGGAATTGTGATACAGTGAATGATAAATGAAATAATCTGTCTGTAAACAATTGTTGAAAAAATGACTTGTGTCATGCATAAAGTAGATGTATATGCTATGCATGCCAGTCACTCTCTTGGATAAGCGTTGAGGAAAGACTGACTGCGTCACTTTTTGATTTTATAGAAAAACACGAATGTGTTGAAAAATCCCAAATTGTTTGCATAGTCTATTTACACACAGCACTGATACACACACTTACCCCAGTATATATGCCACCAGGGGTCTTTTCACAGTCCCCAAGTCCAGAAAAAATTCAAGGAATCGTACAGTATTATACAGAGTCACGAGTGCATGGAACTCCCTTCCATCTAATATTGCTCAAAGGAACAGCAAACCTGGTTTCAAAAAACAAATAAAGCAACACGCCTCACGCCTCTCCTCCATGTGACCTCCATGTTGTGTGTAACGCCTCTCCCTACCCAGACAACCTTTTGGTAAAGAATACAGTGATGAGTAATTAAACTGTCTGAAGGGCGCTGTGATAAACACCATCCAGGGGGTTAAGAGTAGAGGCAGCTGCACTTTGATAAATAATATCTCCATAATCAACAACAGGTAGAAACTTTGATAAATAGTATCACCATTTAAAAATATATATCTATATTTATCATTTATTTAACTAGGCAAGTCAGTTAACGTTGTATTTAGGAGGTATGCGCAAACACACACACACACACACACACACCACCCTGTGAAATAAATCACAGTTTGCGTGTAGACAGGTCTCATCTAGTTATGGTAAGATATTATTTCCTTGATCCAATCAGATGGTTCTAAAATCTCTACAGCAAAAACACCAGCAGTGAGAATTGATTCCGTTCTCATATAAATTAACTGATTGGGATTTGATTCAGTTCTCATATAAATTAACTGATTGGGATTTGATTCAGTTCTCATATAAATTAACTGATTGGGATTTGATTCAGTTCTCATATAAATTAACTGATTGTGATTTGATTCAGTTCTCATATAAAACCAATCATTACAGAGCATAACCATGGTACTGTAAGGAGAGTTGCAAAACTTTGTAAAAATGTTACTTCCTGGTTAGAAGATTCCTGGAGTTTCAAGGGAATAACAGGAAAACTAGGAATACTCAACCCAGGATTTCTGGAAAACCAAATTTTGGGGAAATTTGACTGACTTTTGCAACCCTAATGGTAAAAAATAAATCTATCATCAGAAAATGAACAACTGTAAGACAAATCTATCATTGGAGAGTTAACTAAGTTAAAATAGAAGACTTCACTCTAGTAGAATTAGACCAAACACGGTCGGTGGCAAGCAGGAATAAACACAACAGGCTAAAACAAGCTAAATCAAATTATTAATATAAAAAAAATCATTTAAGCTTTTTTCAGCTTTAATACTGCAGATAGATTGTAGCTTTCATCAATGTAATTGTCTGCATAATTTTCAAATCACCCATATATTTTTTCTTAAATATAAACTCAGCAAAAAAAGAAATGGCCCTTTTTCAGGACCCTGTGTTTCAAAGACAATTCGTAAAAATCCACATTGTAAATGGTTTAAACACAGTTTCCCATCATGCTTGTTCAATGAACCATAAACAATGAATGAACATGCACCTGTAGAACGGTCATTAAGACACTAACAGCTTACAGACGGTAGGTAATTCAGGTCACAGTTATGAAAACTTAGGACACTAAAGAGGCCTTTCTACCGACTCAAAAACACCAAAAGAAAGATGCCCAGGGTTCCTGTTCATCTGCGTGAAAGTGCCTTAAGCATGCTGCAAGGAGGCATGAGGACTGCAGATGTGGCCAGGGCAATAAATTGCAATGTCCGTACTGTGAGACGCCTAAGACAGCGCTACAGGGACAAGACGGACAGCTGATCGTCCTCGCAGTGGCAGACCACGTGTAACAACACCTGCACAGGATCGGTACATCTGAACATCACACCTGCGGGACAGGTACAGGATGGCAAGAACAACTGCCCGAGTTACACCAGGAACGCACAATCCCTCCATCAGTGCTCAGACTGTCCGCAATAGGCTGAGAGAGGCTGGACTGAGGGCTTGTAGGCCTGTTGTAAGGCAGGTTCTCACCAGACATCACCGGTAACAACGTCGCCTATTGGCACAAACCTACCGTCGCTGGACCAGACAGGACTGGCAAAAAGTGCTCTTCACTGACGAGTCGCGGTTTTGTCTCACATGGGGTGATGGTCGGATTCGAGTTTATCGTCGAAGGACTGAGCGTTACACTGAGACCTGTACTCTGGAGCGGGATCGATTTGAAGGTAGAGGGTCCGTCATGGTCTGGGGCGGTGTGTCACAGCATCATGGGACTGAGCTTGTATTCATTGCAGGAAATCTCAACGGTGTGCGTTACAGGGAAGACATCCTCCTCCCTCATGTGGTACCCTTCCTGCAGGCTCATCCTGACATGACCCTCCAGCATGACAATGCCACCAGCCATAATGCTCGTTCTGCGTGTGATTTCCTGAAAGACAGGAATGTCAGTGTTCTGCCATGGCCAGCGAAGAGCCCGGATCTCAATCCCATTGAGCACGTCTGGGACCTGTTGGATCAGAGGGTGAGGGCCATTCTCCCCAGAAATGTATTGCAGGTGCCTTGGTGGAAGAGTGGGGTAACATCCCACAGCAAGAACTGGTAAATCTGGTGCAGTCCATGAGGAGATGCACTGCAGTACTTAATGCAGCTGGTGGCCACACCAGATACTGACTGTTACTTTTGATTTTGACCCCCCCCTTGTTCAGGGACACATTATTCAATTTCTGTTAGTCACATGTCTGTGGAACTTGTTCAGTTTATGTCTCAGTTGTTGAATCTTGTTATGTTCATACAAATATGTACAAATGTTAAGTTTGCTGAAAATAAACACAGTTGACAGTGAGAGAATTTAAAGAATATATATATTATATATTATAAATTTTTTATTTAACCTTTATTTAACTAGGCAAGTCAGTTAAGAACAAATTCTTATTTACAATATATATATATATATATAGTACCAGTCAAAAGTTTGGACACATCTACTCATTCAAGGGTTTTGTTTATTTGTATTATTTTCAACATTGTAGAATAATAGTGAAGACATCAAAACTACACATACTCAAAGCTGTCATCAAGGCAAAGGGTGGCTACTTCGAAGAATCTCAAATATAAAATACATTTTGATTTGTTTAACACTTTTTTTGGTTACTACATGATTCCATATGTGTTATTTCATAGTTTAGATGATCCATCTCTTTATCTATCTTTATCCACCTCTTCACCTCTTTATCTCTCTGTATCCATCTCTTTATCTATCTTTATCCATCTCTTTATCTCTCTGTATCCATCTCTGTATCCATCTCTTTATCTATCTGTATCCATCTCTTTATCTCTCTGTATCCATCTCTTTATCTCTCTTTATCCATCTCTTTATCTCTCTGTATTCATCTCTTTATACATCTCTTTATCTCTCTGTATCCATCTCTTTATCTCTCTGTATCCATCTCTTTATCTCTCTGTATTCATCTCTTTATCTCTCTTTATCCATCTCTTTATCTCTCTGTATCCATCTCTTTATCTCTCTGTATTCATCTCTTTATCTCTCTTTATCCATCTCTTTATCTCTCTGTATTAATCTCTTTATCTATCTTTATCCATCTCTTTATCTCTCTTTATCCATCTCTTTATCTCTCTGTATCCATCTCTTTATCTCTCTGTATTAATCTCTTTATCTCTCGGTATCCATCTCTTTATCCATATCTTTATCTCTCTGTATCCATCTCTTTATCTCTCTGTATTCATCTCTTTATCTCTCTGTATCCATCTCTTTATCTCTCTGTATCCATCTCTTTATCCATCTCTTTATCTCTCTGTATCCATCTCTTTATCCATCTCTTTATCTCTCTGTATTCATCTCTTTATCTATCTTTATCCATCTCTTTATCTCTCTGTATCCATCTCTTTATCCATCTCTTTATCTCTCTGTATCCATCTCTTTATCCATCTCTTTATCTCTCTGTATTCATCTCTTTATCTATCTTTATCCATCTCTTTATCTCTCTGTATCCATCTCTTTATCCATCTCTTTCTCTCTGTATCTATTTTTATCCATCCATCCAGCCCAAAGACACAGTGTTTAATTTAGTAGACCAAACAAACATGCATGGTGTTAAATCTACTCCATATTGGTCATAATCCTAGACACCATATGAGCAAAACATGTTTTTCCTCCTCTGTAGCTTCTATTGTTCCTGCTGGTACAGTACAGTACAGAGGGCTGTCTGGCTGGAATTACTGGTCATCATCGCCACCTAGAGTTCATCTCTGGATATACACCTGTTCTTTTTTTTTTTACTTGGAAAATACCAGTATTAAGGAGACAAAGAACTAGCCTGAGTGCCAGTGTTAGAGCCATCATCAAAGATGGTGGATAAATTAAGATGTCCCACTCATCACTCAATTGTGATCTCCATTTTTGGGGTGCTCTCCCATAAGCACCAATGCATTAGCAGCTGGGTCTGGTCTGCTCAGTTCATTGACTGTAGGCTATATGAACCAGGAAAAAAAGAGTGAGTGGGATGTCTCGCTTCCTCTTCCATCTATTATGCCTTGGGTCCTGTGTTTTGATTAATTATGCCTGAATTTAACCTTTCTTTTAAGCCTTTTCCAGAAATTAGAATTTGACAAAAAATAAAAGCAATTGTCTGAGGATTGTGCTTGAGAATGGTGCCAGAGGATGGTGATGGAGGATGGTGCTGGAGGGATGGTGCTGGAAGATGGTACTGGAGGATGGTGCTGGAGGGATGGTGCCGGAGGGATGGTGCTGGAAGATGGTACTGGAGGATGGTGCCGGAGGATGGTGCCGGAGGATGGTGATGGAGGATGGTGCTGGAGGGATGGTGATGGAGGATGGTACTGGAGGATGGTGCTGGAGGGATGGTGCCGGAGGGATGGTGCCGGAGGGATGGTGCTGGAAGATGGTACTGGAGGATGGTGCCGGAGGATGGTGCCGGAGGATGGTGATGGAGGATGGTGCTGGAGGGATGGTGATGGAGGATGGTACTGGAGGATGGTGCCGGAGGGATGGTGATGGAGGATGGTACTGGAGGATGGTGCTGGAGGGATGGTGCCGGAGGGATGGTGCTGGAAGATGGTACTGGAGGATGGTGCCGGAGGATGGTGCCGGAGGATGGTGCTGGAGGGATGTTGCTGGAGGGATGGTACTGGACCATCTGACATAAAAGGAGACAGTTTGATGAAAAAGCTTTAAATACAAAAAGGTTCAAATCCAGGTCATGTGACATGATTAAACAAAACACAGGGACATAATTTCATACCAACTCCTTGTCACTCAGGCCACTGTTTGGCTTGACAATGACAGCACTGTAGCTGGCAAGATCACGAAAAGATCTTGGATCTAAGAATTATTATTAGAATTGTTTCACCTGACACCAGGCTCTTTCTCAATTGCTTAAAGAAGGACTGTGCAGGGTACTTACTGGCTGATTTCGTCTTGGTTTTCCTCCTCCTTTATGGGGGGAAAAAATTACACCGAAAACAAGATTTGTATCTTGGAGGCATGGTTTGATGTGGGTGTGTCTTGAGTGTGTCCTCACTACCCAAGGGTGTGTTTGTAAAGTCACTCTGTCAATCTACTCCGATATGAGATCATGACAAGTAAAACATTTGTGATGGGAGCCTTTTGGGACCTGATCAAAATTACTGCACTAAACAGGGTTCCATTTAGACCTCAAGCCACTGTTAATAGTGTGTTAGGGTTCCCTCAACCAGTTTTTTCTCTACAGCCGATCTGTACTCCAGGGTGACTGGCTTCTACTTTGGGGCTCACTGCTGCCACCTGCTGACTGGAAGACCCCAGGACAGTAGCTGCTGGACCATAGAATGAGAGGGGCGATAGATCAATCACATTGAAGACCCCAGGACAGTAGCTGTATGGACCACAGAATGAAAGGGGCGATAGATCAATCACATTGAAGACCCCAGGACAGTAGCTGTATGGACCATAGAATGAGAGGGGCGTTAGATCAATCACATTGAAGGTCCCAGGACAGTAGCTGCATGGACCATAGAATGAGATGAGATCAATCAATCCGATCAAATGTTATTTGTCACAGGTGTGGACTAACAGTGAAATGCTTACGGGTCCTTTCCCAACAATACAAAGAGAAATAAAATTGAGAAATAATAGAAAAGTTAAACACGTAATAATAAATACACAATGAGTAACGATAACTTGGCTGTATATATACACAAGGGGTACCAGTACTGAGTTGATGTGGGAGGGGTACGAGGTAATTGAGGTAGATACTGTATGAACACGTAACTAGGAATAAAGTGGCAGATAATAGCAGCAGCGTGTGATTTTATTTGAATTAACTAGACAAGTCAGTTAAGAACAAATAATTATTTACAATGGCGGTCAAAAAAAGTTTGTGCAACAAACAAAAAACCCCCGGTAAATGTAGATAAATAGTGAACCAAATAGCTACCTATCTAACTCATTATTTAGCATGACTTGGAGCAATGTTGCAGCATCTTAGTTGAAAGGCTTCCCCAGAAGAGCGGAGGTTGTTATAGCAGCAAAGGGGGGAGGGGGGGGGGGCTGACTTGTGATCTGTCTAAAATATTTTATCAGTGTTGCTACTCACTACAGGATTTGACCTACAGGGCGTCAGCATCTTGATTGTCAGAGAAGAATGCTTTAAAATGTTCACGTTAACCAGATGATGCTGGATGTACAGGAGCTACCGTCCCTTCAGAAAGTGTTCACACATTTACATTTAAGTCATTTAGCAGACGCTCTTATCCAGAGCGACTTACAAATTGGAAAGTTCATACATATTCATCCTGGTCCCCCTGTGGGGAATGAACCCACAACCCTGGCGTTGCAAGCGCCATGCTCTACCAATTGAGCCACACGGGACCGTGTGCCACACCTCTTGACTTTTTCCCACATGTTGTTGTGCTACAACCTGAATTTAAAATTGGAATAAATTGAGATGGTTTGTCACTGGCCTACACACAATACCCCCATAATGTCAAAGTGGTTTCTAAAAATTTTACAAATTAAAAGCAGAAATGTCTTGAGTCAGTCAGTATTCAACCCCTTTGTTATGGCAAGCCTAAATACGTTCAGGAGGAAACATTTGCTTAAGAAGCCACATATTAAGCAATAATACTAATAATTATAATAATAATAACAATAATAATAATAATAATAAGTGTTTAATTGTATTTTTTTTATGACTACCTCATCACTGTATGGATCAACAACATTGTAGTTACTCCACAATACTAACCTAATTGACAGAAGGAAAAGAAGATAACATTTACAGAATAAAAATATTCCAAAACATGCATCCTGTTTGCTACAAGGCACTAAAGTAATACTGCTAAAAAACTGCAGCAAAGTAATGAACTTTTGGTCCTGAATACAAAGTGTTGTTCGGGGCAAATTCAATACAACACATTACTGAGTACCACTCTCCATATTTTTGAGCATAGTGGTGGCTGCAACATGTTAAGAGTATGCTTGTCATCGATAAGGACTGGGGAGTTTTTCAGGATAAAAAAAAGAAACAGAATGGAGCTAAGCACAGACAAAATCCTAGAGGAATACCTGGTTCAGTCTGCTTTCCACCAGACACTGGGAGATGAATTCACCTTTCAGCAGGACAATAACCTAAAACACAAGGCCAAACCTACACTGGAGTTGCTTATAAAGAAGACATTCAATGCTCCTGAGTGGGAGAGTTACAGTTTTGACTTAAATCTACTTGAAAATCTATGGCAAGACTTGAAAATGGTTGTCTAGCAACGATCAACAACCAATTTGACAGAGCTTGAAGAATTTTGAAAAGAATAATGTGCACATGTTGCAATAGACACTAAAAAGTCTGCAGGTCCAGACATCCTGGATCTCTACCTCTTAAAGATAGCAGCTGGTATTATTACTGAACCTATAGCTCACATTTTCAACTTGAGTCTCTTGACCAATTCCATACCCAGCATTTGGAAATCAGCTTATGTACTCCCACTGCTAAAGGTTGGAGATCCTTCAGATGCTAATAACTATTGTCCTATCTCCAAACTCCCTATCCTGGCCAAGGTCTATGAATCCCTAGTGAACTCCCTATCCTGGACAAAGTCTATGAATCCCTGGTGAACTCCCTATCCTGGCCAAAGTCTATGAACCCCTAGTGAACTCCCTATCCTGGCCAAGGTCTATGAACCTCTAGTGAACTCCCTATCATGGCCAAAGTCTATGAATCCCTAGTGAACTCCCTATCCTGGACAAAGTCTATGAATCCCTGGTGAACTCCCTATCCTGGACAAAGTCTATGAACCCCTAGTGAACTCCCTATCCTGGACAAAGTCTATGAATCCCTAGTGAACTCACAGTTGAACTTCTTAACTGAACATATCGAGCGGGGTTCAGTCTGGCTTTAGATCGGGGTACAGAACCACAACTGCAGCTACGGCAAACGACATTAACGCACTTAATAAAAACCAACATTGTGCTGCTCTGTTTGTGGATTTATCAAAGGTCTTTGATTCAGTTGACCATGAATTGCTGCTAGCTAGACTCGGAAACATTAGTACTTCTACACCTGCGTTGTTTGCTGTTTGGGGTTTTAGGCTGGGTTTCTGTACAGCACTTTGAGATATCAGCTGATGTAAGAAGGGCTATATAAATACATTTGATTTTGATTTGAAATTTGATTTGATTGGGTCTCAGTGAAGGTGCAGTAAATTGGTTTAGGAACTATCTTTCTGACAGAACTTAATGTGTGTATATACTAACAATCACAAGTCTAGCTTTCTAGAGATTAATAGAGGTGTCCCCCTGGGTTCCGTTATAGCTCCTGTGTTGTTCTCAATTTGTATTAATGATCTGGGAAATGAGACGTAACCAGCAAAGTTACATCAATATGCAGATGATACAGTCATATATTCATGTGCTCCTTCTCTGGTTCAGGCTGTTGAAGAGCTCCAGACTGCTTTTCAGTCACTGTAGGGCTCCCTTTATGGTCTCAAACTGGTCTTGGATGTACAAAAAAACTAAATTCATGACCTTTACCAGAGCTAGAACTCAGAGAACGTTAGCATTGTCCCATCTGGTGGCTTATCCATTGAAAAAGTGTCATCCTACAAATACCTAGGTGTATGGTTGGGTGACAAGTTGTCCTTTAAAGTTCATGTGGATAATCTTGTGAGGAAGCTTAAATTTAGTTTTTATTTTTGTAATGAGGCTTGCTTCTCGCTTATGGCTAGAAAGAAACTTGTTCAGGCCACTTTTCTCTCTGTAATTGATTATGGTGACTTGTTGTATATGCATGCAGCCTCCTCTGTCTTACAGAGACTGGACTCTGTTTATCATGCATCCTTGGGCTTCATTACAAATGCCAAGTCACTCACCCACCATTGCACCTTGTATCAAATGGTAGGTTGGACCTCACTTTATATGCACAGAAAGATACATTTATATGTGTTCATCTACAAAGGCCTTTTGGGTAAACTCCCTATGTAGTCTGGTCTCCTTCACCACCAGCAGGTAAACTCCCTCTTTACCTCTGTAGTCTGGTCTCCTTCACCACCAGCAGGTAAACTCCCTCTTTACCTCTGTAGTCTGGTCTCCTTCACCACCAGCAGGTAAACTCCCTCTTTACCTCTGTAGTCTGGTCTCCTTCACCACCAGCAGGTAAACTCCCTCTTTACCTCTGTAGTCTGGTCTCCTTCACCACCAGCAGGTAAACTCCATCTTTACCTCTGTAGTCTGGTCTCCTTCACCACCAGTAGTTACCATACCTGGTCTGCTAGGTGGTTGCTACTTAAAGTCCCCAGGACATTCACAGTATTAGGCAAGACTGCCTTTTCTTGTGCACCAGAGGCATGGAATAGTCTACAATCCATGCTTCATGTAGATATGTTAGTGCCACTGAATGAATTTAAAATATTGATGGGAGACTCTGTTACAGAGGAGTGTAAATGCTTTAGGCTGGATCATGTTGTATTGTTGTATGTTTTAATTCTGAAATGTATTGATTGTTGCTGCCTTCTTGGCCAGGTCTCTCTTGAAAAAGAGCCTCTGGGTCTCAATGGGCTTTTCCTGGTTAAATAAAGGTAATAATAATCAAATCTTATACTTGTCACGGCTCCTCCTCTGCAGTGCAGGGGGCGGTTCCTCCTGCAGGCAGAGGAGGGTCGTTAGTGATTGGAGCCACCTGGGCTCAGGGTATTAAAGCTGTCACTAATCACTTCTCTCGCTCTCTCTCTGCTCCTCCAGGTATGCTCATGATTTGTTTGTTCCTTTGTCGTTTTGCCTAGTTTTCATTCAGTCATGTTCACACACACATATTCACGCATCCATGCACTTTACATACACCTTACATTATGATACTTCCACACCTCATTCCTTTTTCTTAGTTTAAGTTAATAGTTTGTTGTAGAATAAAGAACACTTTTAAATTGGCCTATACCTGTTGTTTGCGTCCCCTCATTTTTGTCACAGGCTATGAGCCGGCTTGTGACATACTGAACAAAATATAAACGCAACATGCACCAATTAAAACGATTTTACTAAGTTACAGTTCATATAAAGAAATCAGTCAGTTAGGTCCTAATCTATGTATTTCACATTACTGTAGCCATGGGTGGGCATAGGCCCACCCACTTGGGAGCCAGACTTACCCACTGGGTAGCTGGCCCAGCCAATCAGAATGAGTTATTCCCCACAAAAGGGTTTTACTACAGACAAAAATACTCCTCAGTTTCATCAGCTGTCCGGGTGGCCGATCTCAGATGATACCTCAGGTGAAGAAGCTGGATGTGGAGGTCCTGGGCTGGTGTGGTTACACGTGGTCTGCGGTTGTGAGGCCGGTTGAATGTACTGCTAAATTCTCTAAAACCATGTTGGTAGAGAAATGAACATTACATTCTCTGGCAACAGTTCTGGTGAACAAAACTTTGAGACATCTGTGGCATTGTTTTGTGTGACAAAACTGCGCATTTTATTGTGGCCTTTTGTCCCCAGCACAAGGTGCACCTGTGTAATGATCATGCTGTTTAATCAGCTTCTTGATATGCCACACCTGTCAGGTGGATGGATTATCTTGGCAAAGGATAAATACTCACTAACAGGGATGTAAACAAAGTTGTGCACAAAAGTTGAGAGAAATAAGCTTTTTGTGTATATGAAACATTTCTGGGATCTTTAATTTCAGGTCATAGAACCAAACACTTTACATTTATATTTTTGTTCAGTATATATCTTCAAAACATTTCCAAAACATACATTTGACACAATTCAGATTAAATGAATACATTGTATGCCTAGAAAATCAGAACATAACGGTACATTGTATTGATTCAAAAGTTCAACTGAGGCATGGTTAAATCCATATACAATACCGCCACCGTGTGGCCAAGTACTATAACTACTCCAATCCCGTCTGCTGGCCACAGATAAATCCATATACAATACCGCCACCGTGTGGTCAAATGTTACAACTACCCCAATACCGTTCTGCCTTGCTCCATACCCTTCTGCAACTAGAGAGCGGACATGTTAGCCCTGTCATAACGGGGATAACGGGTAGTTGGATACTTAGTGCAGGGATTTGCTGCTAGGGAAATCATGGACGCCGTAAACGCTTTCAACCATGAGGTGAGTTGGCCCGTAGAGCGTCGAGAGTGTGGCTATTTCGTCCGTCAAAAATGGGGACCGTCGTGTGTGTGCCTCTCGCTGTTGTGAAGACGGGCGAGGAGGCCTGTTATGGAGGCCTAGCCCTAACTAGCTAGCTACCTATCTGTGTATTTTAACAGCTCTAATTCAGGATTATTTTTGAATACTTTCCCGTTAAAAGGTGATCTTCCTTGATTTATAACTTACTTGATATGTGAAAGTTTAAACGAACGTTACGTTAGTTATCATGCATTATTGAAACGGCTACGTTGACTAGGTAGCTAACGTTAGCTTGCTATCTAGTTATCGACATCAACACGATAGTTAACAGCATGTTAACTTAGCAAGTAACAAGACTTCTGCCAGTTAGAACAAAATAACAGCTACTGTCAAAGGTTTTTTACATAACTAACGTTAGCGAGTTAATAGCTAACAATGATTCGGGTTCTGACTAGAGGGAGTACAGCTAACGTTACGACCGGAAGATAACTTTTTCGTAGTATGTTAACAGCAGGTTAGGATAATTAGGTGTCCGGTTAAGAGACTTAGGTTAAGATGAGGAAAAGGGTTAGGGACTAGTTAAAATATGTTCTCCTAACATGCTACGAAAAGTCACGTCCGGTCGTGGCTGTACTCCTAGTTACAAACCATGATTCGGTTAAGCTAGTTAGCCAAATTGGCTAACACAGGAAACATTGAACGGCGGTTAGCTAGCTGTACTAGCCCAATAATAAGAGAGCCTAACGTTACTTCCAATGATATATTTAAGAAATAAGGCCCGAGGGGTGTGGTATATGGCCTATATACCATGGCTAAGGGCTTTTCTTATGAACAACGCGGAGTGCCTGGATACAGTCCTTAGCCGTGGTATATTGGCCATATACACCACAAACCGCCGAGGTGCCTTATTGCTATTATGAACTGGTTACCAACGTAAAAAAACCAAACATGTTTTTGTCATACCACTGGTACATGGTCTGATATGCCGCGTCTTTCAGCCAATCAGCATTCAGGGCTCTTACCACCCAGTTTATAAAGCTACAGTATGTGTTCACTAGATGACTGACAGAGGGCGCTGTCCTGAAGGCACCGTCCACCATTATGATAGTCAAAGGAACAGCCTCCATAGGAATGAATGGGAATCTACAGTATTTCAATGTAATGTTTCAAGAACAAAAATACATGCACTTTAAGTATTTATTTGTTATGGTGGGGACTGCAACATAAGAACTCCATAAAATAATTTTTTATTGAGAAATTACTGACTTCTATTCAAGTTCATACAACACTATATGTTGTTTTAAAAAAAAAAAGAAGGTATTTATTAGTGTCTGTACTGAAGAAAAAAAAACATTTAACTTCCAAATCCTGTAGCAGCTGAAATGCATCACAATGTTGATTATTTTTAATTAACTAGGCAAGTCAGTTAAGAACAAATTATTATTTACAATGACTGCCTACACCGGCCAAACCTGGACGACTCTGGGCCAATTGTGCACCGTCCTATGGGACTACCGATCACGGCCGGATGTGATACAGCCTGGATTACTAGGAATGGTAACGCTGGACAAGTTAATGCATAATCCCATAATAAGGTTTTCAATATTGCCGACCATTTTAAGATCAATTTTATGGAAAAGTTATTTCCCCATGAAGTCTGTAAAAATAAATGGCAATTGTCATTCAGTAACAATTAACTTATAAACTGGTTCACCCATACACTGTCAAAACAGATTTATTTACTGGTCTTAGTATGATACGGGGCTTTCAGCATTGGATCACCAAGTATACAAGTAGATTTACCAAATCTACACAGAGAAAAGCCCCAAAACAAATAGACTCTGTATCACGCTGAACCTGTATTATCTGAACGGACACAGGTAGAGGGCAAGACTGCGCAATCTTCCCTTGAGAAACCAAATCTAACAGGTTCTCAAACAGGTACACGTTTAAGCACAGGTACATCATTTTCTCGTATTCATCATACTGACTCCAACGTTTGGTGCGCAAGCCACATACATAGCTTACTTCTATGGGCACTGATACGCTCATGCTCCTATTACGCACAACCAGAATGACAGAGACACACAGAACACGGGAAATATGAACAAAGGCAACCATACTCTCTGTTAGTAATTGTTGCTTGATGCCCAGCGCTTGCAAAATAAACCGTTTATATTCTTGATCACCACCATTTTTTTTGGAGATGCATATTTATTTATTATGGTTATCCTCTCTTTCTTCAAGTTGACGTCTGCGTTGTACCCAACCTTATAGCTGTACAGGAAAATCCACCATCGGTTCACTAGCTCACCTGACCTCTGTTGATTTGAAAGTTTGCTAGTCCAATCAGAAGGGGCGAGGTTGCGTTTCACTAGCCAATCTGTTGCGTGTATTTTTTCCCCCCAACAGCGATGTAACTGGTACTGTCTCTGGCTGTGTGGAGAGTACTCCTCGGACCCTGTGCCACAAAAATGACTGACATAACGTTACAAAACCCGGCCTGATCATTTCAAGTCATCAGTCTCAAGTCAAAGTCGAGCCCCGAGTCTTGATGGTCCATATCAAGTCTCAGGTTATTTTAATCAAATTTGTGACTTGATTGGTTTTAAATATCCAAATTTAAAATCAATAATGCTGAAATAGGTTGTGATATTTTGAAGACCAAAATACATAAAAGTTACTCAATACACACATGCCACACTTGTGTTCAGATTACTTGGTATTTTGCTAAATTAGTACCTGGCTGCTCACCAATATTTACCAAGTGGTCACTTGACTGGAATTGATTAGCTTGTTCTACTGTAATTAATAGATTGAGCAAATTAAAAATTACCTTGTCCGAAAGAGATTTACACGGTTATCAAAAAGTCACACCAGGGTAAGTCTACACGAAACACAGCCCTTATTTTAAGTGTTTCTATAATCCTCTTTTGGGAAAAATGAGTGGTGGAAAAACAATTAGAACCAATTTCCTTGTTTGACCATTTGAAGTCAATTGTTCCATTGACTTCAATTCAATATCAATTTGAGGGATTAATTTGCGCAAGCTATTAATTACAGTAGAACAAGCTAATCAATTCCAGTCGAGTGACCGGTCAAAAAATGATTGGAACCAGTTCCCTGTTTTGACAGCTAGGTTTTATGGGTATTATGACTCCTACTGTGGTACTCTTTAACAGCGGCGACCGTTTTCTCTCTTCTAAATGGACAAACCCAATGAACTTGTGTATACTACATGTCAGCCATTTATCAACGAGCAGTATACTGTATCTCTGTGAGGAAATGATTTTGGTAGATAGCCAATACGGGAAAAAGGAGTCGTTTCTAAATAGCAACATTGGGTTGGCTTTCATTTTAGTGATACCCTGAAATCATGTGAGACCACACACGTTTATAAGAGGAGAGCCCAATACGGGATCTGAAAACAACAGCTGCCTATCTAAGTCCCACTACGGACTGGCGCATGTGACAAAAACACTGGTACTAAACCAAAGATATTGATCTATTTTAAGCAATCGATTTTGTGAGATCATGATGACTAAACTTTAATACTTAACCACCAATCTGAGGTAAAAATGGATGTGTTTTTCCTGTCATTTTTGTGTGGTGAAAACGTTAGTCTGTGTATTGTAGTAACATGTTCTATCCGCCATAGGGACATTATTCATAATGTCAAAATAATTTTGGTTGATAGTAAATGAATTCCACTCGTAGATTTTTACAACAATAACATTTGTCAATACTTTAACCAGAGAATTTTTAAATGTTCCTAAACACAATTTAACAAGACGCTCTAGACTAGAGTTTCCATGGTGACTGTGCAGCAGCCGGAACATGTCACGTCCCTAGCAGTAGACTGGCTGCTAACGTTAAACTACATTTTATTGTCAATGCACAATATTTGTTCAACAGTTATGAAAGGACTATTATAAAATACATAAAAACAGCAGTTAAACTGGACACACATATCACCACTTCATCTATGCTTATTAATAACATCAACAATGGGGTTATCGTTTTTGTTAGCTAGTTAGCTAACTAGCATACACAGACGTTTGCTTACATGCGTTGCTATGGTTACACAGTAGCGCAAGCTGTCCGCAGCAGTCTCTCAAGATAGACCAAAAAGGACATTTTCTACATTGAACATACGATACTTAGATATGAATTGTCTTCCCACATCTCTTGAATTGGCTGTTTTTAATGTGGGGATATTGTTTTTCCCTTGATTCACTTCCCAAAAGGAGGAGTATGATAATGTTTATATACGGCATTGGTTACTCCCTATAGTCCAAGGACCTTGACATGTTCTGTTTAAAAGGTGAATTGGCTCTGGAAGCCAAAACAGCCAAATGCTCCGTCTAAACGTCAATCGATTGGCAATTGTGGTTCGGTTCTAGAAAAATAAATTACTCTGCTTTCATATCACATTAAAATAATTTCACAAATGCTAAATACACACTTATGTACACTGTTTTAACAGTTGCACCCAAAAGTATATTTCAGTGATAAAATGTCTTCCGTTTATAGACAGGTGTTAGGAGACTCGGATAGCTAATTAGCACAGACTCGGTCTTCCATAAACAATGATCTGTAACATGGAGTTATGGCCGTGTGGGAACACTAACCCTATAAAAAGGTGTGTAGTAATTTAACCTTTTTGTTTTTTGAAAATAATTTCTCACTGACTTTAAAGATGTGTTCCTTTATATTTCCAAAACTGTACCTCAAGCGATGCGCGTTAAAAGCCAAGTGCAGTCAAAAAATATGTTTTTTTCCTGTGTTTTTATAAAGATTTCCACACCGTGAGGTTGGAATAATATTGTGAAAATGATGATAAAGCCCTTTTAGTGTAAGAGCTGTTTTGAAAAGACTGCCTGACATTTCATCCTGTTTTGGTGGGATGGAGTTTTGGCCTGCCTTGTGACATCACCAGGTAAATGAGTTAATAGACCAATAAGAAATAGTTCCAAACCTCTCTGCCAATAACATCTAGTTTTCCACTCCCTACTCAGACCACTCCCAGAAAGTTCAGGAAAAACTATTGCTTGAGAAATTGCTTTTTGCAAAGAAGCAATAGTGCATTCAGAAAGTATTCAGACCCCTTCACTTTTTGTTAAGTTAGTCTTATTCTAAAACTTATTAAATATTGTTTTCTCCTCAATCTAGACACGATACCCCATAATGACAAATACATTTTTGGAAATGTATAAATAAATAAAAAACACTGAACACATTTATTTATTTAAAAATCGCGCTGTTTAGAAGGAGTGCAAAGGCTTCAGAGTAGGCGTTCCCTAACGCAAATATGCAGATGCATACTAGAACGCGCCAATAGGATATCGCTAGCTCACCTCCTTGCTTGTTCTGTCCACTATGACTCATTTGATCCCATTGGAAACGACAAGCTGTGGTGTATCTTGGTTTAGTTATAAAAAATCTTTGATAGCATGGACAGACGTATGCCAGTTTTGTTGTAGACTGTTTTGAGAGAAATCATGGCTGTTTAATTTGTGCATCCTGGTATTTCTTAATTCCTTTCTTTTTAGTTTTTGGATTTGTGTGTATTGTTTTTTATCTAGATATTACTGTACTGTTGGAGCTAGTAACACAAGCATTATGTATTACTGTACTGTTGGAGCTAGAAACACAAGCATTATGTATTACTGTACTGTTGGAGCTAGAAACACAAGCATTAGGTATTACTGTACTGTTGGAGCTAGAAACACAAGCATTATGTATTACTGTACTGTTGGAGCTAGAAACACAAGCATTATGTATTACTGTACTGTTGGAGCTAGAAACACAAGCATTATGTATTACTGTACTGTTGGAGCTAGAAACACAAGCATTATGTATTACTGCACTGTTGGAGCTAGAAACACAAGCATTATGTATTACTGTACTGTTGGAGCTAGAAACACAAGGAAATCGCTTCCCCTGCGATAACCTCTGCCAAATATGTGTACGTGACCAATAAGAATAGTTTTTAATTTGAGGTGTACCTACCATAGGAATCAACTCGAAGCGTACCGTTGACTATGTACAGACCCACTGTGCGACAGAGCTGCAGGTGACCTGTTTTTTCTTTGTTGGTCATCTCTCTCCCTCTCTCTCTCTCCCAGCTGTTCTCCTTGATGGACATGAAGCCCCCAATATCTCGAGCCAAGATGATATCCATCACTAAGTCAGCCATCAAAGCTATGAAGGTAAGTTGTGTGTGTGGTATGAGAGTAGTGGTGTTATAAAATCTGTGCTTTGTGGAGGTAGAGAAGTCATGCTCTTGACAGGGACAGCTGGTGGCGTGTGAGTGTCTGTGAGACAGCGAGAGTGTGTGTGTGATAAAACAACTCAACCAACGCCGTCTGCTTTGTTCAGTGTCGGACCATAAGTCTAAGAAAACACCATGTGTTTCTGTTACAAGTCTAAGAGCCAGACACAGATTAAAAGGTTACTGTGAGATTCTGACAACTAAACAATTTCCCCGATCCAATTCTAACTAGCGTTAAGGTAAATCCATTTTGAATTCAATCACTTTTCGATAGCATCCATTTTGTTTTTAACAAAACTTTCCATACATGTTTTCCCATGGAAGACGTGGTCAGAAAGGGATGTTTTTGGACCTGAAGGCCAAAACATTCACGAGATGATAAAAGGTGCTCAAAGTTGATCCATTCTTGCATAACATGAGACAGCCATGTCTACATCACTGGAATATATAAAAGGGTTGAGTTTGATATCATTTAAAAAGCTTACAAACAGCATTGTCAAACTATTTCATATTATTATTGTTATTAAAATGTTTTTAAATAACAATAACAATGGACCGTAACCAATAACAGTTCACCGTAGTTCTCTAGAACAGTTGAGCCTGTCACATGTTTGTTTTGTAAATTACACAGCAGGAGAAAGAGAGGGAACTGATGAGGCCAGCTGTGTGTTTGGTTTAACTTGCTAGTTATCTCAGTAAGTGTCTGAATTAATACGGAGACGGGCATCATATAGTGTTAGCTTTCTGCTGTGCTAGTTATCTCAGTAAGTGTCTGAATTAGAGGACAGGCATCATATAGTGTTAGCTTTCTGCTGTGTTTGAGAAGTCAAAGCGCTTTGGATAAGTTCTTGATTTCCTTGCGTTTTTATTCTCCTTTGCTCCTCCCTCTTCTCCGAGCAGAGCAGGCCCGTTGCCCTAGCGACTCCACACAGACAGTGTAGACATGCTGCTCCAGAACCAGTACTGTTCTTCCTTCAGACTCCACACAGACACAGCGTGTAGACATACTGCTCCAGAACCAGTACTGTTCTTCCTTCAGACTCCACACAGACACAGTGTGTTGACATGCTGCTCCAGAACCAGTGCTGTTCTTCCTTCAGACTCCACACAGACACAGTGTGTTGACATGCTGCTCCAGAACCAGTGCTGTTCTTCCTTCAGACTCCACACAGACACAGTGTAGACATACTGCTCCAGAGCCAGTACTGTTCTTCCTCCAGACTCCACACAGACACAGTGTAGACATACTGCTCCAGAGCCAGTACTGTTCTTCCTCCAGACTCCACACAGACACAGTGTGTAGACATGCTGCTCCAGAACCAGTACTGTTCTTCCTCCAGACAAGCATGTGTCTAAACGTTGTTCATTTGCACAATGTCTCTCGTTCACATTCGCTTGTAAATGTCCAAACTCACCAAAAAATGACATTCGGAGGCTTCTACCTACAGTATATATGGTTATACCTTCCTGTCTGGTGGTAATGGGTTTACCATGGTAACATGTCAGTGGTCATACCTTCCTGTCTGGTGGTAATGTGGTTTCCATGGTAACATGTCAGTGGTCATACCTTCCTATCTGGTGGTAATGTGGTTACCTTGGTAACATGTCAGGGTGGTCATACCTTCCTGTCTGGTGGTAATGTGGTTACCTTGGTAACATGTCAGAGTTGTCATACCTTCCTGTCTGGTGGTAATGGGGCTACCATGGTAGCATGTCAGAGTGTTAATACCTTCCTGTCTGGTAGTAATTGGGTTACCATGGTAACATGTCAGTGTTCATACCTTCCTTTGTGGTAATGGGGTTACCATGGTAACATGTCAGAGTGGTCATACCTTCCTGTCTGGTGTCCCGTATGCAGTATTAGTTCCCTGATCCTGGTCCAGAATACACAGGGTTTCTCCCTCCCCATATTGACTAATACCTGATCCTGGTTCAGAATACACAGGGTTTCTCCCTCCCCATATTGACTGATACTTGATCCTGGTTCAGAATACACAGGGTTTCTCCCTCCCCATAATGACTGATCCTGGTCCAGAATACACAGGGTTTCTCCCTCCACATAATGACTGATACCTGATCCTGGTTCAGAATACACAGGGTTTCTCCCTCCCCATATTGACTGATACCTGATCCTGGTTCAGAATCTCTCTCCATTCAGAGACATCAGTATCAGAGACATCAGTATCTAGCCTGTCTGTCAGAGTGCCAGGTCTCTCTCCATTCAGAGACATCAGTATCAAGCCTGTCTGTCAGAGTGCCAGGTCTCTCTCCATTCAGAGACATCAGTATCAAGCCTGTCTGTCAGTGTGCCAGGTCTCTCTCCATTCAGAGACATCAGTATCAAGCCTGTCTGTCAGAGTGCCAGGTCTCTCCATTCAGAGACATCAGTATCTAGCCTGTCTGTCTGAGTGTCAGGTCTCTCTACATTCAGAGACATCATCATCTAGCCTGTCTGTCAGAGTGTCAGGTCTCTCTACATTCAGAGACATCATCATCTAGCCTGTCTGTCTGTCAGTCTGGACTTCATCACATCATCTTGCTAGTCTCCATCTGCTGGCTTCATACATGTTTCTGTGAACACACACACACACACATACATAGTCACTGTTCTATTACCAATGGCAGTTAGGATAGGTACTATTTGACTCACAAACAAGTACTATGTTGAAGTTTGAACAGGTCAGACTAAACCTACCTAATTCTGTTCTCCTCATCGATGACTGTTGGTGAGCAGGTAAGAGGTGAGGTCTTTGCCAGAACCCCATTGATGGCATAGCAGCATAGATCAGCTCCTGGCCTCTCATCAAAGATACTGGTCGGTCACACCCAAACACACTGATTACATTATCAATGGTGGTTATGATTAGCCTGGTGGAACCAAGATGATCGCTGCTTTCTATTTCACTTCAGATATCATCAAATGTGTAGTGAAATAGAATGATAAACACAGATCAGGCTGGTTCCACCAGGCTAGGTTATACCCTGGACATTATATGGTGATCAGGCTGGTTCCACCAGACTAGGTTATACCCTGGACATTATATGGTGATCAGGCTGGTTCTACCAGGCTAGGTTATACCCTGGACATGATATGGTGAACACAGTGATCAGGCTGGTTATACCCTGTACATTATATGGTGAACACAGTGATCAGGCTGGTTCCACCAGGCTAGGTTATACCCTGGACATTATATGGTGAACACAGTGATCAGGCTGGTTCCACCAGGCTAGGTTATACCCTGGACATTATATGGTGAACACAGTGATCAGGCTGGTTATACCAGGCTAGGTTACCTGGACATTATATGGTGAACACAGTGATCAGGCTGGTTCCACCAGGCTAGGTTGTACCCTGGACATTATATGGTGAACACAGTGACCAGGCTGGTTCCACCAGGCTAGGTTATACCCTGGACATTATATGGTGAAAACAGTGACCAGGCTGGTTTCACCAGGCTAGGTTATACCCTGGACATTATATGGTGATCACAGTGATCAGGCTGGTTCCACCAGGCTAGGTTGTACCCTGGACATTATATGGTGATCAGGCTGGTTCCACCAGGCTAGGTTCCACCCTGGACATTATATGCAACTAATAAGTAGAAAATAAGCAACAAATAATGTCAGTTTACATAAACTATGTTTCACGATTGAGCCTGAAAGCTGTTGTCGCTGACAGATGAAGGTTGCTGGCCGGATACTGGCCAACATGTGATTGTCTGTTCCATTCATAGGAATGCTCACAGTGAGGTCATGTCTGACTGTTCCATTCATAGGAATGCTCACAGTGAGGTCATGTCTGACTGTTCTAGTCATAGGAATGCTCAGTGAGGTCATGTCTGACTGTTCCATTCATAGGAATGCTCACAGTGAGGTCATGTCTGTCTGTTCTAGTCATAGGAATGCTCACAGTGAGGTCATGTCTGTCTGTTCTAGTCATAGGAATGCTCACAGTGAGGTCATGTCTGACTGTTCCATTCATAGGAATTCTCACAGTGAGGTCATGTCTGTCTGTTCCATTCATAGGAATGCTCACAGTGAGGTCATGTCTGTCTGTTCCATTCATAGGAATGTTCACAGTGAGGTCATGTCTGTCTGTTCTATTCATAGGAATGTTCACAGTGAGGTCATGTCAGTCTGTTCCATTCATAGGAATGCTCACAGTGAGGTCATGTCTGTCTGTTCCATTCATAGGAATGTTCACAGTGAGGTCATGTCTGTCTGTTCCATTCATAGGAATGCTCACAGTGAGGTCATGTCTGTCTGTTCTAGTCATAGGAATGCTCACAGTGAGGTCATGTCTGACTGTTCCATTCATAGGAATGTTCACAGTGAGGTCATGTCTGACTGTTCCATTCATAGGAATGCTCACAGTGAGGTCATGTCTGTCTGTTCCATTCATAGGAATGCTCACAGTGAGGTCATGTCTGTCTGTTCTATTCATAGGAATGTTCACAGTGAGGTCATGTCAGTCTGTTCCATTCATAGGAATGCTCACAGTGAGGTCATGTCTGTCTGTTCCATTCATAGGAATGTTCACAGTGAGGTCATGTCTGTCTGTTCTATTCATAGGAATGTTCACAGTGAGGTCATGTCAGTCTGTTCCATTCATAGGAATGCTCACAGTGAGGTCATGTCTGTCTGTTCCATTCATAGGAATGTTCACAGTGAGGTCATGTCTGTCTGTTCCATTCATAGGAATGCTCACAGTGAGGTCATGTCTGTCTGTTCCATTCATAGGAATGTTCACAGTGAGGTCATGTCTGTCTGTTCCATTCATAGGAATGTTCACAGTGAGGTCATGTCAGTCTGTTCTATTCATAGGAATGTTCACAGTGAGGTCATGTCTGTCTGTTCCAGTCATAGGAATGTTCACAGTGAGGTCATGACTGCATGATGTTGATGAGGGCCCCCTTGCTGGTCTTGTCGATACTGCATGTTCAGCTCCAAACTGGACATCTCTAGAACTGCAGCAGGCACTCTTATGAGGTGGTGTTGACTGGGAGGGCCTGTGACAGGGAGATAAGACAGCCAAGTGGTAAATTTGAATTTTGTTCCAAAGAAAGGACAAATGTTTTTGCTAATGACTCTACTAGTCGAATCTGCTTGGCTGGGGAATTAGCCTACTAGTTTATCAAGCCTGGTATTTTTTATACAACTTTTCACATAACACATTACCTGTCGTTGTTGATGAAGCCGCCAGTGTCCTCAGGGCAGTAACTCAGGTCACTATCAGAGGCCTCGTGATGGTGTGTCGTTTACATGGGAGTCGAGGGAGACTGGCAACAACGGAGGAGGTGTTACAGGGGTACTTCTGTCGAGGGAGACTGGCAACAACCATTGTGTCGCATGGCACTTTCATTCTGAGGTCTTGCTTGACAAGCTGTTAAAATAGCAAGTGAACAGTGACTGCAAATAATTTTTGGAGGTCAGTAAACCATTGCAATCACATTGCTGGACATGTTATGATACACACCTCCTTCTGGTAGATTCCGCTGTCCGTTCAACTGTGCACTTTGTCTAACAGAAAAACAGGGTCGACGATTGTCATCATCCCTCAATTATAAACATAGCTCGAGAAATAAGGAAATCTCGTTTGGAAGTTAATTCTATGCTTTATAGACTGACTGGTTGACGCCGTTTACACTCTTTTTACATTTTTAAAAATGTATTTAACCATTATTAAACTAGGCAAGTCGGTTAAGAACAAATTCTTATTTTCAATGACGGCCTAGGAACAGTGGGTTAACTGCCGTGTTCAGGGGCAGAACGACAGATTTTTACCTTGTCAGCTCGGGCATTCGATCTAGCAACCTTTCGGTTACTAGTCCAACGCTCTAACCACTAGGCTACCTGCCTCCCCCTCTTTCAATGGACACTATGCAACCAACTGTGACATGTTTTGCTATGGCTCTGGGTTGGTTTGAGTTTGTTGCTGCTAGTTAGTAACGTTACGCTGTTGTCGACATGAGTTAGCTAGTACCACCACAGCTACATCCAATGTTTATTTGTGCCCTAGTGCCCTAATGTGACTGTTTCGTCTAAATTACACTAACTTAGACTGGCATGGAAATACGATGACATTGCTAAAGTAGGGAAATAATTTTAATGTTACTAGCCAAGTTCTTCAACAATATATTGCAATGCTAATGTTAGCTAGCTAAAATACAGTAGTCCCCTCATAGTTAGCTGGCTAAGATACAGTAGTCCCCTCAATCATAGTTAGCTGGCTAAGATACTGTAGTCCCCTCATAGTTAGCTGGCTAAGATACTGTAGTCCCCTCATAGTTAGCTGGTGTTGATAAAACGTTTACTGGAGACAGGAGATCAAGTTGAGACATAGGACGAGGTGGATACTTGTATAATAAGGCAGTTTATTCACATGTAAAAATATCTTTGAAATCGTGCAGCACGGCCCCTTCTGTCTGACTCGTATGGAATCGTCGGAAAAAGAGGCCTCTAAACAGTTTGTGCTGGTTATATAGGCAACAAGTAAAGTAGGTTGATCTTGTAGTCTGGCCTTCCGATTGGTCGATCTGGGTCGTGGGTAGTCCTGTCCGGGCCTGATGTCGACGTTCCATTGGCTCTTCACACAGTTCTTTGTCTTAAAGTCTCATCCTTGAGCAGAATGCATGTGCGTTTGTTTTCACAGGGGCCTATTCATGGGGGATGGGAGTGTGTGTGGGTCTGTGGTTATTATAAGGGTACAAAGTGTGGGGGTATAGTGGGGGATGGGTGCATGTTGTGCCAAGTATAGCTTGTGTTGAGAAGTTGTTAAAACAAGTTACCAGTATCCATTACAATTTCTTACACTGGCTAAAATACAGTAGTCCCCTCATAGTTAGCTGGCTAAGATACTGTAGTCCCCTCATAGTTAGCTGGCTAAGATACTGTAGTCCCCTCATAGTTAGCTGGCTAAGATACAGTAGTCCCCTCATAGTTAGCTGGCTAAGATACAGTAGTCCCCTCATAGTTAGCTGGCTAAGATACAGTAGTCCCCTCATAGTTAGCTGGCTAAGATACAGTAGTCCCCTCAGTTAGCTGGCTAAGATACAGTAGTCCCCTCATAGTTAGCTGGCTAAGATACAGTAGTCCCCTCATAGTTAGCTGGCTAAGATACAGTAGTCCCCTCATAGTTAGCTGGCTAAGATACTGTAGTCTCCTCAATCATAGTTAGCTGGCTAAGATACTGTAGTCTCCTCAATCATAGTTAGCTGGCTAAGATACTGTAGTCTCCTCAATCATAGTTAGCTGGCTAAGATACTGTAGTCCCCTCAATCATAGTTAGCTGGCTAAGATACTGTAGTCTCCTCAATCATAGTTAGCTGGCTAAGATACTGTAGTCCCCTCAATCATAGTTAGCTGGCTATGGTCTAAATTCAATCTGGCGTCATCACAATTATTTGCCTTCCTTTGAAATGTTATCGTGTGTCCAAGCCAAATCTGAGTTGTACTGAGGTAGGCTAATGTTAGCCAGCTAGCTAGCTAACGTCAGCTATGCTAGCGACGATAATGATGATTAAATATACATAACAGTCAGTCTATGGTCTAGCAACCGGTATACTCACCACCACTGGGGACCAAGTCCAACCACCTATTCAGCAGGGCATGCTAACCATAGTTGTTGGCTGTGCATCCTGCAGGAAGCATGCAATCAATGCATGGTCAATCCTTATAAGGCTTTTCAGTCTCAAACGGCTGTGATCCTTTTGAACGTGTTGGGGGTGATGGAATAACGGCGTCCCATTCAATGAAGGGAAGCGAAGTGGGCAGAGGGGCGATTTGCATGGGGAGTTTGACAAATGGGGGGGCATGGTTGACAAGATTGTAATCCAAACCAGACTTTCATTTAGGGGCGCGTTCGTAAATTCGCTCTGGCTATCTACTCCGATTTCAGAGCACTCTTAGGGGATCAATATCATGCCAAATGTATTCACAAATGTAAATCACCAATCCACAAATGTAAATCGCTTACATTTGAGGATGGGTGATTTACATTTGTGGAAAGTGATTTACATTTGTGAATACACTTGTCATGATATTGATTCCATACACTCTCGTTTTGACTGTGCCGGAACGCAGAATAACTGATGAATTTACGAACGCTCAACAACTGTTGAATATTTCCGGTGTCGGTAAACGTAATTTAAATGAATTTACGAACACACCTTTAGTTGTTGTGACACACTCAGGTTCCAAACTCCATTTTAGACCAGACTGACTTTATGACCAAAATCATCCTATTTACACTTTGTAGTCAATTTTGACATTAGATAAATGTTTCTGACTCATATCGATGCCACTTGCCGTTATTCAAAGTAATTAGTTGTTTTTTAGCGGCAGTCACTCTTTAAAGACAAAAAAATATATTAAAAAAAAAAATCAATTAATGTATGAAATAGAAACCCTGTTTGTAAGCTTTTTAAATGATATCAAACTCAACCCTTTTATATATTCCAGTGATGTAGACATGGCAGTCTCATTTTATCTCCTGAATGTTTTGGCATTCAGGTCCAAAAACATCCCTTTCTGACCACGTCTTCCATGGGAAAACATCTATGATTTATTATTATTGTTTGAAACAAAAGAATGCAAGAAAAGTGAATATAAAATGGATTTACCCGTTAGTGCAATGACTAAACATCTCCAGGTAGGGTAGCATTAAAAAATAAATATATTTTACCTTTATTTAACTAGGCGAGTCAGTTAAGAACAAATTCTTATTTACAATGACGGCCTACCGGGGAACAGTGGGTTAATTGCCTTGTTCAGGGGGCAGAACAACAGATTTTGACCTTGTCAGCTCGGGGATTTGATCATGCAACCATTCGGTTCAAAGTCCAACGCTCTAACCACTAGGCTACCTGCCGCCCCAGCATACACCAGCATCCTTTTAATGAAGCCTTGTCCTGCACTAGAAAGCAGGCTCCATTTGAAAAGATAATTTTATTCCTTGACTAGGCTTCCATCTGTGTCTGTTACTAAAACTCTCTGACATCTCTTTTCTTCTCTTCCAGTTATATAAACACGTGGTCCAGATTGTTGAGAAGTTCATTAAAAAGGTGAGGCGCTTCCACACATCATATCTTCTACACTGTATGCTTTACTTTAGGGATAGTCAACTCTTATCCTTACGAGGTCCTAATTACTGCTAGTTTTCTGTTCTACCTGATAAGTAATAAAACCCAGCTGGTGACCCAGGTCTAAATCAGTCCCTGATTTAAAGGGAAAGAATTTAAGAAAGCAGTGGAAATGGCTTGGACGTCCAGATTTGAATTAGAGGCCTATACATTATCCACATCCTAAACTTCCTAGCATTGGGGGTTGTTTCTGGATATGGAGTGTTGATGTGTTGGCTGTTACACTGAAGACTCACTTTTACGTATCTATATATCTCGCTGTCTGCCTGTCTCGCTGTCTGCCTGTCTCGCTTACGCTGCCTGTCTCGCTGTCTGCCTGTCTCGCTGTCTGCCTGTCTCGCTGTCTGCCTGTCTCGCTGTCTGTCTGTCTCGCTGTCTGTCTGTCTCGCTGTCTGTCTGTCTCGCTGTCTGCCTGTCTCGCTGTCTGCCTGTCTCGCTGTCTGCCTGTCTCGCTGTCTGCCTGTCTCGCTTGCGCTGCCTGTCTCGCTTGCGCTGCCTGTCTCGCTGTCTGCCTGTCTCGCTGTCTGCCCGTCTCGCTGTCTGTCTTGCTGTTGTGGTGGAAAATCGTCTTAGAAATATAAAACTTACAAGAACTTGTGAATTCAATAAAGGCTTTTAATACAAAATATCATAAGCCGTGCTGGTCCGCGGAACGGCCAACTTCCCTGAGCACTCGCTCTGTTTTTATACACATACGAGTCCATCCCACATGCAAATGAAGTTACTTCCCTCAGTCCATCTGCTTTCGGTTAGGTTATAATGGTGGCGGGACCCTTTCATGTCCTAAAAATAATATATTTATTATGCCTATAGTCCATCTGTTGGTCAGTTGGCTGGCACCCTCCTTCGTGTGTCCCTCTGACATTGGTATGTCCAGCTGTCCTATGGGCCTATGTCTTTGGCCTTTGTACTTCCCTCATCAGAGCTAGCAGATGCACCAAGTGTCATCTTCTCCTCCTGTGGTCTGATGTACACATGTCCTTGCTCTATAGTATTACATCTGTCCCTATATGTAACATTAACTCCCACACTGTCTGTCTTACTGTCTCTCTCTTTGTCTGTCTCCTCTCTCTCTCTCGTCTGTCTTCTCTTTGTCTGTCTGTATGTCTCCTCTCTCTCTCTCTCTCTCTCTCTCTCTTTGTCTGTCTCGTGTCTCTCTTTGTCTGTCTGTATGTCTCCTCTCTCTCTCTCTCTCTCTCTCTCTCTCTCTCCCTCTCTCCCTCTCTCTCTCTCTCTCTCCCTCTCCATTTAATTTTCAATTGACTCTCTTTCTGTCTGTATCTTACTCTCTCTCCCCTCTCGCTCCTCCCCCCTCTCTCTTTCCCCTGCCCCCTCCCCCGTCTCCCCCAGTGTAAGCCGGAGTACAAGGTGGCAGGTCTATATGTTGTAGACTCCATCGTCCGACAGTCCCGTCATCAGTTCGGCGTGGACAAGGACGTGTTCGGGCCACGGTTCACCAAGAACATCACGGGAACGTTTGAGAACCTCTGTCTCTGTCCCACTGAAGAACGGGTAAGACCATGCTGACGGTGGAAATGATGATGATGATGATGATGGTTATAATGGTGGTGAAACAAGTTATAATGGATACTTGAGGACGCTGTACTTTCTCATAACAAATCTCTCTCTCCCTTCCTTTCTTTCTCTTCCTTCCTTTCTCTCTCTCTCTCTCTCCTCCTTTCTCTCTCTCTCTCATTATCCTCCTCTCTCTGTCTCACTATCCTCCCCTCTCTTTCTCTCTCTCTCTCCTCCCTTCTCTCTCTCCCTCTCCTCCTTTCTCTCTCTCCTCCTCCTCTCTCTCTCTCTCTCTCTCTCTCCTCCTTTCTCTCTCTCCTCCTCCCTCTCTCTCTCCTCCTCCTCCTCTCTCTCTCTCTCCTCCTTTCTCTCTCTCCTCCTCTCTCTCTCTCTCTCTCTCTCTCTCTCTCTCTCTCTCTCTCTCTCTCTCTCTCTCTCTCTCTCTCTCTCCTCTTTCTCTCTCTTCTCTCTCTCCTCTTTCTCCCTCTCTCTCTCTCTCCTCTTTCTCCCTCTCTCTCCCTCCTATCTGTAGAGTAAGATAGTGCGTGTGTTGAATCTGTGGCAGAAGAATGGTGTGTTTAAGATGGAGATCATCCAGCCTCTTCTAGATATGGCTATATCTGGTTCCAGCAGTGCTGCAGCTGCAGACACCGAGATGGACGACCCAGACCCAGGTACTGTCTGTTAGACCAGACCCAGGTACTGTCTGTTAGCCCAGACCCAGGTACTGTCTGTTAGCCCAGACCCAGGTACTGTCTGTTAACCCAGACCCAGGTACTGTCTGTTAGACCAGACCCAGGTACTGTGTTAGACCAGACCCAGGTATTACTGCTGTCTGTCTGTTAACCCAGACCCAGGTACTGTCTGTTAGCCCAGACCCAGGTACTGTCTGTTAGACCAGACCCAGGTACTGTCTGTTAGACCAGACCCAGGTACTGTCTGTTAGACCAGACCCAGGTACTACTGCTGTCTGTCTGTTAACCCAGACCCAGGTACTGTCTGTTAGCTCAGACCCAGGTACTGTCTGTTAGACCAGACCCAGGTATTACTGCTGTCTGTCTGTCTGTCTGTCTGTCTGTCTGTCTGTCTGTCTGTCTGTCTGTCTGTCTGTGTGACTCATTCTCTTGTTCTTCTGTCCTCCAGGTTTCCCCTCATCCCCCTCACCAGTAAAGGGTCCGATCACCTCAGTAACAGAAAACACAGTTGTGGCGCCTGTCCCTCAGCTTCAGAACTCTGACGCATTCGCTGCTGTCGCTCAGCTCTTCCAGTCCTCAAAGGGACAACAGGTGTGTGTCTGAGTAGATTTCCCTCAACAACTTTTATTTTTGCTAGTCCCATCTTCAGGCATCCCCAGTGTCCTAACTCCACTTTCTCTCTCTCTCTCTCTCTCTCTTTCTGCAGCTTCAACAAATGCTCCAGAACTTCCAACAAATTCCGTTAAAGCCTCAGACTCATCCCTTCCCGCCCCAGACCCACAGCCACCCCCAGGCTCAACCCCACCCCCAGGCTCAACTCCAGGCTCAACCCCAGGCTCATCCCCAGCCGCATCTCCAGGCTCCACCCCATCCCCAGCCGCATCACCAGGCTCCACCCCATCCCCAGCCGCATCTCCAGGCTCCACCCCATCCCCAGCCGCATCACCAGGCTCCACCCCATCCCCAGCCGCATCACCAGGCTCCACCCCATCCCCAGCCGCATCACCAGGCTCCACCCCATCCCCAGCCGCATCACCAGGCTCCACCCCATCCCCAGCCGCATCTCCAGGCTCCACCCCATCCCCAGCCGCATCACCAGGCTCCACCCCATCCCCAGCCGCATCACCAGGCTCCACCCCATCCCCAGCCGCATCTCCAGGCTCCACCCCATCCCCAGCCGCATCTCCAGGCTCCACCCCATCCCCAGCCGCATCACCAGGCTCCACCCCATCCCCAGCCGCATCACCAGGCTCCACCCCATCCCCAGCCGCATCTCCAGGCTCCACCCCATCCCCAGCCGCATCACCAGGCACATCCCCAGCCTCCAGCCAACCTCCACCACCTCCACTCCCAGCCCCATCTCCAGACCCTCACCCCCGCCGCTCAGCGACTCCCCCTCCCCTCCAGCGAGCCCACCCAGCAGAAAACAGCGTTTGACAAGGTGGCTGTGAGTTCCTTTTCTTACTATCGACCTGTAACCGCAGAGTGGGGTTTACCTCCTAGTCCCACAGGGGTGTTAGTGACGGGGGTAAAGGTGATTCAGAATAGTTTTCATTTTGTTTGTTTTAATGGACGTTTCAAAATGATCGTTGTTATGGGGAATGTCTTGTCTCTAGTCATGGTAACCAGGGATATGTTGAACAATACAACAACCTAACCTAGATTTAGATTTTAATGAGAATAACCAAAAGTTCTCGTTGACAGTAACGACCTGACCAACACCAGAGAAAGACACTGTGCAGCAAAGCATTTCTGAAAAAACACACACAGCGCCTTCGGGAAAGTATTCAGACCCCTTGACTTTTTCCACATTTTGTTACGTTACAGCCTTATTCTACAATGGAATCAATCTACACACAACACCCAATAATTACAACGTTAAAACAGGTGTTTAGACATTTTTGCAAATGTATTAAAAATAAAAAACAGAAATACCTTATTTACATCAGTATTCAGACCCTTTGCTATGAGACTACATTGAGTTCAGGTGCATCCTGTTTCCATTGATCATCCTTGAGATGTTTCTACAACTTGATTGGAGTCCACCTGTGGTAAATTCAATTGATTGGACATGATTTAGAAAGGCACACACCTGTCTATATAAAGGTCCCACAGTTGACAGAGCATGTCAGAGTTAAAACCAAACCATGAGGTTGAAGGTATTGTCTGTAGAGCTCCCAGACGGGATTGTGTCGAGGCATAGATCTGGGGAAGGGTACCAAAAAATGTCTGCAGCATTGAAGGTCCCCAAGAACACAGTGACCTTCATCATTCTTAAATGGAAGAAGTTTGGAACCACCCAGACTCTTCCTAGAGCTGGCCAGACGGCCAAACTGAGCAATCAGGGGAGAAGGGCCTTGGTCAGGGAGGTGACCAATGACCCGATGTTCACTCTGACAGAGGTCCAGAGTTCCTCTGTGGAGATGGGAGAACCTTCCAGAAGGACAACCATCTCTGCAGCACTCCACCAATCAGGCCTTTATGGTAGAGTGGCCAGACGGAAGCCAATCTTCAGCAAAAGTCACATGACAGCCCACTTGGAGTTTGGCAAAAGGTACCTAAAGACTCTCAGACCATGAGGAACAAGATTCTCTGGTCTGATGAAACCAAGATTGAACTCTTTGGCCTGAATGCCAAGCGTCACATCTGGAGGAAACCTAGCACCATCCCTACGGTGAAGCATGGTGGTGGTGGCAGCATCATGCTGTGAGAATGTTTTTCAGTGGCAGGGACTGGGGAACTAGTCAGGATCGAGGGAGAGTTGAACGGAGCAAAGTACAGAGAGATCCTTGATGAAAACCTGCTCCAGAGCGCTCAGGACCTCAGACTGGGGCGACGGTTCATCTTCCAACTAGACAACAACCATAAGCACACAGCCAAGACAACGCAGGAGTGGCTTCGGGACAAGTCTCTGAATGGCCTTCAGTGACCCAGCCAGAGCCCGGACTTGGACCCGAACATCTCTGGAGAGACCTGAAAATAGCTGTGCAGCGACGCTCCCCATCCAACCTGACAGAGCTTGAGAGGATCTGCAGAGAAGAATGGGAGAAACTCCCCAAATACAGGTGTGCCAAGCTTGTAGCGTCATACCCAAGAACACTCGAGGATGTAATCGCTGCCAAAGATGCTTGAACAAAGTACTGAGTAAAGGGTCTGAATACTTATGTAAATGTGATATTTCAGTTTTTTATTTTTAATAAATTAGCAAAAATGTAGTTAGTATGCCAAAAGTTCCTGGATGTCGTACAAAATTTTCCAAAATATGAAGTATACACGCCAATGGCACTATTTCCGTACTTTAGGGCCCATAATGCAGTTCTTCAAGAATTGGGCGTGGCTTTACATCGTTTTCAGATTTGAAGAAAATGCAGGAAAATATGCAGCCTAAGTCCGACAAGAGCAGATAGAAATTCGTTGCTTTAACTAATTATGACAAATGTTAAGAAAATGTTGAGCAATGTAATAAAGTAATGACTTTTCAAATAAGTTACATTAAGCTATCGTTACGAAACGCATATCATTACAGCAGTATGTACCGGTATGTTAGCTAGTTACCTCGTTAGTTGGCTACTAATACATCAAACTTGCCAGTATATTAACTATCTGCTATCTAAAGTTCAATTCAGAAGTTTAAATACACTTAGGTTGGAGTCATTAAAACTCGTTTTTCAACCACTCCACAAATTTCTGCAGGAGGGACTGGTGCGCTTCACAAAATAGATGGCATCATGAGGCAGGAAAATTATGTGGATATATTGAAGCAACATCTCAAAACATCAGTCAGGAAGTTAAAGCTTGGTCGCAAATGGGTCTTTCAAATGGACAATGACCACAAGCATACTTCCAAAGTTGTGGCGAAATGGCTTAAGAACAACAAAGTCAAGGTATTGGAGTGGCCATCACAAAGCCCTGACCTCAATCCTATAGAACATTTGTGGGCAGAACTGAAAAAACGTGTGCGAGCAAGGAGGCCTACAAACCTGACTCCGTTACACCAGCTCTGTCAGGAGAAATGGGCCAAAATTCACCTAACTTACTGTGGGGAAGCTTGTGGAAGGCTACCCCAAACGTTTGACCCAAGTTAAACAATTTAAAGGCAATGCTACCAAATACTAATTGAGTGTATGTAAACTTCTGACCCACAGGGAATGTGATGAAAGAAATAAAAGCTGAAATAAATAATTCTCTCTACTATTATTCTGACATTTCACATTATTAAAATAAAGTAGTGATCCTAACTGACCTAAAAGACAGGGAATTTTTACGAGGATTAAATGTCAGGAATTGTGAAAAACTGAGTTTAAATGTATTTAGCTAAGGTGTATGTAAACTTCCAACTTCAACTGTTGCTAACCAACGTTTATTGACTTGATTATTCCCGTCATTCTTAGCTTAGCTAAATGGTATGGCGCGTTCTCAATGGACATTCGGGTGCTCTCGTAAATTCACTCTGGCTATCTACTCCGATTTCAGAGCAGTCTTGTCTGAGTACCAGAGCACAGAATAATGAATTTACGAACGCTCAACACCCGTTGAATATGGCCGGTGTCAGTAAACATCGGCAAAAAAGGGGGAATTAAATTGCTGCCAGCAGCACAGTTACAGTCACCAACACTCTGGATAACATGACAACAGCCTAACCAGCTTCTGCTAGAGCGAGTAAAATGGTCAGAGGGGTCTCATTTGTGTCTGGAAGTAGCTAGCAAGCTAGCCAACGTTAGCTTGGGTCCTTGACTGCTGTTGTAAGGCCCAGAAAGCTCAAATAAACCCTAATCCTTGGCCCGAACGTCCAGTGTGCGCTCCGAGAGCGAAACGCACAGGATTTAGAAACGTACAATCTGACAACGCTCTGAATTTACAAACGGACAATCCGACAACGCTCTGAATTTACGAGCGCACTCTGGCACTCCACATTTGAATTTAAGAACACACCCGAAGTCGTTAAATGTCTAACTAGTCATTTGTTATGCTAACTAGCTAGCAGGAGGTTGCATAGCAACAGCATCAACTTCCTGTAGACAGGAACTGAAAGTAAACTGTTAGTTTACAGTATACTAAAATGAACTAATAGTATGTAGTGTATAAACTCATTAAGTATGTAGTATACAGTATGTTAGTACGGGTATTCATTAAGTATGTAGTATACAGTATGTTAGTATGGGTATTCATTAAGTATGTAGTATACAGTATGTTAGTACGGGTATTCATTAAGTATGTAGTATACAGTATGTTAGTACGGGTATTCTTTAAGTATGTAGTATACAGTATGTTAGTACGGGTATTCATTAAGTATGTAGTATACAGTATGTTAGTACGGGTATTCATTAAGTATGTAGCATACAGTATCTTAATACGGGTATTCATTAAGTATGTAGTATACAGTATGTTAGTACGGGTATTCATTAAGTATGTAGTATACAGTATGTTGGTACGGGTATTCTTTAAGTATGTAGTATACAGTATGTTAGTACGGGTATTCATTAAGTATGTAGTATACAGTATGTTAGTACAGATATTCATTAAGTATGTAGTATACAGTACGTTAGTACGGGTATTCATTAAGTATGTAGTATACAGTAAGTTAGTACGGGTATTCATTAAGTATGTAGTATACAGTATGGTAGTACGGGTATTCATTAAGTATGTAGTATACAGTATGTTAGTACAGATATTCATTAAGTATGTAGTATACAGTATGTTAGTACAGGTATTCATTAAGTATGTAGTATACAGTATGTTAGTACAGATATTCATTAAGTATGTAGTATACAGTATGTTAGTACGGGTATTCATTAAGTATGTAGTATACAGTATGTTAGTACGGGTATTCATTAAGTATGTAATGTACAGTATGTTAGTACAGATATTCATTAAGTATGTAGTATACAGTATGTTAGTACGGGTATTCATTAAGTATGTAGTATACAGTATGTTAGTACGGGTATTCATTAAGTATGTAGTATACAGTATGTTAGTACAGATATTCATTAAGTATGTAGTATACAGTATGTTAGTACAGGTATTCATTAAGTATGTAGTATACAGTATGTTAGTACGGGTATTCATTAAGTATGTAGTATACAGTATGTTAGTATGGGTATTCATTAAGTATGTAGTATACAGTATGTTAGTACGGGTATTCATTAAGTATGTAGTATACAGTATGTTAGTACGGGTATTCATTAAGTATGTAGTATACAGTATGTTTGTACAGGTATTCATTAAGTATGTAGTATACAGTATGTTAGTACAGGTATTCATTAAGTATGTAGTATACAGTATGGTAGTACGGGTATTCATTAAGTATGTAGTATACAGTATGTTAGTACGGGTATTCATTAAGTATGTAGTATACAGTATGTTAGTACGGGTATTCATTAAGTATGTAGTATACAGTATGTTAGTACGGGTATTCATTAAGTATGTAGTATACAGTATGTTAGTACGGGTATTCATTAAGTATGTAGTATACAGTATGTTAGTACGGGTATTCATTAAGTATGTAGTATACAGTATGTTAGTACGGTTATTCATTAAGTATGTAGTATACAGTATGTTAGTACGGGTATTCATTAAGTATGTAGTATACAGTATGTTAGTACGGGTATTCATTAAGTATGTAGTATACAGTATGTTAGTACGGGTATTCATTAAGTATGTAGTATACAGTATGTTAGTACGGGTATTCATTAAGTATGTAGTATACAGTATGTTAGTACGGGTATTCATTAAGTATGTAGTATACAGTATGTTAGTACGGGTATTCATTAAGTATGTAGTATACAGTATGTTAGTACGGATATTCATTAAGTATGTAGTATACAGTATGTTAGTACGGGTATTCATTAAGTATGTAGTATACAGTATGTTAGTACGGGTATTCTTTAAGTATGTAGTATACAGTATGTTAGTACGGGTATTCATTAAGTATGTAGTATACAGTATGTTAGTACGGGTATTCATTAAGTATGTAGTATACAGTATGTTAGTACGGGTATTCATTAAGTATGTAGTATACAGTATGTTAGTACGGGTATTCATTAAGTATGTAGTGTACAGTATGTTAGTACGGGTATTCTTTAAGTATGTAGTGTACAGTATGTTAGTACGGGTATTCATTAAGTATGTAGTATACAGTATGTTAGTACGGGTATTCATTAAGTATGTAGTATACAGTATGTTAGTACGGGTATTCATTAAGTATGTAGTATACAGTATGTTAGTACGGGTATTCGAACACAGCTATTGACAACACGCAGGCTTGGGAATGGAAAACAATGTGTGTGAGTTGAACCTTGTCTCCTCTCGTTTGTCTAGACGCTGTTGGACCGTTTTGACTATGACGATGAGCCTGAGGGAGCCGACGAATCAAAGAAGCACCAGACATCTTTGTAAGACCCTCCCCCTTGTACTGTGTGTGTGTGTGTGTGTGTGTTGTGCATCTGTATGTTAACTGTGTGTATTTGTTTCATTCTGATAGTACCCAGCAGCCTCCAGGTTTCCCCCAGCACTTTCAACAACACATGATGGGCATGGTACAAGACCTCACACACCAGGTAATAAACATGGTACAAGACCTCACACACCAGGTAATAAACATGGTACTAGACCTCACACACCAGGTAATAAACATGATCCAAGACCTCACACACCAGGTAATAAACATGGTACTAGACCTCACACACCAGGTAATAAACATGGTACAAGACCTCACACACCAGGTAATAAACATGATCCAAGACCTCACACACCAGGTAATAAACATGATCCAAGACCTCACACACCAGGTAATAAACATGATCCAAGACCTCACACACCAGGTAATAAACATGATCCAAGACCTCACACACCAGGTAATAAACATGGTACTAGACCTCACACACCAGGTAATAAACATGGTACAAGACCTCACACACCAGGTAATAAACATGATCCAAGACCTCACACACCAGGTAATAAACATGATCCAAGACCTCACACACCAGGTAATAAACATGGTACTAGACCTCACACACCAGGTAATAAACATGGTACAAGACCTCACACACCAGGTAATAAACATGGTACTAGACCTCACACACCAGGTAATAAACATGGTACTAGACCTCACACACCAGGTAATAAACATGGTACAAGAACTCACACACCAGGTAATAAACATGATCCAAGACCTCACACACCAGGTAATAAACATGATCCAAGACCTCACACACCAGGTAATAAACATGATCCAAGACCTCACACACCAGGTAATAAACATGGTACAAGACCTCACACACCAGGTAATAAACATGGTACAAGACCCCACACACCAGGTAATAAACATGGTACAAGAACTCACACACCAGGTAATAAACATGATCCAAGACCTCACACACCAGGTAATAAACATGATCCAAGACCTCACACACCAGGTAATAAACATGGTACTAGACCTCACACACCAGGTAATAAACATGATCCAAGACCCCACACACCAGGTAATAAACATGGTACAAGACCCCACACACCAGGTAATAAACATGATACAAGACCTCACACACCAGGTAATAAACATGGTACAAGACCTCACACACCAGGTAATAAACATGGTACTAGACCTCACACACCAGGTAATAAACATGATCCAAGACCTCACACACCAGGTAATAAACATGGTACAAGACCTCACACACCAGGTAATAAACATGATCCAAGACCTCACACACCAGGTAATAAACATGGTACAAGACCTCACACACCAGGTAATAAACATGGTACTAGACCTCACACACCAGGTAATAAACATGATCCAAGACCCCACACACCAGGTAATAAACATGGTACAAGACCTCACACACCAGGTAATAAACATGATCCAAGACCTCACACACCAGGTAATAAACATGATCCAAGACCTCACACACCAGGTAATAAACATGATCCAAGACCTCACACACCAGGTAATAAACATGGTACAAGACCTCACACACCAGGTAATAAACATGATCCAAGACCTCACACACCAGGTAATAAACATGATCCAAGACCTCACACACCAGGTAATAAACATGATCCAAGACCTCACACACCAGGTAATAAACATGATCCAAGACCTCACACACCAGGTAATAAACATGGTACTAGACCTCACACACCAGGTAATAAACATGGTACAAGACCTCACACACCAGGTAATAAACATGATCCAAGACCTCACACACCAGGTAATAAACATGATCCAAGACCTCACACACCAGGTAATAAACATGGTACAAGACCTCACACACCAGGTAATAAACATGGTACAAGACCCCACACACCAGGTAATAAACATGGTACAAGACCTCACACACCAGGTAATAAACATGGTACAAGAACTCACACACCAGGTAATAAACATGATCCAAGACCTCACACACCAGGTAATAAACATGATCCAAGACCTCACACACCAGGTAATAAACATGGTACTAGACCTCACACACCAGGTAATAAACATGATCCAAGACCCCACACACCAGGTAATAAACATGGTACAAGACCCCACACACCAGGTAATAAACATGATACAAGACCTCACACACCAGGTAATAAACATGGTACTAGACCCCACACACCAGGTAATAAACATGATCCAAGACCTCACACACCAGGTAATAAACATGGTACAAGACCTCACACACCAGGTAATAAACATGATACAAGACCTCACACACCAGGTAATAAACATGGTACTAGACCCCACACACCAGGTAATAAACATGATCCAAGACCTCACACACCAGGTAATAAACATGGTACAAGACCTCACACACCAGGTAATAAACATGATACAAGACCTCACACACCAGGTAATAAACATGGTACTAGACCCCACACACCAGGTAATAAACATGATCCAAGACCTCACACACCAGGTAATAAACATGGTACAAGACCTCACACACCAGGTAATAAACATGGTACTAGACCCCACACATCAGGTAATAAACATGGTACTAGACCTCACACACCAGGTAATAAACATGGTACAAGACCTCACACACCAGGTAATAAACATGGTACTAGACCTCACACACCAGGTAATAAACATGATCCAAGACCTCACACGCCAGGTAATAAACATGGTACAAGACCTCACACACCAGGTAATATACATGATCCAAGACCTCACACACCAGGTAATAAACATGATCCAAGACCTCACACACCAGGTAATAAACATGATCCAAGACCTCACACACCAGGTAATAAACATGGTACTAGACCTCACACACCAGGTAATAAACATGATCCAAGACCCCACACACCAGGTAATAAACATGGTACAAGACCCCACACACCAGGTAATAAACATGATACAAGACCTCACACACCAGGTAATAAACATGGTACTAGACCCCACACACCAGGTAATAAACATGGTACTAGACCTCACACACCAGGTAATAAACATGATCCAAGACCTCACACGCCAGGTAATAAACATGGTACAAGACCTCACACACCAGGTAATATACATGATCCAAGACCTCACACACCAGGTAATAAACATGATCCAAGACCTCACACACCAGGTAATAAACATGATCCAAGACCTCACACACCAGGTAATAAACATGGTACTAGACCTCACACACCAGGTAATAAACATGATCCAAGACCCCACACACCAGGTAATAAACATGGTACAAGACCCCACACACCAGGTAATAAACATGATCCAAGACCTCACACACCAGGTAATAAACATGGTACAAGACCTCACACACCAGGTAATAAACATGGTACTAGACCTCACACACCAGGTAATAAACATGATCCAAGACCTCACACACCAGGTAATAAACATGGTACAAGACCTCACACACCAGGTAATATACATGATCCAAGACCTCACACACCAGGTAATAAACATGATCCAAGACCTCACACACCAGGTAATAAACATGGTACTAGACCTCACACACCAGGTAATAAACATGGTACAAGACCTCACACACCAGGTAATAAACATGATCCAAGACCTCACACACCAGGTAATAAACATGGTACTAGACCTCACACACCAGGTAATAAACATGATCCAAGACCTCACACACCAGGTAATAAACATGGTACTAGACCTCACACACCAGGTAATAAACATGGTACAAGACCTCACACACCAGGTAATAAACATGATCCAAGACCTCACACACCAGGTAATAAACATGATCCAAGACCTCACACACCAGGTAATAAACATGATCCAAGACCTCACACACCAGGTAATAAACATGATCCAAGACCTCACACACCAGGTAATAAACATGGTACAAGACCTCACACACCAGGTAATAAACTTGGTACTAGACCTCACACACCAGGTAATAAACATGGTACAAGACCTCACACACCAGGTAATAAACATGGTACTAGACCTCACACACCAGGTAATAAACATGATCCAGGACCTCACACACCAGGTAATAAACATTTACATTTAAGTCATTTAGCAGACGCTCTTATCCAGAGCGACTTACAAATTGGTGCATTCACCTTATGATATCCAGTGGAACAACCACTTTACAATAGTGCATCTAACTCTTTTAAGGGGGGGGGGGGTTAGACTAGACCCCACACACCAGGTAATAAACATGGTACAAGACCTCACACACCAGGTAATAAACTGCTCTTGCTCTCTATTTGTGTCTCTCTCTTCCGTCTCCTCTTTCTCCCCTCTCTCTTCTTTCCTTCTCCTCTTTCTCCCCTCTCTCTCTGTCAGAACACACACAGTATTAAAACTCCCCGTCTTTCTCCCTCCATCCAGATACCTCTCCCTCCCAACGGCCAGCTCCAGGGCTATGGTCTGCTGCCGGGCCAGGCTTACCCAGGAATGGTGGGTCCTCCAGGCCAGCCCCTCCCTGGTACAGCACCTCCAGGCTTCCCTGGGGGATACCCTCCAAACAAGGACGCCTTCGGCCAACACGTGGGCCAGCAAGAACAGGTGAGAATAGTACATTAATAGATTTGAATTAGGTTCGGTGGATTTTTATTAGACATGAATGGTTAAAAACATGAACATAGTAATCCCGCACTTAATATAATAGTTATGGACCAGTCCAATCTTTATATATTTTATTTTATTTTACCTTTATTTAACTAGGCAAGTCATTTAAGAACAAATTCTTATTTACAATGACGCCCTACCAGTGGGTTAACTGCCTTGTTCAGGGGCAGGACGACAGATTTGTACCTTGTCAGCTCGGGGATTCGATATAGCAACATTTTGGTTACTAGTCCTCTTACCACTAGGCTACCTGCCTCTAACCGCTAGGCTACCTGCCTCTAACCGCTAGGCTACCTGCCTCTAACCGCTAGGCTACCTGCCTCTAACCGCTAGGCTTCCTGCCTCTAACCGCTAGGCTACCTGCCTCTAACCGCTAGGCTTCCTGCCTCTAACCGCTAGGCTACCTGCCTCTAACCGCTAGGCTTCCTGCCTCTAACCGCTAGGCTACCTGCCTCTAACCGCTAGGCTACCTGCCTCTAACCGCTAGGCTACCTGCCTCTAACCGCTAGGCTTCCTGCCTCTAACCGCTAAGCTACCTGCCTCTAACCGCTAGGCTACCTGCCTCTAACCGTTAGGCTACCTGCCTCTAACCGCTAGGCTACCTGCCTCTAACCGTTAGGCTACCTGCCTCTAACCTCTAGGCTACATGCCGCCCCAAAATAGTCATATGATTTGGAATATTCAATTACTCAGTTAATGTGTATCACTTCTCAGAACTCATCACGCATTGCAAGTGTTCTTCCTGTTCCACATGCAACAATGTAGTGGTACTAACATATTTACAAACTTATTTGATGTTGTAAATGTTATGGTTTCTGCTTGTCAGGATATGAATATGGACCTGGACCCCCCCTCCATGAAGGATGGACGACACCGACCGGATGGCAGGAAGTCACCATCAGGATCTAGGTGAGTGCTGGTCAGGTGGCCAGTCCCTATTGGTTAATGGCTAAAGACAGCGTTCAAATGGCCGGTCCCTATTGGTTAACGGCTAAAGACAGCGTTCAAATGGTCAGTTCGTATTGGTTAACGGCTAAAGACGGCGTTCAAATGGGCAGTTTCTATTGGTTAACGGCTAAAGACGGCGTTCAAATGGCCAGTTCCTATTGGTTAACTTCTTGGCGCTACAGATCCCTTTAGCGGGATCATTTTCCTAAACAACTGCTGAATTGCAGGGCGCCAATTATTACAAAAAATATTTATAATCATGCAATCACAAGTGAAATATACCAAAACACAGTTTAGCTTGTTGTTAATCCACCTATCGTGTCAGATTTTGAAAATATGCTTTACAGCGAAAGCAATCCAAGCTTTTGTGAGTGTATCAATCAATGCTAGAACAGCTAGCCCCAAATTAGCATGGTCACGAAAGTCAGAAAAGCAATAAAATTAATCGCTTACCTTTGATAATCTTCGGATGTTTGCACTCACGAGACTCCCAGTTACACAATAAATGTTATTTTTGTTCGATAAATATTACTTTTATAACAAAAAAACGCCATTTGGGTTGTGCGTTATGTTCAGAAAACCACAGCCTCGTTCCGTTCGACGAAAATTCCAAAAAGTATCCATAATGTTCGTAGAAACATGTCAAATATTTTTTATAATCAACCCTCAGGTTGTTTTTAACATACATAATCGATAATATTTCAACCGGACCGTAACCTATTCAATAAAAGAGAGAAAGACAATGGAGAGCTACCCCTCTTGCGCACAGGAACTAATCAAAGGACACCTGACTAGTTTTGAAAAATCTTGCTAATTTTTCAAAATAAAAGCCTGAAACTATGTCTAAAGCCTGGTCACAGCCTGAGGAAGCCATTGGAAAAGGAATCTGGTTGATACCCCTTTAAATGGAAGAGGGGCAGTCAATGGAACAGGGATTAAAGAAAAGAATGCACTTCCGGGTTGGATTTCCTCAGGTTTTTGCCTGCAAAATCAGTTTTGTTATACTCACAGACAATATTTTGTGTGTGTTTTCTATCCTAATCTGTAAATTATATGCATATTCTACGATCTGGACCTGAGAAATAGTCCGTTTACCTTGGGAACGTTATTTTATTTATTTTTTAAAGGAAGAAGAAAAAAAAGAAATCTGACCCATAGCGTCAAGAAGTTAACAGCTAAAGACAGCTTTCAAATGGCCAGTTTCTATTGGTTAACGGCTAAAGACAGTGTTCAAATGGCCAGTTCGTATTGGTTAACGGCTAAAGACAGTGTTCAAATGGCCAGTTCGTATTGGTTAACGGCTAAAGACTGTGTTCAAATGGCCAGTTTCTATTGGTTAACATCTAAAGACAGTGTTCAAATGGTCAGTTTGTATTGGTTAACGGCTAAAGACGGCGTTCAAATGGCCCGTTTCTATTGGTTAACGGCTAAAGACAGTGTTCCAATGGCCCTTTTCTATTGCCTGGTGTGTGAGGTCTTGTACCATGTTTATTACCTGGTGTGTGAGGAGAACAATTTTAAGTATTTGAGTGGTTTTTTTTATGATAAGAAATGACCTGAAAGTTAATGAATGAAATGTTTTTGGAGTGTTTCGTGCGTCGCTGCCCCTTTAAGGGGCGGGGCGTTACCGTGGTAACCGGGCACTCACAGACACCTCGTGATGAGAAGAGAATCTCCAGTCTCTTGCAGCAGTTGCAGAAAACTTAAACTAACATTGAAAAATAAAATATAGAAACCTAGCGTGTGAACAAAAGGATGCCAACAAAAGACGAAGACTTAAGTTACACTTTTAGAATACTTTCTTTAGGATTTAAGAAAAATGGACTCTTCCCAAATACTGTGTGTGACCACCTACCAACGTGGCTGGTGAAATAGACTTTCTTACTCGCAAATTACAAAATCTACCCGCATTTGGCGGAAGTTAATTTCCAACCCTGGTTCCTATTGGTTAATGTTCAAATGGCCAGTTCCTATTGGTTAATGTTCAAATGGCCAGTTCCTATTGGTTAATGTTCAAATGGCCAGTTCCTATTGGTTAATGTTCAAATGGCCAGTTCCTATTGGTTAAGACCCTTGATCAGCCTTGATCAGATGAAATTATGATCAAGGCTTTATCCGCAATTTTATATTCCATTGTTGTGCGACTCGAGCACAATTCCCTCCCGCATTTTAAGCCCTGCTTACCCAAACTCATGATTTGTTGTGAGATTTGTTTTTCTCCCCCATTTCAAAATGTCCAAGATAAGCTAACATCCTCTCCAGACCTTGTGTTGTTGCCTACCTTACGTTGCTCCAAGGTGTGGGATTTCCGAGGCTTGCCAAGCAGTAATATAAGCGGTATGTGATTTGTGTCTGTTCTCTCTAGGTCTCCTAAGAGGAGGCGGTCGCGGTCCAACTCTAGAACACAACGGTCCAGAAACAGACGCTCTCGCTCACGGTCCAGAGAGCGCCGCAGACACTCCCCACGGTCACGCTCCCAGGAACGCAGGGAGAGAGAGAAGGAGAAGGAGAAAGAGAGGGAGAGACGGCAGAAAGGACTGCCACAGCCCAAGGCTGACACGCTGAGCGGTGAGACAACTCTCTCGCTCTCTCTTTCTTCACCTAGTCAGTCTATGTCATGGAAAGAGCAGGTGTTCTTAATGTTTTGTACACTGTGTGTGTGTATATATATATAATATTGGTTCCCTTTCCAAAGTGAATCACTGTCACTTAATCTGTCATTATTTCTCTCTCTCTCCCTGTCTCTCTCCCTGTCTCTCTCTCTCTCCTCTCTCTCTCTCTCTCTCTCTCTCTCTCTCTCTCTCTCTCTCTCTCTCTCTCTCTCTCTCTCTCTCTCTCTCTCTCTCTCTCTCTCTCTTTCTCCCTGTCTGTCTCTCTTTCCCTCTCTCCCTCTCTCTGTCTCTCTCTCTCTCTCTCCCTGTCTCTGTCCCCATGTCCCACCGCTCCTCCAGTGTGTAGTACCACTCTGTGGGTGGGTCAGTTGGACAAGAGAACACAGCAGCAGGACGTAGCCTGTCTACTGGAGGAGTTTGGACAGATAGACTCCATCAACGTAAGTTTTGTGTGTGTGTGTGTGTGTGTGTGTGTGTGTGTGTGTGTGTGTGTGTGTGTGTGTGTGTGTGTGTGTGTGTGTGTGTGTGTGTGTGTGTGTGTGTGTGTGTGTGTGTGTGTGTGTGTGTGTGTGTGTGTGTGTGTTTAAACCAGACACTGACTCTTTAGGTTGCTCTTAAATAATTCAAATTTATAATCTCTGATTTCTTGTGCCAATATCTTCCAATTCACTTGGTAAGCTCCTTCCTCTCCTCTCCTCCCTCCTGTACCCTCCTCTCCACCCTCCTCACCTCTCCCCTTGTCTCCTCTCTTCCCTCCTCTATCTCCCTCTCCCCTCTCTCCTTCTCCTCCCCTTTCTCCCTCTCCCCTCTCCTTTCCCCCGTCTCCTCTCTCCTCCCTCCTCTCCCCTCTCTTTCCTCTCCCCTCTGTTTCCTCTCCCCTCCCTCTCCTCTCCCCTCTCTCTCCTCTCCCCTCTCTCTCCTCTCCCCTCCCCTCTCTCCTTCTCCTCTCCTTTCTCCTCCCTCCTCTCCTCTCCCTCTCCCTCTCCTCCCTCCTCTCCCTCTCCTCCCTCCTCTCCCTTCCCTCCTCTCCCTCTCCTCCCTCCTCTCCCCTCCCCTCTCTCCTTCTCCTCCCCCCTCTCCCTCTCCTCCCTCTCCCTCTCCCTCTCCTCCCTCCTCTCCCGTCCCCTCTCCTCTCTCAGATGATTCCTCCCCGAGGTTGTGCCTACATTGTCATGGTCCACAGACAGGATGCCTTCAGAGCTCTGCAGAAACTCAGCAGAGGATCCTACAAAGTCAACCAGAAAGCCATCAAGGTATGTGGGCTCTGTTAGAATAAAGGGCCGGTTTCCCGGTTTCCCGGACACAGAGCCTTGCCTTGTGCTAGACATCCTAAAAAAGCAAGTTCAATTAAGTGCTTCTTAGTTTATGACTAGGCTAAGTCTGTGTCCGGGAAACCGGCCATGAAAGTAAATCTGAATATTGATTTAATATGTATTTTATCGTCTCTCGTCCCCAGATCGCGTGGGCGTTGAATAAAGGTATCAAAGCAGAGTTGAAGCAGTACTGGGATGTAGAGCTGGGCGTTACCTTCATCCCCTGGTCTAAGATACGACAGGACCAGCTAGAGGACATCAGAGAGGGAGGGACGCTGGACCCAGACACACTGGACCCAGGTAATAACACACACTGGACCCAGGTAATAACACACACTGGACCCAGGTAATAACACACACTGGACCCAGGTAATAACACACACTGGACCCAGGTAATAACACACACTGGACCCAGGTAATAACACACACTGGACCCAGGTAATAACACACACTGGACCCAGGTAATAACACACACTGGACCCAGGTAATAACACACACTGGACCCAGGTAATAACACACACTGGACCCAGGTAATAACACACACTGGACCCAGGTAATAACACACACTGGACCCAGGTAATAACACACACTGGACCCAGACACACTGGACCCAGGTAATAACACACACTGGACCCAGACACACTGGACCCAGGTAATAACACACACTGGACCCAGACACACTGGACCCAGGTAATAACACACACTGGACCCAGGTAATAACACACACTGGACCCAGACACACTGGACCCAGGTAATAACACACACTGGACCCAGATACACTGGCCCCAGACACACTGGACCCAGGTAATAACACACACTGGACCCAGGTAATAACACACACTGGACCCAGGTAATAACACACACTGGACCCAGGTAATAACACACACTGGACCCAGGTAATAACACACACTGGACCCAGGTAATAACACACACTGGACCCAGGTAATAACACACACTGGACCCAGGTAATAACACACACTGGACCCAGGTAATAACACACACTGGACCCAGGTAATAACACACACTGGACCCAGGTAATAACACACACTGGACCCAGGTAATAACACACACTGGACCCAGGTAATAACACACACTGGACCCAGGTAATAACACACACTGGACCCAGACACACTGGACCCAGGTAATAACACACACTGGACCCAGACACACTGGACCCAGGTAATAACACACACTGGACCCAGACACACTGGACCCAGGTAATAACACACACTGGACCCAGGTAATAACACACACTGGACCCAGACACACTGGACCCAGGTAATAACACACACTGGACCCAGATACACTGGCCCCAGACACACTGGACCCAGGTAATAACACACACTGGACCCAGACACACTGGACCCAGACACACTGGACCCAGACACACTGGACCCAGGTAATAACACACACTGGACCCAGGTAATAACACACACTGGACCCAGGTAATAACACACACTGGACCCAGGTAATAACACACACTGGACCCAGACACACTGGACCCAGACACACTGGACCCAGGTAATAACACACACTGGACCCAGACACACTGGACCCAGACACACTGGACCCAGGTAATAACACACACTGGACCCAGGTAATAACACACACTGGACCCAGACACACTGGACCCAGACACACTGGACCCAGGTAATAACACACACTGGACCCAGGTAATAACACACACTGGACCCAGGTAATAACACACACTGGACCCAGGTAATAACACACACTGGACCCAGATACACTGGACCCAGACACACTGGACCCAGACACACTGGACCCAGGTAATAACACACACTGGACCCAGATACACTGGACCCAGACACACTGGACCCAGGTAATAACACACACTGGACCCAGACACACTGGACCCAGGTAATAACACACACTGGACCCAGATACACTGGACCCAGACACACTGGACCCAGGTAATAACACACACTGGACCCAGGTAATAACACACACTGGACCCAGGTAATAACACACACTGGACCCAGGTAATAACACACACTGGACCCAGGTAATAACACACACTGGACCCAGGTAATAACACACACTGGACCCAGACACACTGGACCCAGACACACTGGACCCAGGTAATAACACACACTGGACCCAGGTAATAACACACACTGGACCCAGGTAATAACACACACTGGACCCAGGTAATAACACATACTGGACCCAGGTAATAACACACACTGGACCCAGACACACTGGACCCAGACACACTGGACCCAGACACACTGGACCCAGGTAATAACACACACTGGACCCAGGTAATAACACACACTGGACCCAGGTAATAACACACACTGGACCCAGGTAATAACACACACTGGACCCAGATACACTGGCCCCAGACACACTGGACCCAGGTAATAACACACACCTGGACCCAGACACACTGGACCCAGGTAATAACACACACCTGGGCCATGTTCAGTACTAAAATGTTCTGGAATTTTGCAGATAGAAATACCACAAATAGAACCAACACGATTCCTTATTCTACATGTCTACATGGTGTATATTTCTATCTGAACGTTTCCTGAAACGTTGGGTCCTGCTGAACGCACCCCAGGTAAACACAAAACTGAACACACCTTCCTGCAAGCGTATATATATCTTAATAAGCCTCAGCGAATATGACGAGCAGCACCACAGATATAGAGATGAACGCGATGCAAGACTTCATTGTCACACAGAGTATCTGCACCTGTTTACAGGTGTGTTTCACGCTGCTACAACGATGGCAGCTACGGGGCCAAAAACAGCAGACAAGTTTTGCCTTGCGGTTCAATGCTCACACACACACACACACACACACACACACACACACCTGTATAGTACCTGTCTGACCACGTGTCCCTTGTTTGACAGAGTGGAGGAGTGTTCAGAGTAACCAGGAGACACCAGAGGAGTTCAGACAAAATGGCCGCTCTGAGCCGTTAGCCACGGTGGAGGACACAGCTGGGACCGCACCTGTAGCCACTCCTGTACAGGTAAATATTTTAGTTTGTTCCCTTTATCATAGATACCTATGCTCTACCTCAGTGAGCTAACACTTTTTTCCAGATTCTGTATGGCACCCTATCCCCTATATAGTGCACTACTTTAGACCGGAGCCCTATGGCACCCTATTCCCTATATAGTGCACTACTTTAGACCAGAGTCCTCTCCAATATCTAGGGTGCCATTTCAGTGGGTGCCACTTGGGTCACTCTCCAACCCTCTGTGTAACAGGCTCCTCCCTCGTCGTCTCCCCAGGTACATCCGGTCCAGGTGCAGTCGATGGGAGGTGTAGGTTCTCTCCAGCAGCACCCCTCCTTCCCCCCTGGGCCTGGCCCTCCTGGTGGTCCCCCCATGGGCCTGCCTCCCCCTTCCTTCCCCCCTGGTGTACCACCCGGACCTCCTCCCTCCTTCATGAGACCGGGACCAAGGTTCAACCCCATGCAGATGATGCCACCAGGTAACACTACAAGATATCTCTATCAAAACCTTTCTCTCTCTCTCTATAAAGATCTCGCTCTATCAAAACCTTTCTCTCTCTGTCTCGATATCTCTCTATTAAGATATCTCTCTCTCTCTCTATCAAGATATCGCTCTATCAAGATATCTCTCTGTCTCTCTATCAAAATCTTTCTCTCTATCAATATATCTCTCTATCAAAACCTCTCTGTCTCGATATCTCTCTATCAAGATATCTCTCTCTCTCTCCACCAGGTTTCCTTCCGCCTGGGTCGATGCCCCTGGGCCCCTCTGGCCCCCCTCCCTCAGCAGCAGGGGGTGTAGGGGGAGTTGAGCTGTCTCTGGATCCAGCCGGCCTGGGTTTGTAACCTTAACCAGAGATCATAGTAGAATAGTCTTTTACTAAAAGTTGTAGAGTAAGAGGACAGAGTAGACTGGGAGCGCGGAGAGTAGACTGGGAGCAGGAGAGTAGACTGGGAGCGAGGAGAGTAGACTGGGAGCGTGGAGAGTAGACTGGGAGCAGGAGAGTAGACTGGGAGCAGGAGAGTAGACTGGGAGCGTGGAGAGTAGACTGGGAGCGTGGAGAGTAGACTGGGAGCAGGAGAGTAGACTGGGAGCGTGGAGAGTAGACTGGGAGCGTGGAGAGTAGACTGGGAGCAGGAGAGTAGACTGGGAGCAGGAGAGTAGACTGGGAGCAGGAGAGTAGACTGGGAGCAGGAGAGTAGACTGGGAGCAGGAGAGTAGACTGGGAGCAGGAGAGTAGACTGGGAGCAGGAGAGTAGACTGGGAGCAGGAGAGTAGACTGGGAGCGTGGAGAGTAGACTGGGAGCAGGAGAGTAGACTGGGAGCAGGAGAGTAGACTGGGAGCAGGAGAGGAGACTGGGAGCAGGAGAGTAGACTGGGAGCGAGGAGAGTAGACTGGGAGCAGGAGAGTAGACTGGGAGCAGGAGAGGAGACTGGGAGCAGGAGAGGAGACTGGGAGCAGGAGAGGAGACTGGGAGCAGGAGAGTAGACTGGGAGCAGGAGAGTAGACTGGGAGCAGGAGAGTAGACTGGGAGCAGGAGAGTAGACTGGGAGCAGGAGAGTAGACTGGGAGCGCGGAGAGTAGATTGTCTAGTACCTGACAGAGATGTTAATCAGACCATGTATTTTTAACCTGTATTCTCTGTCTCTGTTCCCTCATCAGGTAACCAGGTGCCTGGTCCTCCAGGGGGCTCACCAGGCGGTCCCATCCCGCTGTCTGGAGGTCTTCTTGGGGCTCGCCCCGGCATGATCCCCCTCCAGCGCCCTCCAGTCCACTCTCCTGGTCCGGTCCTCCCCCCACCTCACATGCAGCGCTTCCCTCCTCCCCACGGTGGCCCACATGGCCCACACCCCCCTCGGGGCCCCCCCCACCACAACATGCCACCCCAGATGATGCCCCCCAACAGGGGCCCCCACCCTCACATGATGCACCACGATGGCCCCCCTCCGCCGCCCGGGGGCCCACGAGGGTTTGGGATGGGCATGCCCCCTTCCCATCCCATGAGGGGTCCCTTCCCTCCCCACGGGCCCCTCCCTGGGGGGCCCCCACCACCCTTCATGAGGGGGGGCCCTCGAGGGCCAGAGGGGCCGGAGGAGATTGAGGGGAGGGGGCCCCCCAGGGGCGAGAGACCTGGGTTTAGGGACAGAGATCCAGATAGGGAGCGAGAGAGGGACTGGGAGAGGGATAGAGAGAGGGAGAGGTTTGGTGGAGGGGGGAGGCGGTTTGGGGACGGAGGGAGAGGAGGAGGAGGAGGAGGAGGATGGGGAGAGAGGATGGAGGAAAGGGAAAGGTTTGGGGGGTGGCAGGAGGATGGGGGAGAGCCGAGAGGAGGGGGAGGGTGGGAGAGAGATAGAGACAGGCGGGACTGGAGAGAGAGACGAAGCAGTCCTGATGGAGAGAGGGAGCGAGGGAGAGGAGGAGACGGAGGAGAGAGTGAGCGCGGAAGGAGTGCGGGAGGAGAGAGGGAGCGAGGTAGAGGATCAGAGGTAGGGGAGAGGGGGAGAGGAGAGGTAGGAGAAAGGGGGTTGGGAGAGAGGGGGAGAGGTAGAGGAGAGGTTGGAGAAAGGGGTGTAGGAGAGAGGGGTGTAGGAGAGAGGGGGAGAGGTAGAGGAGAGGTAGGAGAAAGGGGTGTAGGAGAAAGGGGTGTAGGAGAGAGGGGGAGAGGTAGAGGAGAGGTAGGAGAAAGGGGTGTAGGAGAGAGGGAGAGAGGTAGAGGAGAGGTAGGAGAAAGGGGGTTGGGAGAGAGGGGGAGAGGTAGAGGAGAGGTAGGAGAGAGGGGGAGAGGTAGAGGAGAAAGGGGGTTGGGAGAGAGGGGAAGAGGTAGAGGAGAGGTAGGAGAAAGGGGGGTAGGAGAGAGGGGTAGAGGAGAGGTAGGAGAAAGGGGGGTAGGAGAGAGGGGGAGAGAGGTAGGAGAGAGGGGGCGCGGCGGGAGTGAGGGAGGAGAGGGAGAGCGGCAGAGGCGACCGAGGAACAGAGAGAGGACATCTCGTTGGGACACAGACGATCGACTAGGAGACAAAGCAGAGGTAGAACCAGAGAAGGTGGAACTCAAGCTCCGGAACTCTGACGACAACAACACAGAAACCCTCCCACCTACTACTACTACTGTTGTTGCTGCTGCTACGACAGAACCCTCTAAAGAACCTCCTACGGATTCTAAAGATTCCACTGTAGAACCCTTCCAATCCCAACAGAAGGTGGAATCGGAACCCTCTGGCCTCCCTGTTGAAGTGACTGCTACAGAACCGCGTGTGGAGTGTGTTTCTGGATCTACAAGTCAACCTCAGCCCATAGAGAAAACACATGTGGCTGAGACACAGGAGACTGAGGCAGTCATAGGCTAGTGGCTACCAAATGAAACCTTTTTTTATTTTTTTTTATTTTTTATGTTAGCCTAGGTGCCAGTCTGTTTCTGCCTTCATGACAACTCCTGTCACTAACTCCTTTGTGGAATTATCATGTTTGGCTTGATATTTACTGCAATGGAGCTGGCAAGAGCACAAACGGATCTGGGACCAGGCTAGTTTGATGTTGCCCCTCAACCACAGATATAGAATCAGATTCCCCTTATCCCTCCAATTGTAACCTTAGCCATAGGGGATGGTAATATACAGAGCATTCGGAAAGTATTCAGGCCCCCCCCCCCCCGATCAATCTACAAACAATACTCCATAATTACAAAGCAAAAAAACAGTATTTTAGAAATGTTTGCAAACGTATTAAAAATAAGAAACTGAAATATCACATTTACATAAGTATTCAGACCCTTTACTCAGTACTTTGTTGTAGCACCTTTGGCAGAGATTACAGCCTCGAGTCTTCTTAGGTATGACGCTACAAGCTTGGCACACCTGTATTTGGGGAGTTTCTCCCATTCTTCTCTGCAGATCCTCTCAAGCTCTGTCAGGTTGGATGGGGAACTTCGCTGCAGAGCTTTTTTCAGGTCTCTCCAGAGATGTTGGATCGGGTTCAAGTCCGGGCTCTGGCTGGGCCACTCGAGGACATTCAGAGACTTGTCCCGAAGCCACTCCTGCGTTGTCTTGGCTGTGTGCTTAGGGTCATTGTCCTGTTGGAAGGTGAACCATCGCCCCAGTCTGAGGTCCTGAGCGCTCTGGAACAGGTTTTCATCAAGGATCTCTCTGTACTTTGCTCCGTTCATCTTTCCCTCGATCCTGACTAGTCTCCCAGTCCCTGCTGCTGAAAAACATCCCCACAGCATGATGCTGCCACCACCATGCTTCACCGTAGGGATGGTGCCAGGTTTCCTCCAGATGTGACGCTTGGCATTCAGGCCAAAGAGTTCAATCTTGGTT
>NC_092109.1:42965476-42988336 GCF_045679555.1 Salvelinus alpinus
ACATATATATACACTGCTCAAAAAAATTAAGGGAACACTTAAACAACACAACTCCAAGTTAATCACACTTCTGTGAAATCAAACTGTCCACTTAGGAAGCAACACTGATTGACAATACATTTCACATGCTGTTGTGCAAATGGAATAGACAAAAGGTGGAAATGATAGGCAATTAGCAAGACACCCCCAATAAAGGAGTGGTTCTGCAGGTGGTGACCACAGACCACTTCTCAGTTCCTATGCTCCAGCAGGCCACAAATGTGCATGTGTCTGCTCAAACGGTCAGAAACAGACTCCATGAGGGTGGTATGAGGGCCCGACGTCCACAGGTGGGGGTTGTGCTTACAGCCCAACACCGTGCAGGACGTTTGGCATTTGCCAGAGAACACCAAGATTGGCAAATTCGCCACTGGCACCCTGTGCTCTTCACAGATGAAAGCAGGTTCACACTGAGCACATGTGACAGACGTGACAGAGTCTGGAGACGCCGTGGAGAACGTTCTGCTGCCTGCAACATCCTCCAGCATGACCGGTTTGGCGGTGGGTCAGTCATGGTGTGGGGTGGCATTTCTTTTTGGGGCCGCACAGCCCTCCATGTGCTCGCCAGAGGTAGCCTGACTGCCAGTAGGTACCGAGATGAGATCCTCAGACCCCTTGTGAGACCATATGCTGACACATGCACATTTGAGGCCTGCTGGAGGTCATTTTGCACAGCTCTGGCAGTGCTCCTCCTTGCACAAAGGCGGAGGTAGCGGTCCTGCTGCTGGGTTGTTGCCCTCCTACGGCCTCCTCCACGTCTCCTGATGTACTGGCCTGTCTCCTGGTAGCGCCTCCATGCTCTGGACACTACGCTGACAGACACAGGAAACCTTCTTGCCACAGCTCGCATTGATGTGCCATCCTGGATGAGCTGCACTACCTGAGCCACTTGTGTGGGTTGTAGACTCCGTCTCATGCTACCACTAGAGTGAAAGCACCGCCAGCATTCAAAAGTGACCAAAACATCAGCCAGGAAGTATAGGAACTGAGAAGTGGTCTGTGGTCACCACCTGCAGAACCACTCCTTTATTGGGGGTGTCTTGCTAATTGCCTATAATTTCCACCTTTTGTCTATTCCATTTGCACAACAGCATGTGAAATGTATTGTCAATCAGTGTTGCTTCCTAAGTGGACAGTTTGATTTCACAGAAGTGTGATTGACTTGGAGTTACATTGTGTTGTTTAAGTGTTCCCTTTATTTTTTTGAGCAGTGTATATACAGTACCAGTCAAAAGTTTGGACACATCTACTCATTCAAGAGTTTTTCTTTATTTTTACTATTTTCTACATTGTAGAATAATAGTGAAGACATCAAAACTATGAAATAACACATATGGAATCATGTAGTAACCTAAAAAGTGTTAAATAAATCAAATAAATATATTTTATATTTGAGATTCTTCAAAGTAGCCACACTTTGCCTTGACAGCTTTGCACACTCTTGGCATTCCCTCAACCAGCTTCATGAGGTAGTCACCTGGAATGCATTTCAATTAACAGGTGTGCCTTGTTAAAAGTTAATTTGTGGAATTTCTTACCTTCTTATTAATGCATTTGAGACAATCAGTTGTGTTGTGACAAGGTAGGGTGGGTATACAGAAGATAGCTCTATTTGGTAAAATACCAAGTCCATATTATGGCAATAACAGCTCAAATATGCAAAGAGAAACGACAGTCCATCATTACTTTAATGTCACACCCTGATCTGTTTCACGTGTCTTTGTGATTGTCTCCACCCCCCTCCAGGTGTAGCCCATCTTCCCCATTATCCCCTGTGTTCTCTGTCTGTTGCCAGTTCATTTTGCACATTCATACCTACCAGCGTTTTCCCCCTTGTTCCTGTACTCTGGATTACTGACCTCTGCCTGCCCTGACCCTGAGCCTATAGTGCCTGTTTTCTAGTTGTTTTCCCGGTTTTGACCTTTTCTGCCTGCCCTGACTCTGAGCCTGCCTACCGTCCCGTACCTTTGCCCCACTACTCTGGATTACCGACCTCTGCCTGACCCTGACCCTGTCTGCCATCCTGTACCTTTGACTGCCCATGTTCAAATTAATAAACTTTTGTTACTTCGTCATTGTCTGTCTTACCTTCAAACGTGTTACTTTCTTGAAAATTTCAAGAACTTAGAAAGTTTCTTCCAGTGCAGTTGCAAAAAACATCAAGCGCTATGATGAAACTGTCTCTCATGAGGACCGCCACAGGAAAGGAAGACCCAGAGTTACCTCTGCTGCAGAGAATATGTTCATTAAAGTTAACTGCACCTCAGATTGCAGCCCAAATAAATGCTTCACAGAGTTGAAGTAACAGACACATCTCAACATCGACTGTTTAGAGAAGACTGTGTGAATCAGGCCTTCATGTTGGAAAAGCATTCCAGGTGAAGCTGGTTGAGAGAATGCCAAGAGTGTGCAAAGCTGTCATCAAGGCAAAAGGGTGATATATTTTGATTTAACACTTTTTTGGGTTACTACATGATTCCATATGTGTTATTTCATCATTTTGATGCTTTCAATATTATTCTACAATGTAGAAAATAGTAAAAAAATAAACAAAAACCCTTGAATGAGTAGGTGTGTCCAGACTTTTAACTGGTACTGTACATATTACGTCAACTACCTCTACCACTGCACATTGACTCGGTAGTGGTACCCCTTGTATGTATATAGCCTTGTTATTTTACTGTGTTACTATGAACTTTTAAGACATTTTTTGGTTAAGGGCTTGTAAGTAAGCATTTCACAGTAAAGTCTACACCTGTTGTATTCGGCCATGTGACAAATACATGTGATTTGCTTTGGCTCGGATAAGGCTACTTTATCTTAAATCAATTTACAGTTAACACACATAGTACCAGACCTTGGTTCAAATACTATTTAAATTAAATTCACATACATTTTGAAGTAAGTATTCAGATATATTTTATTTGAAAATACAAGTATTGGGAAAGTATTGCAATGTATTTGAAAATACTCAAAAACACAAGATTATTTTCAAATACAAATGAATACTCCCATGCATTTGGACCCAGGTCCTTAAGAGTATTTGAAATAATGCATTTGGAAAATATTGTAGCGATCTTAACCCAAGAGAGGCGTGTACACATGAGGGACTTGGTTTAGAGAAGCTTGGGGACACGCTCTCCCGAAGGAAGGGGGGGGGGGGGGGGTATTGTAGTGACCTTAACCAAACATCTAGCAACCTCTTCAAGAGGTTTAGACCTCTTGGCGTAACGGTTAGGTTAACGGGTTTGCTTGACAGTTGTTGGACACGAGTTCGAGTGCTGGTCGGAGCTACAATACTTTCAAATACATCCAATTAAAGTCGTTGATTTCAGCCACATTATTAGGAAATACTCAAAATACAGTAAATAGGTATGTTTAAATATATAATAAAATACACAAGTCTATATAGTACTATGTCTAGGGTATATGTGTTAACTTTAAAATCAGCTCACTTCTGACTCTGTTTTACAACATTGGAGTTGTAGGTTTGGTATCAAGAATAAGCCGATTAAAATTGGGTCAAACTGGAACAACTAAACACATAACCAGAGTTGTATTATACGACGCTAGCTAGATCTCTGGCTTTTCTCAAACTAGCCAGCTTCAATTAGTTTCACATTCCAGCTCGGACTTCATCCGTAATTTAGTAGTGGTATTGTAACACACCAAAAAACTTGTGATTTAATAAAATATTTCTCTAATGAAGGGGACGATGATGCAATCTTTGCGAGAGGGAGGTGAATCTGATTACAAACTCGATAAATGGAGTTAGCCTGCCCAGGAACAGGTTAATATTGAAGGATTCGTTGCCATAGAAATATACCTGGCTAAAAAGGTGAGTCGTCGTGCGACTGGTTATCCTGAGTTGAACTCAAAATTGACCAAAGTTACCTCGCCGACTACTCAAACCTGATTCACAGTATTGGGGTCAGGGGAAGAACGCACTACTCTACCACCTCTGACGGCATACGATGTACAAAGCATGTACAACCAGGGCGGATCATAGGTCACAAATCTGGTGATATGGATTAAACTTTACATGGATAGATGAACTCTGGTCATGTAAATTAAATCACGCTTATTACTTTTGCAGTATGATCATTTAACTTGTATCCTAAAATCCTGCAACAGACTAGCGTCCTGTCCAGAGGGTGTACGCCTACCTGTCAATCATGCCGCCTCCCGCTACAGAAACAAAAGATACAGCGCCTTCGGAAAGGATTCGGGCAACTTTGGTTTTTCCACATTTTGTTACGTTACAGCCTCATTCTAAAATGTATTAAATAAAATAAAAAAATCCTCAGCAATCTACACACAATAACCCACAATGAGAAAGCGGAAAAACGCGCTTAGACATTTTTGCAAATACAAAAATACCTTATTTACATCAGTATTCAGACCCTTTGCTATAAGACTCTACATTGAGCTCAGGTGCATCCTGTTTCCATTGATCATCCTTGCAATGTTTCTACAACTTGATTGGAGTCCACCTGTGGTAAATTCAATTGATTGAACATGATTTGGAAAGGCACACACCTGTCTATATAAGGTCCCCACAGTTGACAGAGCAAAAACCAAGCCATGAGGTCGAAGGAATTGTCCGTAGAGCTTAGAGACAGGATTGTGTGGAGGCACAGCTCTGGAGAAGGGTAGCAAAAAATATCTGCAGCATTGAAGGTCCCCAAGAACACAGTGGCCTCCATTCTTAAATGGAAGATGTTTGGAACCACCAAGACTCTTCCTAGAGCTGGCTGCCCGGCCAAATTGAGCAATCGGGAGAGAAGGGCCTTGGTCAGGGATGTGACCAAGAACCTGATGGTCACTCTGACAGAGCTCCAGAGTCTGTGGAGATGGGAGAACCTTCCAGAAGGACAACCATCTCTGCAGCACTCCACCAATCAGGCCTTTATGGTAGAGTGGCCAGACGGAAGCCACTCCTCAGTAAAAGGCACGACAGCCCGTTTGGAGTTTGCCAAAAGGCACCTAAAGACTCTCAGACCATGAAAAACAAGATTCTCTGGTCTAATGAAACCAAGATTGAGCTCTTTGGCCTGAATGCCAAGCGTCACATCTGGAGGAAACCTGGCACCATCCCTACGGTGAAGCATGGTGGTGGCAGCATCATGCTGTGGGGATGTTTTTCAGCAGCAGGGACTGGGAGACTAGTCAGGATCGAGGCAAAGATGAACATAGCGAAGTACACAGAGATCCTTGATGAAAACCTGCTCCAGAGCGCTCAGGACCTCAGACTGGGGCGAAGGTTCACGTTCCAACAGGACAACGACTCTAAACACACAGCCAAGACAACGCAGGAGTGGCTTCGAGACAAGTCTCTGAATGTCCTTGAGTGGCCCAGCCAAAGCCCAGACTTGAACCCAATCGAACATCTCTGGAGAGACCTGAAAATAGCTGTGCAGCAACGCTCCCCATCCAACCTGACAGAGCTTGAGAGGATCTGTAGAGAATGAGAGAAATCTCCAAATACAGGTGTGCTAAGTTTGTAGCATCCCAAAAAGACTGGATGCTGTAATCGCTGCCAAAGGTGCTTCAACAAAGTACTGAATACTTATGTAAATGTGATATGTTTTTGGGGGGGTTTTACATATGAGCAAAAATGTCTATAAAACTGTTTTTGCTTTGTCTTATGGGGTAGTGTGTCGATTGATTTATGTCATCCATTTTAAAATAAGGCTGTAATGTAACAAAATGTGGAAAAGTCAAGGGGTCTGAATACTTTCCGAAGGCACAGTCAGCTCCTGCCCTATGGGCCATTCTGGTCCAGATAAGGGCTCCTGCCCTATGGGCCATTCTGGCCCAGATAAGGGCTCCTGCCCTATGAGCCATTCTGGTCCAGATAAGGGCTCCTGCCCTGTGGGCCATTCTGGTCCAGATAAGGGCTCCTGCCCTGTGGGCCATTCTGGTTCAGATAAGGGCTCCTGCCCTATGGGCCATTCTGGTCCAGATAAGGGCTCCTGCCCTATGGGCCATTCTGGTCCAGATAAGGGCTCCTGCCCTATGGGCCATTCTGGTCCAGATAAGGGCTCCTGCCCTGTGGGCCATTCTGGTTCAGATAAGAGCTCCTGCCCCATGGGCCATTCTGGTCCAGATAAGGGCTCCTGCCCCATGGGCCATTCTGGTCCAGATAAGGGCTCCTGCCCTGTGGGCCATTCTGGTCCAGATAAGGGCTCCTGCCCTGTGGGCCATTCTGGTTCAGATAAGGGCTCCTGCCCTATGGGCCATTCTGGTCCAGATAAGGGCTCCTGCCCTATGGGCCATTCTGGCCCAGATAAGGGCTCCTGCCCTATGGGCCATTCTGGTCCAGATAAGGGCTCCTGCCCTGTGGGCCATTCTGGTTCAGATAAGAGCTCCTGCCCCATGGGCCATTCTGGTCCAGATAAGGGCTCCTGCCCTATGGGCCATTCTGGTTCAGATAAGGGCTCCTGCCCTATGGGCCATTCTGGTTCAGATAAGGGCTCCTGCCCTATGGGCCATTCTGGTTCAGATAAGGGCTCCTGCCCTATGGGCCATTCTGGTTCAGATAAGGGCTTCTGCCCTATGGGCCATTCTGGTTCAGATAAGGGCTTCTGCCCTATGGGCCATTCTGGTTCAGATAAGGGCTCCTGCCCTATGGGCCATTCTGGTCCAGATAAGGCCACTTCCTTTCCAGTTCACACTGTTCTATAGGTCTAGTATGCCAAGTTATCTTGTATAACTTGGTCCAGCTATCAAACCCTCAACACCAGTGTTGTAACACAGAGTCAGGAATAAGCTGATTAAAGTTGGATCAACAAACAAACGTGACACATGGACCCTGTTCAAAAACTTTAGGAGGAAGATAGGATGTATTTCTGAAGTTTTCACGCCGGAATATACTCTACATAAAGACCACTTCTAAGGTCTGAAAACAATCTAACAAACTTTGATTTTTTGTAGTGAAATATCACTTCGAAAAGGTCGATAACAGATTAGTTATTGAGCTCAGCAAAGAGGGGGGTGACTTCTCATCATGGTTTGAGAAATCAAATCAACAAATCAGAAAAAGGCTAGATCTGGTACGAAAATAGTTTATTATTAAAAACAATTTCCCTATCGCTGAAATATTGGATATTTAATTCCATTGTTTCTTTCTTTTAACTTAAAAATTAAAACAAACTTTTCATATCCTAAAGCCTTGCTGTAACATTTACCAGTTAAAAAAGAAAAACAGTACAGCAAAAAAAAAAGGGCCTTTTGTTCATTTTTTCCTGTCGTGATGCTCAAAATTAACAACATATTGATTGGTAACTGGCAATAAAAAAGCATATTTACAGCATCTAAACACCCTCAGACCTCTCCTTTCGCTTCACCTGGGTCGTATTCATTAGTGCGCACCGTAGCAAAATGCTTTGCAGCAGGAAAGCGAAAATGAGCATTTCTTATTGGACAAGTTCAGGTAGCTCCTCCCTGTTTCAGTCCATTTTGGTACCTAATGAATACAACCCTGAATTGAACTTGGTTTTGTCAAGTGTTTTCAAAACAACATTCCAGCTCCAAAGTAGGCGTAGTTAACTCAGAGGTCAAGGGTCAGAGTCCGTCAGTTAAAGCACTAAAACAGTCCTTCCAGTTACAGTATGGACTCCTGGCTTCCTTTCTTTACTTTGTCTGCAACCGATTGGACAAGTGAACACATCTAACCACATTGCTTTGTTTATGTCACAACTGGCACCCGATTTGGAATAGAATGCACCTGTTGTCTATTCAGAGCAGGAAGTGGAGGAGACGAGAACAGATTATTTAGATGACCCTGTTCCAACAATACTTTCAACAACAACAAAAAAAAAACGTCCTTTCCTCGTCTCCTTTCCTTCATGACCACTTGACGGATGTAAGGAACTGGGTGGGTTTTAGTTGACATCCATATTACTGATGATGCCTAGCACACACACTCTCTGTAGTGTGGTCACGAAGGAGAGGAGACAAGTGAAGGAGGCCATTGAGAGACTATTAGGGAACATATGTAGAAGTGACCTGTAACCCACTGATCCAGGATCAGATATTCACTTACATCCTAAATGGCAGCTTACAGTCCACTGACCAGGGCGCCCAGGTGACATATCCAGGGGCCTTCGGGAAAGTATTCAGACCCCTTGACTTTTTCCATTTAGTTACAGCCTTTATTCTAAAACTGATTAAAATGTTGTTTTTTAAACATCAATCTACACAAAATACCCCATAATCACAAAGCAAAAAAGTTATTTACATTTTTATATATATATATATATATATATATATATATATATATATATATATATATATATATATAGCAAATATATATAAAAAAACAATACAGAAATACCTTATTTACATAAGTATTCAGACCCTTTGCTATCAGACTCTAAATTGAGCTCAGGTGCATCCTGTTTCCATTGATCATCCTTGATGTTTCTACAACTTGATTGAAGTCCACCTGTGGTAAATTCAATTGATTGGACATGATTTGGAAAGGCACACACCTGTCTATATAAGGTCCCACAGTTGACAGAGCATGTCAGAGTTAAAACCAAGCCAAGAGGTCGAAGGAATTGTCCGTAGAGCTCCAAGACAGGATTGTGTTGAGACACAGCTCTGGAGAAGGGTACCAAAAAATGTCTGCAGCATTGAAGGTCCCCAAGAACACAGTGGCCTCCATTCTTAAATGGAATAAGTTTGGAACCACCAAGACTCTTCCTAGAGCTGGCCGCTCGGCCGAATTGAGCAATCGGGAGAGAAGGGTCTTGGTCAGGGAGGTGACCAAGAACCTGATGGTCACTCTGACAGAGCTCCAGAGTTCTCTGTGTAGATAGGAGAACCTTCCAGAAGGACAACCATCTCTGCAGCACTCCACCAATCAGGCCTTTATGGTAGAGTGGCCAGACGGAAGCCACTCATATGTGAAAGGCAAATGACAGCCCTCTTGGAGTTTGTCAAAAGGCACCTAAAGGACTCTGACCATGAGCAACAAGACTCTCTGGTCTGATGAAACCAAGATTGAACTCTTTGGCCTGAATGCCAAGCGTCACATCTGGAGGAAACCTGGCACCATCCCTACGGTGAAGCATGGTGGTGGCAGCATCATGCTGTGGGGATGTTTTTCAGCAGCAGGGACTGGGAGACTAGTCAGGATCGAGGCAAAGATGAACATAGCGAAGTACACAGAGATCCTTGATGAAAACCTGCTCCAGAGCGCTCAGGACCTCAGACTGGGGCGAAGGTTCACGTTCCAACAGGACAACGACTCTAAACACACAGCCAAGACAACGCAGGAGTGGCTTCGAGACAAGTCTCTGAATGTCCTTGAGTGGCCCAGCCAGAGCCCAGACTTGAACCCAATCGAACATCTCTGGAGAGACCTGAAAATAGCTGTGCAGCAAAGCTCCCCATCCAACCTGACAGAGCTTGAGAGGATCTGTAGAGAATGAGAGAAATCTCCAAATACAGGTGTGCTAAGTTTGTAGCATCCCAAAAAGACTGGATGCTGTAATCGCTGCCAAAGGTGCTTCAACAAAGTACTGAATACTTATGTAAATGTGATATGTTTTTGGGGGGGTTTTACATATGAGCAAAAATGTCTATAAAACTGTTTTTGCTTTGTCTTATGGGGTAGTGTGTCGATTGATTTAAAAAAATGTCATCCATTTTAAAATAAGGCTGTAATGTAACAAAATGTGGAAAAGTCAAGGGGTCTGAATACTTTCCGAAGGCACAGTCAGCTCCTGCCCTATGGGCCATTCTGGTCCAGATAAGGGCTCCTGCCCTATGGGCCATTCTGGCCCAGATAAGGGCTCCTGCCCTATGGGCCATTCTGGTCCAGATAAGGGCTCCTGCCCTATGGGCCATTCTGGTCCAGATAAGGGCTCCTGCCCTGTGGGCCATTCTGGTTCAGATAAGGGCTCCTGCCCTATGGGCCATTCTGGTCCAGATAAGGGCTCCTGCCCTATGGGCCATTCTGGTCCAGATAAGGGCTCCTGCCCTATGGGCCATTCTGGTCCAGATAAGGGCTCCTGCCCTGTGGGCCATTCTGGTTCAGATAAGAGCTCCTGCCCCATGGGCCATTCTGGTCCAGATAAGGGCTCCTGCCCTATGGGCCATTCTGGTTCAGATAAGGGCTCCTGCCCTATGGGCCATTCTGGTTCAGATAAGGGCTCCTGCCCTATGGGCCATTCTGGTTCAGATAAGGGCTCCTGCCCTATGGGCCATTCTGGTTCAGATAAGGGCTTCTGCCCTATGGGCCATTCTGGTTCAGATAAGGGCTTCTGCCCTATGGGCCATTCTGGTTCAGATAAGGGCTCCTGCCCTATGGGCCATTCTGGTCCAGATAAGGCCACTTCCTTTCCAGTTCACACTGTTCTATAGGTCTAGTATGCCAAGTTATCTTGTATAACTTGGTCCAGCTATCAAACCCTCAACACCAGTGTTGTAACACAGAGTCAGGAATAAGCTGATTAAAGTTGGATCAACAAACAAACGTGACACATGGACCCTGTTCAAAAACTTTAGGAGGAAGATAGGATGTATTTCTGAAGTTTTCACGCCGGAATATACTCTACATAAAGACCACTTCTAAGGTCTGAAAACAATCTAACAAACTTTGATTTTTTGTAGTGAAATATCACTTCGAAAAGGTCGATAACAGATTAGTTATTGAGCTCAGCAAAGAGGGGGGTGACTTCTCATCATGGTTTGAGAAATCAAATCAACAAATCAGAAAAAGGCTAGATCTGGTACGAAAATAGTTTATTATTAAAAACAATTTCCCTATCGCTGAAATATTGGATATTTAATTCCATTGTTTCTTTCTTTTAACTTAAAAATTAAAACAAACTTTTCATATCCTAAAGCCTTGCTGTAACATTTACCAGTTAAAAAAGAAAAACAGTACAGCAAAAAAAAAAGGGCCTTTTGTTCATTTTTTCCTGTCGTGATGCTCAAAATGAACAACATATTGATTGGTAACTGGCAATAAAAAAGCATATTTACAGCATCTAAACACCCTCAGACCTCTCCTTTCGCTTCACCTGGGTCGTATTCATTAGTGCGCACCGTAGCAAAATGCTTTGCAGCAGGAAAGCGAAAATGAGCATTTCTTATTGGACAAGTTCAGGTAGCTCCTCCCTGTTTCAGTCCATTTTGGTACCTAATGAATACAACCCTGAATTGAACTTGGTTTTGTCAAGTGTTTTCAAAACAACATTCCAGCTCCAAAGTAGGCGTAGTTAACTCAGAGGTCAAGGGTCAGAGTCCGTCAGATAAAAGCACTAAAACAGTCCTTCCAGTTACAGTATGGACTCCTGGCTTCCTTTCTTTACTTTGTCTGCAACCGATTGGACAAGTGAACACATCTAACCACATTGCTTTGTTTATGTCACAACTGGCACCCGATTTGGAATAGAATGCACCTGTTGTCTATTCAGAGCAGGAAGTGGAGGAGACGAGAACAGATTATTTAGATGACCCTGTTCCAACAATACTTTCAACAACAACAAAAAAAAAACGTCCTTTCCTCGTCTCCTTTCCTTCATGACCACTTGACGGATGTAAGGAACTGGGTGGGTTTTAGTTGACATCCATATTACTGATGATGCCTAGCACACACACTCTCTGTAGTGTGGTCATGAAGGAGAGGAGACAAGTGAAGGAGGCCATTGAGAGACTATTAGGGAACATATGTAGAAGTGACCTGTAACCCACTGATCCAGGATCAGATATTCACTTACATCCTAAATGGCAGCTTACAGTCCACTGACCAGGGCGCCCAGGTGACATATCCAGGGGCCTTCGGGAAAGTATTCAGACCCCTTGACTTTTTCCATTTAGTTACAGCCTTTATTCTAAAACTGATTAAAATGTTGTTTTTTAAACATCAATCTACACAAAATACCCCATAATCACAAAGCAAAAAAGTTATTTACATTTTTTTATATATATATATATATATATATATATATATATATATATATATATATATAGCAAATATATATAAAAAAACAATACAGAAATACCTTATTTACATAAGTATTCAGACCCTTTGCTATCAGACTCTAAATTGAGCTCAGGTGCATCCTGTTTCCATTGATCATCCTTGATGTTTCTACAACTTGATTGAAGTCCACCTGTGGTAAATTCAATTGATTGGACATGATTTGGAAAGGCACACACCTGTCTATATAAGGTCCCACAGTTGACAGAGCATGTCAGAGTTAAAACCAAGCCAAGAGGTCGAAGGAATTGTCCGTAGAGCTCCAAGACAGGATTGTGTTGAGACACAGCTCTGGAGAAGGGTACCAAAAAATGTCTGCAGCATTGAAGGTCCCCAAGAACACAGTGGCCTCCATTCTTAAATGGAATAAGTTTGGAACCACCAAGACTCTTCCTAGAGCTGGCCGCTCGGCCGAATTGAGCAATCGGGAGAGAAGGGTCTTGGTCAGGGAGGTGACCAAGAACCTGATGGTCACTCTGACAGAGCTCCAGAGTTCTCTGTGTAGATAGGAGAACCTTCCAGAAGGACAACCATCTCTGCAGCACTCCACCAATCAGGCCTTTATGGTAGAGTGGCCAGACGGAAGCCACTCATATGTGAAAGGCAAATGACAGCCCTCTTGGAGTTTGTCAAAAGGCACCTAAAGGACTCTGACCATGAGCAACAAGACTCTCTGGTCTGATGAAACCAAGATTGAACTCTTTGGCCTGAATGCCAAGCGTCACATCTGGAGGAAACCTGGCACCATCCCTACGGTGAAGCATGGTGGTGGCAGCATCATGCTGTGGGGATGTTTTTCAGCAGCAGGGACTGGGAGACTAGTCAGGATCGAGGCAAAGATGAACATAGCGAAGTACACAGAGATCCTTGATGAAAACCTGCTCCAGAGCGCTCAAGACCTCAGACTGGGGCGAAGGTTCACGTTCCAACAGGACAACGACTCTAAACACACAGCCAAGACAACGCAGGAGTGGCTTCGAGACAAGTCTCTGAATGTCCTTGAGTGGCCCAGCCAGAGCCCAGACTTGAACCCAATCGAACATCTCTGGAGAGACCTGAAAATAGCTGTGCAGCAAAGCTCCCCATCCAACCTGACAGAGCTTGAGAGGATCTGTAGAGAATGAGAGAAATCTCCAAATACAGGTGTGCTAAGTTTGTAGCATCCCAAAAAGACTGGATGCTGTAATCGCTGCCAAAGGTGCTTCAACAAAGTACTGAATACTTATGTAAATGTGATATGTTTTTGGGGGGGTTTTACATATGAGCAAAAATGTCTATAAAACTGTTTTTGCTTTGTCTTATGGGGTAGTGTGTCGATTGATTTAAAAAAATGTCATCCATTTTAAAATAAGGCTGTAATGTAACAAAATGTGGAAAAGTCAAGGGGTCTGAATACTTTCCGAAGGCACAGTCAGCTCCTGCCCTATGGGCCATTCTGGTCCAGATAAGGGCTCCTGCCCTATGGGCCATTCTGGCCCAGATAAGGGCTCCTGCCCTATGGGCCATTCTGGTCCAGATAAGGGCTCCTGCCCTATGGGCCATTCTGGTCCAGATAAGGGCTCCTGCCCTGTGGGCCATTCTGGTTCAGATAAGGGCTCCTGCCCTATGGGCCATTCTGGTCCAGATAAGGGCTCCTGCCCTATGGGCCATTCTGGTCCAGATAAGGGCTCCTGCCCTATGGGCCATTCTGGTCCAGATAAGGGCTCCTGCCCTGTGGGCCATTCTGGTTCAGATAAGAGCTCCTGCCCCATGGGCCATTCTGGTCCAGATAAGGGCTCCTGCCCTATGGGCCATTCTGGTTCAGATAAGGGCTCCTGCCCTATGGGCCATTCTGGTTCAGATAAGGGCTCCTGCCCTATGGGCCATTCTGGTTCAGATAAGGGCTCCTGCCCTATGGGCCATTCTGGTTCAGATAAGGGCTTCTGCCCTATGGGCCATTCTGGTTCAGATAAGGGCTTCTGCCCTATGGGCCATTCTGGTTCAGATAAGGGCTCCTGCCCTATGGGCCATTCTGGTCCAGATAAGGCCACTTCCTTTCCAGTTCACACTGTTCTATAGGTCTAGTATGCCAAGTTATCTTGTATAACTTGGTCCAGCTATCAAACCCTCAACACCAGTGTTGTAACACAGAGTCAGGAATAAGCTGATTAAAGTTGGATCAACAAACAAACGTGACACATGGACCCTGTTCAAAAACTTTAGGAGGAAGATAGGATGTATTTCTGAAGTTTTCACGCCGGAATATACTCTACATAAAGACCACTTCTAAGGTCTGAAAACAATCTAACAAACTTTGATTTTTTGTAGTGAAATATCACTTCGAAAAGGTCGATAACAGATTAGTTATTGAGCTCAGCAAAGAGGGGGGTGACTTCTCATCATGGTTTGAGAAATCAAATCAACAAATCAGAAAAAGGCTAGATCTGGTACGAAAATAGTTTATTATTAAAAACAATTTCCCTATCGCTGAAATATTGGATATTTAATTCCATTGTTTCTTTCTTTTAACTTAAAAATTAAAACAAACTTTTCATATCCTAAAGCCTTGCTGTAACATTTACCAGTTAAAAAAGAAAAACAGTACAGCAAAAAAAAAAGGGCCTTTTGTTCATTTTTTCCTGTCGTGATGCTCAAAATGAACAACATATTGATTGGTAACTGGCAATAAAAAAGCATATTTACAGCATCTAAACACCCTCAGACCTCTCCTTTCGCTTCACCTGGGTCGTATTCATTAGTGCGCACCGTAGCAAAATGCTTTGCAGCAGGAAAGCGAAAATGAGCATTTCTTATTGGACAAGTTCAGGTAGCTCCTCCCTGTTTCAGTCCATTTTGGTACCTAATGAATACAACCCTGAATTGAACTTGGTTTTGTCAAGTGTTTTCAAAACAACATTCCAGCTCCAAAGTAGGCGTAGTTAACTCAGAGGTCAAGGGTCAGAGTCCGTCAGTTAAAGCACTAAAACAGTCCTTCCAGTTACAGTATGGACTCCTGGCTTCCTTTCTTTACTTTGTCTGCAACCGATTGGACAAGTGAACACATCTAACCACATTGCTTTGTTTATGTCACAACTGGCACCCGATTTGGAATAGAATGCACCTGTTGTCTATTCAGAGCAGGAAGTGGAGGAGACGAGAACAGATTATTTAGATGACCCTGTTCCAACAATACTTTCAACAACAACAAAAAAAAAACGTCCTTTCCTCGTCTCCTTTCCTTCATGACCACTTGACGGATGTAAGGAACTGGGTGGGTTTTAGTTGACATCCATATTACTGATGATGCCTAGCACACACACTCTCTGTAGTGTGGTCACGAAGGAGAGGAGACAAGTGAAGGAGGCCATTGAGAGACTATTAGGGAACATATGTAGAAGTGACCTGTAACCCACTGATCCAGGATCAGATATTCACTTACATCCTAAATGGCAGCTTACAGTCCACTGACCAGGGCGCCCAGGTGACATATCCAGGGGCCTTCGGGAAAGTATTCAGACCCCTTGACTTTTTCCATTTAGTTACAGCCTTTATTCTAAAACTGATTAAAATGTTGTTTTTTAAACATCAATCTACACAAAATACCCCATAATCACAAAGCAAAAAAGTTATTTACATTTTTATATATATATATATATAGCAAATATATATAAAAAAACAATACAGAAATACCTTATTTACATAAGTATTCAGACCCTTTGCTATCAGACTCTAAATTGAGCTCAGGTGCATCCTGTTTCCATTGATCATCCTTGATGTTTCTACAACTTGATTGAAGTCCACCTGTGGTAAATTCAATTGATTGGACATGATTTGGAAAGGCACACACCTGTCTATATAAGGTCCCACAGTTGACAGAGCATGTCAGAGTTAAAACCAAGCCAAGAGGTCGAAGGAATTGTCCGTAGAGCTCCAAGACAGGATTGTGTTGAGACACAGCTCTGGAGAAGGGTACCAAAAAATGTCTGCAGCATTGAAGGTCCCCAAGAACACAGTGGCCTCCATTCTTAAATGGAATAAGTTTGGAACCACCAAGACTCTTCCTAGAGCTGGCCGCTCGGCCGAATTGAGCAATCGGGAGAGAAGGGTCTTGGTCAGGGAGGTGACCAAGAACCTGATGGTCACTCTGACAGAGCTCCAGAGTTCTCTGTGTAGATAGGAGAACCTTCCAGAAGGACAACCATCTCTGCAGCACTCCACCAATCAGGCCTTTATGGTAGAGTGGCCAGACGGAAGCCACTCATATGTGAAAGGCAAATGACAGCCCTCTTGGAGTTTGTCAAAAGGCACCTAAAGGACTCTGACCATGAGCAACAAGACTCTCTGGTCTGATGAAACCAAGATTGAACTCTTTGGCCTGAATGCCAAGCGTCACATCTGGAGGAAACCTGGCACCATCCCTACGGTGAAGCATGGTGGTGGCAGCATCATGCTGTGGGGATGTTTTTCAGCAGCAGGGACTGGGAGACTAGTCAGGATCGAGGCAAAGATGAACATAGCGAAGTACACAGAGATCCTTGATGAAAACCTGCTCCAGAGCGCTCAGGACCTCAGACTGGGGCGAAGGTTCACGTTCCAACAGGACAACGACTCTAAACACACAGCCAAGACAACGCAGGAGTGGCTTCGAGACAAGTCTCTGAATGTCCTTGAGTGGCCCAGCCAGAGCCCAGACTTGAACCCAATCGAACATCTCTGGAGAGACCTGAAAATAGCTGTGCAGCAAAGCTCCCCATCCAACCTGACAGAGCTTGAGAGGATCTGTAGAGAATGAGAGAAATCTCCAAATACAGGTGTGCTAAGTTTGTAGCATCCCAAAAAGACTGGATGCTGTAATCGCTGCCAAAGGTGCTTCAACAAAGTACTGAATACTTATGTAAATGTGATATGTTTTTGGGGGGGTTTTACATATGAGCAAAAATGTCTATAAAACTGTTTTTGCTTTGTCTTATGGGGTAGTGTGTCGATTGATTTAAAAAAATGTCATCCATTTTAAAATAAGGCTGTAATGTAACAAAATGTGGAAAAGTCAAGGGGTCTGAATACTTTCCGAAGGCACAGTCAGCTCCTGCCCTATGGGCCATTCTGGTCCAGATAAGGGCTCCTGCCCTATGGGCCATCCTGGCCCAGATATGGGCTCATGCCCTATGTGCCATTCTGGTCCAGATAAGGGCTCCTGCCCTATGGGCCATTCTGGTCCAGATAAGGGCTCCTGCCCTGTGGGCCATTCTGGTTCAGATAAGGGCTCCTGCCCTATGGGCCATTCTGGTCCAGATAAGGGCTCCTGCCCTATGGGCCATTCTGGTCCAGATAAGGGCTCCTGCCCTATGGGCCATTCTGGTCCAGATAAGGGCTCCTGCCCTGTGGGCCATTCTGGTTCAGATAAGAGCTCCTGCCCCATGGGCCATTCTGGTCCAGATAAGGGCTCCTGCCCTATGGGCCATTCTGGTTCAGATAAGGGCTCCTGCCCTATGGGCCATTCTGGTTCAGATAAGGGCTCCTGCCCTATGGGCCATTCTGGTTCAGATAAGGGCTCCTGCCCTATGGGCCATTCTGGTTCAGATAAGGGCTTCTGCCCTATGGGCCATTCTGGTTCAGATAAGGGCTTCTGCCCTATGGGCCATTCTGGTTCAGATAAGGGCTCCTGCCCTATGGGCCATTCTGGTCCAGATAAGGCCACTTCCTTTCCAGTTCACACTGTTCTATAGGTCTAGTATGCCAAGTTATCTTGTATAACTTGGTCCAGCTATCAAACCCTCAACACCAGTGTTGTAACACAGAGTCAGGAATAAGCTGATTAAAGTTGGATCAACAAACAAACGTGACACATGGACCCTGTTCAAAAACTTTAGGAGGAAGATAGGATGTATTTCTGAAGTTTTCACGCCGGAATATACTCTACATAAAGACCACTTCTAAGGTCTGAAAACAATCTAACAAACTTTGATTTTTTGTAGTGAAATATCACTTCGAAAAGGTCGATAACAGATTAGTTATTGAGCTCAGCAAAGAGGGGGGTGACTTCTCATCATGGTTTGAGAAATCAAATCAACAAATCAGAAAAAGGCTAGATCTGGTACGAAAATAGTTTATTATTAAAAACAATTTCCCTATCGCTGAAATATTGGATATTTAATTCCATTGTTTCTTTCTTTTAACTTAAAAATTAAAACAAACTTTTCATATCCTAAAGCCTTGCTGTAACATTTACCAGTTAAAAAAGAAAAACAGTACAGCAAAAAAAAAAGGGCCTTTTGTTCATTTTTTCCTGTCGTGATGCTCAAAATTAACAACATATTGATTGGTAACTGGCAATAAAAAAGCATATTTACAGCATCTAAACACCCTCAGACCTCTCCTTTCGCTTCACCTGGGTCGTATTCATTAGTGCGCACCGTAGCAAAATGCTTTGCAGCAGGAAAGCGAAAATGAGCATTTCTTATTGGACAAGTTCAGGTAGCTCCTCCCTGTTTCAGTCCATTTTGGTACCTAATGAATACAACCCTGAATTGAACTTGGTTTTGTCAAGTGTTTTCAAAACAACATTCCAGCTCCAAAGTAGGCGTAGTTAACTCAGAGGTCAAGGGTCAGAGTCCGTCAGTTAAAGCACTAAAACAGTCCTTCCAGTTACAGTATGGACTCCTGGCTTCCTTTCTTTACTTTGTCTGCAACCGATTGGACAAGTGAACACATCTAACCACATTGCTTTGTTTATGTCACAACTGGCACCCGATTTGGAATAGAATGCACCTGTTGTCTATTCAGAGCAGGAAGTGGAGGAGACGAGAACAGATTATTTAGATGACCCTGTTCCAACAATACTTTCAACAACAACAAAAAAAAAACGTCCTTTCCTCGTCTCCTTTCCTTCATGACCACTTGACGGATGTAAGGAACTGGGTGGGTTTTAGTTGACATCCATATTACTGATGATGCCTAGCACACACACTCTCTGTAGTGTGGTCACGAAGGAGAGGAGACAAGTGAAGGAGGCCATTGAGAGACTATTAGGGAACATATGTAGAAGTGACCTGTAACCCACTGATCCAGGATCAGATATTCACTTACATCCTAAATGGCAGCTTACAGTCCACTGACCAGGGCGCCCAGGTGACATATCCAGGGGCCTTCGGGAAAGTATTCAGACCCCTTGACTTTTTCCATTTAGTTACAGCCTTTATTCTAAAACTGATTAAAATGTTGTTTTTTAAACATCAATCTACACAAAATACCCCATAATCACAAAGCAAAAAAGTTATTTACATTTTTATATATATATATATATATATATATATATATATAGCAAATATATATAAAAAAACAATACAGAAATACCTTATTTACATAAGTATTCAGACCCTTTGCTATCAGACTCTAAATTGAGCTCAGGTGCATCCTGTTTCCATTGATCATCCTTGATGTTTCTACAACTTGATTGAAGTCCACCTGTGGTAAATTCAATTGATTGGACATGATTTGGAAAGGCACACACCTGTCTATATAAGGTCCCACAGTTGACAGAGCATGTCAGAGTTAAAACCAAGCCAAGAGGTCGAAGGAATTGTCCGTAGAGCTCCAAGACAGGATTGTGTTGAGACACAGCTCTGGAGAAGGGTACCAAAAAATGTCTGCAGCATTGAAGGTCCCCAAGAACACAGTGGCCTCCATTCTTAAATGGAATAAGTTTGGAACCACCAAGACTCTTCCTAGAGCTGGCCGCTCGGCCGAATTGAGCAATCGGGAGAGAAGGGTCTTGGTCAGGGAGGTGACCAAGAACCTGATGGTCACTCTGACAGAGCTCCAGAGTTCTCTGTGTAGATAGGAGAACCTTCCAGAAGGACAACCATCTCTGCAGCACTCCACCAATCAGGCCTTTATGGTAGAGTGGCCAGACGGAAGCCACTCATATGTGAAAGGCAAATGACAGCCCTCTTGGAGTTTGTCAAAAGGCACCTAAAGGACTCTGACCATGAGCAACAAGACTCTCTGGTCTGATGAAACCAAGATTGAACTCTTTGGCCTGAATGCCAAGCGTCACATCTGGAGGAAACCTGGCACCATCCCTACGGTGAAGCATGGTGGTGGCAGCATCATGCTGTGGGGATGTTTTTCAGCAGCAGGGACTGGGAGACTAGTCAGGATCGAGGCAAAGATGAACATAGCGAAGTACACAGAGATCCTTGATGAAAACCTGCTCCAGAGCGCTCAGGACCTCAGACTGGGGCGAAGGTTCACGTTCCAACAGGACAACGACTCTAAACACACAGCCAAGACAACGCAGGAGTGGCTTCGAGACAAGTCTCTGAATGTCCTTGAGTGGCCCAGCCAGAGCCCAGACTTGAACCCAATCGAACATCTCTGGAGAGACCTGAAAATAGCTGTGCAGCAAAGCTCCCCATCCAACCTGACAGAGCTTGAGAGGATCTGTAGAGAATGAGAGAAATCTCCAAATACAGGTGTGCTAAGTTTGTAGCATCCCAAAAAGACTGGATGCTGTAATCGCTGCCAAAGGTGCTTCAACAAAGTACTGAATACTTATGTAAATGTGATATGTTTTTGGGGGGGTTTTACATATGAGCAAAAATGTCTATAAAACTGTTTTTGCTTTGTCTTATGGGGTAGTGTCGATTGATTTAAAAAAATGTCATCCATTTTAAAATAAGGCTGTAATGTAACAAAATGTGGAAAAGTCAAGGGGTCTGAATACTTTCCGAAGGCACAGTCAGCTCCTGCCCTATGGGCCATTCTGGTCCAGATAAGGGCTCCTGCCCTATGGGCCATTCTGGCCCAGATATGGGCTCATGCCCTATGTGCCATTCTGGTCCAGATAAGGGCTCCTGCCCTATGGGCCATTCTGGTCCAGATAAGGGCTCCTGCCCTGTGGGCCATTCTGGTTCAGATAAGGGCTCCTGCCCTATGGGCCATTCTGGTCCAGATAAGGGCTCCTGCCCTATGGGCCATTCTGGTCCAGATAAGGGCTCCTGCCCTATGGGCCATTCTGGTCCAGATAAGGGCTCCTGCCCTGTGGGCCATTCTGGTTCAGATAAGAGCTCCTGCCCCATGGGCCATTCTGGTCCAGATAAGGGCTCCTGCCCTATGGGCCATTCTGGTTCAGATAAGGGCTCCTGCCCTATGGGCCATTCTGGTTCAGATAAGGGCTCCTGCCCTATGGGCCATTCTGGTTCAGATAAGGGCTCCTGCCCTATGGGCCATTCTGGTTCAGATAAGGGCTTCTGCCCTATGGGCCATTCTGGTTCAGATAAGGGCTTCTGCCCTATGGGCCATTCTGGTTCAGATAAGGGCTCCTGCCCTATGGGCCATTCTGGTCCAGATAAGGCCACTTCCTTTCCAGTTCACACTGTTCTATAGGTCTAGTATGCCAAGTTATCTTGTATAACTTGGTCCAGCTATCAAACCCTCAACACCAGTGTTGTAACACAGAGTCAGGAATAAGCTGATTAAAGTTGGATCAACAAACAAACGTGACACATGGACCCTGTTCAAAAACTTTAGGAGGAAGATAGGATGTATTTCTGAAGTTTTCACGCCGGAATATACTCTACATAAAGACCACTTCTAAGGTCTGAAAACAATCTAACAAACTTTGATTTTTTGTAGTGAAATATCACTTCGAAAAGGTCGATAACAGATTAGTTATTGAGCTCAGCAAAGAGGGGGGTGACTTCTCATCATGGTTTGAGAAATCAAATCAACAAATCAGAAAAAGGCTAGATCTGGTACGAAAATAGTTTATTATTAAAAACAATTTCCCTATCGCTGAAATATTGGATATTTAATTCCATTGTTTCTTTCTTTTAACTTAAAAATTAAAACAAACTTTTCATATCCTAAAGCCTTGCTGTAACCACTGGTAGTTCCGGCGCCAGAAAGAGATGGCTGCCTCGCTTCGTGTCCCTTGGAAAATATGCAGTATTTTGTTTTTTTACGTGTTATTTCTTACATCGGTACCCCGGGTAATCTTAGGTTTCATTACATACAGTCGGGAGGAACTACTGAATATACGATTAACGTCAACTCATCATCGTTCCTACCAGGAATATGACTTTCCCGAAACGGATCCAGTGTCTTGCCTTCCACACAATACAATGGATCTGATCCCAGCCGGCGACCCTGTGCGACGCCGAAAAAGGGGAAAACGTGGCGGTCTCGTGGTCAGGCTTCGGAGACGGGCACATCGCGCTCCACTCCCTAGCATACTACTCGCCAATGTCCAGTCTCTTGACAATAAGGTTGATGAAATCCGAGCACGGGTAGCATTCCAGAGAGACATCAGGGATTGCAACGTGCTCTGCTTCACGGAAACATGGCTAACTCAAGGGACGCTAACGGAGTCGGTGCAGCCAGCTGGTTTCTCCATGCATCGCGCCGACAGAAACAAACATCTTTCCTGTAAGAAGAGGGGCGGGGGGGTATGCCTTATGATTAACGAGAAGTGGTGTGATCATCATAACAACACACAAGAACTCAAGTCGTTCTGTTCACCTGATCTAGAACTCCTCACAATCAAATGTCGACCGCATTATCTACCAAGGGAATTCTCGTCAATCATAATCACAGCCGTATACATTCCCCCCCAAGCAGACACATCGATGGCCCTGAACGAACTTTATCTGACTCTTTGTAAACTGGAAACCACACACCCTGAGGCTGCATTCATCGTAGCTGGGGATTTTAACAAGGCTAATCTAAAAACAAAACTCCCTAAATTCTATCAGCATATCGATTGTGCTACCAGGGCTGGAAAAACACTAGACCATTGTTACACTAATTTCCGCGACGCTTATAAGGCCTTCCCCCGCCCCCCT
>NC_092109.1:42988436-43020936 GCF_045679555.1 Salvelinus alpinus
GTGTGTGTATAAAATATGTTTCATTGCTTCATTCACACCTGCACTGTTGGAGCTCGGATCTGAAGTGTTTCACTATACCCTGCAACTATATCTACAGTCCTGTGCATGTGACTAAATAACAATGTAAACTAATCCAAGGGTGACCAGATTTTCCAGAACTTTCCAGTACTCTGGCGCAGGTCAGACGTTTGTTTTTTCTAGTGGTAAAATAGATGAAGCCTGAGAAAACACACATCCTCGCAGACGGTATTTCAGGTGTTGAACACAATAACAGATGACATTTTTTGCGGGCGCGGGCTAAATAGACCAGAACAGTGTGTTCGGTGAACGAGCAAATTGTCTTAAGATCTTCTAAATGTATAAACGAACCTCATTCTAATAAAACTGGATTCTGTCGTCCAAAATACATGCAGAAAAGGTGCCAATATCTTGTTGACATTTGAAACATAAATGTGAAGCACAATAGCGAAAGCAAAATACTCAAAAGCGAGTTCTTGTATGTTTATAGAGATACAATCGGGGTAGATTCTTTCGGGAGTTAGCGGTCCAGTCTTCATCACCAAATGGACTCCCAGTATCTCTCTCCCGAATATGTCTCAATGCGTCATAGGATGAGGCACTTCTGCTTGACAGGATAGAATATACGTCAAAGATTTTTTTTTTAACTCAGAGGAGTAAGATTAGAATTTAAAAAAATTCAACCTCAGTAATTTGAAAACATAGGTTACCCACTTTTTCTTCTGGCCCTCTACAAAAATGTCTAAATTGGAGATACTTTAAAAAAAAATCCTTATTGGGTATATTAAAATCAGTCTTTATCTTTATCTGCAACTTTAGAGTATCCTGAATAATTGTATTTATTTATTTTTATTTAACCTTTATTTAACTAGGCAAATCAGTTAAGAACAAATTCTAATTTACAATGACGGTCTACATAAACAAAGGTGTAAGATTAGAAATACTCTTCGTCTTGCAATGGAGGAGTCAGGGTTCATTACAATACGACTCTCAGTTCATTACGACTCTCAGTTCATTACATTATGACTCTCAGTTCATTACGACTCTCAGTTCATTACATTATGACTCTCAGTTCATTACATTATGACTCTCAGTTCATTACAATACGACTCAGTTCATTACATTACGACTCTCAGTTCATTACATTATGACTCTCAGTTCATTACAATACGATTCTCAGTTCATTACAATACGACTCTCAGTTCATTACAATACGACTCTCAGTTCATTACAATACGACTCTCAGTTCATTACATTATGACTCTCAGTTCATTACAGTATGACTCTCAGTTCATTACAGTATGACTCTCAGTTCATAGCAATACTACTCTGATCATTACATTATGACTCTCAGTTCATTACAATACGACTCAGTTCATTACAATACGACTCTCAGTTCATTACATTATGACTCTCAGTTCATTACGACTCTCAGTTCATTACATTACGACTCTCAGTTCATTACATTATGACTCTCAGTTCATTACATTATGACTCTCAGTTCATTACAATACGACTCTCAGTTCATTACAATACGACTCTCAGTTCATTACATTATGACTCTCAGTTCATTACGACTCTCAGTTCATTACATTATGACTCTCAGTTCATTACATTATGACTCTCAGTTCATTACATTATGACTCTCAGTTCATTACATTATGACTCTCAGTTCATTACATTATGACTCTCAGTTCATTACGACTCTCAGTTCATTACATTATGACTCTCAGTTCATTACATTATGACTCTCAGTTCATTACAATACGACTCAGTTCATTACATTACGACTCTCAGTTCATTACATTATGACTCTCAGTTCATTACAATACGATTCTCAGTTCATTACAATACGACTCTCAGTTCATTACAATACGACTCTCAGTTCATTACAATACGACTCTCAGTTCATTACATTATGACTCTCAGTTCATTACAGTATGACTCTCAGTTCATTACAGTATGACTCTCAGTTCATAACAATACTACTCTGATCATTACATTATGACTCTCAGTTCATTACAATACGACTCTCAGTTCATTACAATACGACTCTCAGTTCATTACATTATGACTCTCAGTTCATTACGACTCTCAGTTCATTACATTATGACTCTCAGTTCAGAGCTATATATAACATGTCTCCATTCTCTAGAAGGAGCTAGATATAACATGTCTCCATTCTCTAGAAGGAGCTAGATATAACATGTCTTCATTCTCTAGAAGGAGCTAGATATAACATGTCTCCATTCTCTAGAAGGAATCAACATCTCAATCCATTTATGTGACAGACAGGAATTTGTAGACGCAAGTCAGGCATTACTAATCAATTATGAACAATCCCGTTCTCATCCTTACATTAACAGGCATCGCTTGCGGTACAGTTTTTGGAAGCACAAGGACCTTATCTTTCATATCAACGAAAAATAATCTTCAAAAAACAAAAAGGTTAAATTACTACACACCTTTTATAGGGTTCGGGTTCCCACACGGCCATAACTCCATGTTATGTTTATGGATAACAGATGGAAGACAGAGTGGACTACCTGTGCTAATTAGCTATCTGAGTCTCCTGAATCACCTGTGTGTAAATGAAAGACGGACGCCACAAACGTGTTGTCGTTGAAAAATACTGTCGGCTGCAACTGTGTTAAAACAGGTTCAAACAGTATACACTACAGTAAATAAATATTTAGCATTTGTGAAATTATTTTGAAGGGATATGAAAGTACAGAGGTTTATGTTTAGAAAACCATACCACAATTGATAATCGATTCACGTTTAATCAATCGATCAATCAAATGTATTTCTAAAGCCCTTTTTACATCAGCTGATGTCACAAAGTGCTGTACAGAAACCCAGCCTAAAACCCCAAACAGCAAGCAATGCAGATGTAGAAGCACGGTGGCTAGGAAAAACTCCCTAGAAAGGCAGGAACCTAGGAAGAAACCCAGAGAGGAACCAGGCTCTGAGGGTGGCCAGTCCTCTTCTGGCTGTGCCGGGTGGAGATTATAACAGTACATGGCCAAGATGTTCAAATGTTCATAGATGACCAGCAGGGTCAAATAATAATAATCACAGTGGCAACAGGTCAGCACCTCAGGAGTAAATGTCAGTTGGCTTTTCATAGTTGAGCATTCAGAGTTAGTGACAGCAGGTGCGGTAGAGAGAGAGTCGAAAACAGCAGGTTCGGGACAAGGTAGCACGTCCGGTAAACAAGTCAGGGTTCCATAGCCGCACGCAGAACAGTTGAAACTGGAGCAGCAGCACGACCAGGTGGACTGGGGACAGCAAGGAGTCATCTGGCCAGGTAGTCCTGAGGCAAGGTCCCAGAGCTCAGGTCCTCCGGGATGGGAGGAAGAGAGAGAGAGAGAGAGATAATTAGATGGAGCATATTTATATTCACACAGGACACCAGATAAGACAGGAGAAATACTCCAGATATAACAGACTGACCCTAGCCCCCCGACACATAAACTATTGCAGCATAAATACTGGAGGCTGAGACAGGAGGGGTCGGGAGACTCTGTGGCCCGGTCCGACGATACCCCTGGCAGGATATAACCACACCTACTTTGCCAAGCACAGCCCCCACACCACTAGAGGGATATCTTCAAATCACCAACCTGCTACCCTGAGACAAGGCCGAGTATAGCCCACGAAGATCTCCGCCACGTAACGAACCCGAGGGTGGAGCCAGCCCGAACAAGAAGATGCAGTAGTCTAATCTAGAAGTGACAAAAGCATGGATTAACTTTTCTGCATCATTTTTGGACAGAAAGTTTCAGATTTCTTTTGCAATGTTACGTAGATGGAATAAAGCTGTCCTTGAAACAGTCTTGATATGTTCGTCAAAAGAGAGATCAGGATCCGGAGTAACGCCGAGGTACTTCACAGTTTTATTTGAGACAACGGTATGACATCCAAGGGCATTGGGTTATTTACCATTTATTAATAAAAAATAAAACAAATCCGACAATTTAATAGTATGTGATAAAGACATGTAGCTTGGAAAGATACCGATTCCAGACCATATATGGTCACATAGGAGGGCCAAGCACAGGAAGTAGCTCTTTCAGTAGTTTAGTTAGAATAGGGTCCAGTATGCAGCTTAACCTAGCCCGATTTTGGACTATAGAAGCCAGCCTGTTTTGTCCTATATTTTTATTTTATTTTTAATCCCAGCTCCCGTCCCCTCAGGAGGTTTTTTGCCCTTTGGTAGGCCTACATTGTAAATCATTTTTTTTAAATTGGTCCTTGCGCTCCTAGACCTTAGTGCTACTTTTGACACCATCGATCACCACATTCTTTTGGAGAGATTGGAAACCCAAATTGGTCAACACGGACAAGTTATTGCCTGGTTTAGATCTTATCTGTCGGAACGATATCAGTTCATCTCTGTGGATGGTTTGTCCTCTGACAAATCAATTGTACGTTTCGGTGTTCCTCAAGGTTCCGTTTTAGGACCACTATTGTTTTCTTTTACTATATATTCTACCTCTTGGGGATGTCATTCGGGAAACACAATGTCAACTTTCACTGCTATGCGGACAGTGTTGGGTAGGTTACTTTCAAATTGTAATCTGTTACAGTTATTAGTTACCTGTCCAAAATTGTAATCATTAACGCAACTTTTGGATTACCCCAAACTCAGTAACGTAATCTGATTACATTCCGTTACTTTTAGATTACTTTCCCCTTAAGAGGCATTAGAAGAAGACAGAAATGTATGTTACCAATTGAACGACATCTATTAACGGATAAATCAATGTTAAAGTTTACATAGCTGGCCATATATGGATGTTAAATTTTACTTTATGGTTTGGTTATGTAGGTTTCCTCTAACCCATCGCTTTCTACTACATATAATACGATTAAATTATATCTTTACATTAAAAACCAAAACAGAATTCTAGTCATTCCAATAAATGTTATACCCTTTGATCTTTGAGAATAGGACCTTGAAATATGGAAGTAGAGATTAGCCAAATTGTTTTAGCTGAGCATATCTCATAACTAAGGACTTATTAGCCAGCCCTACTCTGTTGTTTATGATTTTGTTGTCATGGAGAACTAATTGGGCTCATTGATTCGAGTTGAAACATAAATGGCATGCTTTGAGCACTACTGAAAAGTGTTATTTACATGTGATAAATGAATGCCATATGCTGTATTTGCTTTAGGTCTGTTGTTTACCTTTTAGTTGGTGACACTTTGATATCTTTATAATATGCAGCTGTTTAAAGGGAAAATCAACAAATGAAACGATAACAAAATGGTCGCTCCGCCTCTGTTTTGGTAAAAAGCTGAGGGATGGGCCTGGAGAAGTGTAACCACTCTCAGATTAATAGACAGAGCTATGGATGCAAGGACTGTTTTAACCATGTTATGAGGCTATACAGTGTTTGTTTACATTTACAATGTTTACAAACGTTGGAGTAAAACAACCTTATATTTTGGGTTCTTGTGGAATGTGACAGTTGAACTAAGCTCATGAGGCATTTATAAGTTATATTCTTCAAGAATTAATGTATATATATACAGTATATATTTAATTTATAAGTTCAAAAATAGATGTAGCAACTACAGATTGCCCCTTTAAGTCTATCAAAAGTGTGTGAGTTTGAGCATGTACCCATTAGGCCTGTGGATTTTTTTAAATGAATTAGATTGAGCAATAAAAGCCCCACTTTTATTCCATAGGCTGGGATCTGCACTATGCAGCTGTTGCAAGAGCTCATTTTTCACTGGCTATCCACTGGTTTCAAAAACAGTGATTGATAGGCCGATTAAACTTCTTGAATTCAACCATTATTGGGTTCAAATAAACATTTAGATTTGTGAACAGCCATCCGCAACAATCACAATCCGTGTCTTTGCTGAGATTTTCAACCACTCCCTGGCCTAGTCTGTAATACCAACATGTTTCAAACAGACCACCATAGTCCCTGTGCCCAAGAAAGCGAAGGTAACCTGCCTAAATGATTACTGCCCCGTAGCACTCACTTCGGTAGCCATTAAGTCCTTTGAAAGGCTGGTCATGGCTCACATCAACACCATTATCCCAGAAACCCTAGACCCACAACAATTTGCATACCGCCCTCACAGATCCACAGATGATGCAATCTCAATCGCACTCTACACTGCCCTTTCCCACCTGGACAAAAGGAACACCTATGTGAGAATGCTGTTCATTGACTACAGCTCAGCGTTCAACACCATAGTGCCCACAAAGCTCATCACTAAGCTAAGGACCCTGGGACTAAACATCTCCCTCTGCAACTGGATCCTGGACTTCCTGACGGGCCGCCCCCAGGTGGTAAGGGTAGGTAACAACACATTTGCCACTCTGATCCTCAACACAGGAGCCACTCAGGGGTGCGTGCTTAGTCTCCTCCTGTACTCCCTGTTCATCCACGACTGCGTGGCCAAGCACGACTCCAACACCGTCATTAAGGTAGGCCTGATCACCGACAATGATGAGATAGCCTATAGGGAGGAGGTCAGAGACCTGGCAGTGTGGTGCCAGGACAACAACCTCTCCCTCAATGTGAGCAAGACAAAGGAGCTGATCGTGGACTACAGGAAAAGGAGGGCCGAACAAGCCCCCCATTAACATGGACGGACTGTAGTGGAGCGGGTCGAGAGTTTCAAGTTCCTTGGTATCCACATCACCAACCAACTATCATGGTCCAAACACACCAAGACAGTTGTGAAGAGGGCACGACAAAACCTTTTCCCCCTCAGGAAACTGAAAAGATTTGGCATGGGTCCCCAGATCCTCAAAAAGTTCTACAGCTGCACCATCGAGAGCATCCTGACCGGTTGCATCATCGCCTGGTATGGCAACTGCTCGGCATCTGACCGTAAGACGCTACAGAGGGTAGTGCATACGGCCCAGTACATCACTGGGGCCAAGCTTCGTGACATCCAGGACCTATATACTAGTCAGAGGAAGGCCCAAAACAATCCCAAGTCATAGACTGTTCTCTCTGCTACCGTAAGGCAAGCGGTACCGGAACGCCAAGTCTAGGACCAAAAGGCTCCTTAACAGCTTCTACCCCCAAGCCATAAGACTGCTGAACAATTAATCAAATGGCCACCCGGACTATTTACATTGACCCCCCCCCTTTGTTTTTACAATGCTGCTACTCGCTGTTTATTATCTATGCATAGTCACTTTGCAAATTAGCCCGACTAACCTGTACCCCTGTATATAGCCTCCACATTGACTCAGTACCGGTACCCCCTGTATATCGTCTCCACATTGACTCAGTACCGGTACTACGGAACTACGGAAAGGTCTACTACACCTGTTGTATTCGGCGCATGTGACAAATAAAATTTGATTCGATTTTTATGGAATGGTCTGCCTATCCATGTGAGAGACGCAGACTCGGTCTTGACATTTAAGTCTTTACTGAAGACTCATCTCTTCAGTAGATTCTATGATTGAGTGTAGTCTGGCCCAGGGTTGCAATGGTGAACGGCAAGGCACTGGAATGACGAACCACCCTTGCTGTCTCTGCCTGGCCGGCTCCCATCTCTCCACTGGGATTCTCTGCCTCTGACCGACCCTATTACAGGGGCTGAGTCACTGGCTTACTAGTGCCCCTCCATGCCGTCCCTGCGAGGGGTGTGTCACTTGAGTGGGTTGAGTCACAGATGTAATCTTCCTGTCCGGTTTTGCATGATCTTTCCTGTCCGGTTTAGCATGTAAATCTTGGTGGGGCATTTTTTTTAAATATATCTTTAGATGGATTCCAGCAAAGCCACTACACAACACAACACTAAACAATACATGAATTGCACTATAACGGTGACAAACGGTGCCCACAAACTGTTAGGGCCTACATAAAGCTGTCCCGACAGCAGTACCAACACCTTACCACTGCTACACCTGGCTATCAGAGGAGCCTTGTCTGGCAGTGAAACAGTTCATTCAGCCGCTTTAAAAATAACAGAGCTGATATGGCTGATTTGCTTAAAGAAATGTGGTTTCTACTGATGGTTGAGATGTACAAACTATGGCATAATGGGACGAGCGGATAAGAGGCAATCCGAAATTTCGATTAAGACATTAATGACCGAGGTAGGATGGACATAGTCAATATAACTATTTGTTCAGCACTTTTGAAATTTACAGTGACAGAATTCAGAACATGGGCCGTTCTTACAGTATTCTCCCTGTACACCAAGTCAGAACCATAGGATAAATAAAGGGGCATATAAACAGACAATGAAAAGCTCTTACGATATTTGATGATGACATTTCTCTAAAACAGGCTATAGGCTACATGTGCACCACCAAGTCAGTTAAGGTTAAGTTATGAGGGGAAAAGGGACCAAATTACTAGTGTGAAGCACATGGGCTATTAACAGCTTACTACACAACATAGTATTACTTTCTTAGCTTCAGTATACACATCTCCCTGGCATATTACATAATTTATGCAGCATTTTTGGACTCAGCGTGTTGTGCTGTGCGCACTTGAACAGGTGGCGCAGCAGTCCTTCATGGGCAAATTTTGTCATCAAAGTCCGGCATTCTCTGGATTTATGGTGCTTTCAAGACAACTGGGAACCTTGAAAAAAAACAAGGTAGAATCATGACGTCAGTGATCTTCAGGTCGGAGCCTTAGAAAGAGGCCAGAGTTCCCGACTTGCAATTCTGAGTTGGATGACTGTTCAAAACGTATGTTCCAATCGAAGCTCGTTTTTTGCAGAGTTCCCTGTTGTCTTGAACTCACTGAAGTCTGAGATTTCCCTTTTCTGAGTTTCCAGTTGTTTTGAACGTGGCAGAAGTCATGCTGGATTGATAGGTTGGCCAATGTTGAATGTTTATCCTTTTAAGCTTGGAAAAGAGACCCTTAAACCCAGACTTGGACCACACACCCATTCCACTGAATAACAAGCTAGTGATTGCTTTGCAATGCTTGCAGTTAGCTACTGATTCCTTCCAAACCACTCATTGTTGAATTTGTGATTTCCAACTTGTGTAATGTTTATGTCCAATGGCCGATGAGCACCGATACGTTTTTATCTATAATGTATCTTCATTTGACAAGGATTGAAAAGGATTTGCCTGTAGATTGTCGACTTGATTCATGACAAAGACTGCTAGCTTGCTCGCTAAGATTTTCAAAGTATGATCAGTCCAATCAAAGCTACGATCGATATAAAGTGATTTGACATGTGGCCAATGACCTTAAGGCTTCTTCCATTGGGAACTTCTAATGGAACTCTATGGCAGCACCCAAGGGGCTTGAATTCCCGAGCTCTCACTATAGATTTTGCGGTGAAGTAGTGTCCCCATGAGTGAAACAACACTGAGTTAATCACAGCGCAACTAAAGAACATTACCAACCCCTACCCTCCGTATTTTTCGCTGGCTGCCCCACCACCACAGAAAGCACTGAGCTAGGCTAAAATACCTGCATTTTGGAGCTGCCTTTTATTTTTTGCTAAACAAGGTGGGGCTCACCTGCCCTTAATGACAGGTTGCCACTGTTTGTACATTGTGTTCCCCAAAGTTATGTATCGTTCAAACGTGATTTAAACAAGCCTATAAACAAGTGTTCTCATTAGCCAATCAGATCTCTGCTCACCCATCCCCACGCCCTTGATTGGACAATATTATCCCCACGCCCCTGATTGGACACTATTAGACGAAAGATACTCGATTTTAAGCTTGCAGAAATTTCGTATTCGGGACTTGAGATCTTTAGGTCAGGCAAGTAGGACGTGTAGAGATGGCGTTGAAGGCTGTTTGCGTGCTAAAAGGAACCGGTGAAGTTACCGGGACCGTATACTTTGAGCAGGAGGTAAAATATTTCGTTTATAAGGAAAATACATGCATGCACTTTGAGACGCAGTCTGTGTAGATGGGCCTCGTTCAACTAGCTAACGTTAGCAACTTGGCTATCTTAGCTAACTAACGTTATTTGTCAACTCTTGCAGATCATTTATGTAACTGTTTAGTTGCTAGCTCACTAGCTAATTATTTTTGCCTGACAACGTTTAACGCTAACTAGCTAGCTTTGTATCTGACTAACCCCAGTTTCATTCAAAGTTCAATCATGCAAACGATTTACTTAATAGCCTGCTGACGTTAGCTACTGTAGCCATAGCATGTGTGACAGCCTTTGATACCAGTCGTCTCGTAACCTGTAGTTGCACCTTTAACCCCTCGTTGTAAATGATCAACTCAATATAGGTAGATATCGTACCCATAGCTAGTATTCTGTAAGCAGGTTGGGGGGAATTATATGCGTTAAATGCTAGCTAGTTCTGCCTGTTACACACTTAACGTTTAACTAAGAAGTTTGGGGGTCCCTAGCTAAACCTTAGCTAACTGACGTTAACGAAAACCAAAGCAAGCTACAAACACGTTACTGTAGCTACTAACACACGGCGTGTAACGGTTTAATAAATGGCGACCTTTTTTGCTGAGTCATTCTATCCTGTGCGCCAGTCCGTTTCTGCTCTCATGCCAACAGAGAGCACATACAGATATGGGACCAGGCTAGAGTCATTCTGCCTTGTCCCCCCCCCCATTTCCCCTTGAACCTTGTCTGGTGTGTGTTAATCTAACTGTCATGCCAAATTTGCTCTGAGAAGGCGTGTGGTCGTTGAGGCCACCAAACTAGCGGTAACTGTTGTAGCTAGCTAGTTGACAGTTGATCCCTCAACATTTCAAGTGTCCAAAAACAGCTAGCTACATTTGTTTTGTTGGTGCTATGCTAGCCCGAGTGTCTGTTTGTGCTGTCATGCCAAACACTGATACTTAAGGTGCGTTCGTAAATTCACTCTGGCTATCAACTGCGACTTCAGAGACCTCTCGTTTGACTGCAAGAGCGCAGAATAACTGATGAATTTACGAACGCTCAACACCTGTTGAATGCGGCCGGTGTGGGCAAAAAAGGCAAATTTAAATGATTGCCAGCAGCGCCGTTAGTCACCGACGCTCTAGATAACATGATAACAGCCTACCAGCTCTGCTGGGGGCGAGTAAATTGGTCAGTGAGGTGATTTGTGTCTAGAATTAGCTAGCCAACGTTAGCTAGTTAGCTTGGGTGCTTGACTGCCGTTGTGGTCAGAGCGGATCCTCGACCAGAGCTTCCAGTGTGCGGCTCCAGAATGAATTTAGGAACACCCTTAAATAGAGATTGAAAACTGGATGGTTCGAGCTGGCTGGTTGGGTGGTTCGAGCTGGTTTTTGGGTGATATCAGACGTATACCACGGGTATGACAACATGTATTTTTACTGTTCTAATTACATTGGTAACCCGTTTTGAATATTTTTTTTCAGTATATATTTTTAATTACATGTTTTCTTTCTTCATCTAGCTAGCCAACATAGTCATGCTTCTCCTATTCGTCTCTAAGATAAGCATGTTTGTGCACCACTATCTAGCTATACACCAGCACTGGTACCAGGCAGTATTAGCTAGCCAGCTACGTTTGCTCTGACTCTTAATACATTCAGCAAGCTAGATAGCCAGCTAACTAGCGATTTTAGCATTAGGGGCTAACACTTTATTATTATTTTAGCAACACCTTGCAAAGGAGAGAAACTAGCAGATGGTAGTTGGCAAGACAGTAAGATACACAAACTAATGGTGTACAGAAACTCTTGTGGAGAGCAGCATGTCACCAAGCCGGTCAAACCATGCCGAGTGAGCAACAAAGTCCCACTGACTCCGTTGTTGAGCCAACCGCTCTCTCCCTTAGGGGCAGGTGGGGACCGAGAGAAGCTGTTTTTCAGTCTATCTCAAGGCCGTCAGACTGTTCAACAGGCATCACTATTATTGAGTGGCTGCTGCCAACATACTGACTCATCTCTAGCCACTTTAATAATGGGAAAAATGATGTAATAAATGTGTCACTAGCCACTTTAAACAATGACACTCATCTCATATGTATATACTGTACTCTATACCATCTACTGCATCTTGCCTATGCCGTTTGGCATCATTCATTTATTTTTATCTACGTATTCTTATTAATTCCTTTACACGTGTGTGTATAAGGTTTTTGTTGTGGAATTGTTAGATTACTTGTTAGATATTACTGCATGGTTGGAACTAGAAGCACAAGCATTTCGCTACTCGCATTAACATCTGCTAACCATGTGTATGTGACGAATAAAATTGGAATTTGAGGCAGGGCCTGGTGTGGTTAGTGGCGTGCATGAGGAGAGGGGGATAGAGACGACTCAAGTAGCAAATGGAGTAATCGATTTAAAAACGTACATTTCACATATAACAAACCAAACATTGAAATACCGTTATAGAAGGTATAGTGAAAACTCAAATTGGTCCGTGCGTCAATACTGGTGTGTATATAGTAAAATACGTTGTACAGCCCAGCCCTAGTGTGTGTGTGTACAGGCCTATAACTTGTCTGTCTGTAGGGTGCTGATGCTCCAGTGAAGCTGACGGGAAAGATCTTGGGTCTGACCCCGGGGGAACATGGCTTCCACGTCCACGCCTTCGGAGACAACACCAATGGTTGTATGAGTGCCGGACCCCACTTCAACCCCCACAACAAGACCCACGGAGCACCCACTGATGATGTTCGGTTAGTCTGACCCCATGACTGAAGGAGTTAGGCCTCCTGCTAGACCAGGAGTTTTGCAAATCCTCTCCTCGGATATTCCCAGCTGTTTCGTGTACATAATTCAGGGAGACGACACAATTGTGAAACGTCTGGATGGTCCCAGAGTTTTTGAAAGCTATTGTGCTAGATGGCCACACTAGTAATGATTTAATGGTGCAGCTGTTTATACTATTCAACAGACAGTTATACAAAGACCTATAGAATGGTTATAATCAAGCACATAGTATTCTAGTTAATGTAATGACCCATAGCATGTATAACTCTTGGCAGTCTTGCCCTTTTTATCTTCTAATAGTCTATGGGACAGACTCACTGTCTTAAGTGGAGAATCTCTCTGTTGCCTTGACCCCTCACGTCCTCTCCTCCCCTCAAAACCATTAATGTTCTGACCTCGTCCAATGTTTTGATGCGGCGAGTAGCCAGGGATTTAGTGATGGGGGGGGGGGGGGGGTGAATCGATAGTGTCAAAAATAATATCCATATATTTAATTATCGTTTGGACAATATCGCAGTTGTATTTTTGCTCTGGTCTGTACTCAAACCAAAATTCCAGTCTTTCCCTTCATAGCTTGTTCTCATCTTTTTATATAGGAAGTTAATTTGTTTTCAGCACTTGTTTATTACCGTGATTGATCAACATTTGTTCTCATGGCTCTGTCTTGTCCCTCTGCAGCAGAACATATGCTGAGCAATATGTTTGGAACATTGAATCGTAATGCATGTAGAATGGTGATAATCGAATCCATGTCGTATCGGCACCTAAATTATGGTGCAGATACGATATGAGGTATCGTGAGGTCCCCTGGCAATTCATAGGAATCAAATGAATGCATTTGCGATTCTCCCTCTGATTCTATGCCTTTCGCGTCACATGTATGCGTCAGCAACTGTCCTTATGTTGGCGTGTTGACTCGACCAACTGATGCCCAGCAGAACCATCCTAGTGGAGTTGGAAGCTCAATGATTGTCTCTCGGGCCTGATCCCCATAAATAGCAGTAACATTCGGAAAGTATTTAGACCCCTTGACTTTATCCACATTTTGTTACGTTACAGCCTTATTCTAAAATTGATTATAAGTTAAGTCTATATAATTTGGAAAGGCACACACCTGTCTATATAAGGTCCCACAGTTGACAGTGCATGTCAGAGCAAAAACCAAGCCGTGAGGTCGAAGGAATTGTTCGTAGTGCGCCAAGACAAGATTGTGTCGAGGCACAGATCTGGGGAAGGGTACAAAAACATCTCTGAAGCATTGAAAGTCCCCAAGAACAGAGTTAGAGGCCCTTCTCCCCAGATTGCTTAGTGTGGCTGAAGGCCAGGTCTAGGAAGAGTCTTGGTGGTTCCAAACTTCTTCCATGTAAGAATGATGGAGGCCACTGTGTTCATGGACCTTCAAAGCTACAGATGTTTAATGGCTTGGATTTTGCTCTGACATGTACTGTCAACTGTGGGACCTTATATAGACAGGTGTATGCCTTTCCAAATCATGTCCAATCAATTGAATTTACCAGATGTTTCTACATGATGGGAGTCCACATCTCAAGGATGATCAATGGAAACAGGATGCACCTGAACTCAATTTAGAGTCTCATAGCGAAGGGTCTGAATACTTAAGGTGTTAATGTTTTTTCAAAAATGTCTAAACCTGTTTTAGCTTTGTCATTGTGTGTGTGTAAATGAATGTAATCATTTTTTGAATAAGAGGATAACTTGTGTAAAGTCCAGGGGTCTGAATGCACTGTAGACCGTCAACGAATCATACGGTCTGAACGAAGACTCAGCGACATGACGTTTCTACGAGCAACCGGATGAGCCGCAGATTTAAAAAACAAACATTAAGAGCACTGATGCCTTTCACGCTGCTGCAAGTTGACGGGACCAGAGCAGCAGAGATGTTTAACCTCCAATTCACATTCTTAGTTGTCGGGAAGTCTGCTGGAATTTTCTGTTTACGTCGCTTACTCTACCTGTTTTTAAATGCTACGTTGACTCTTGAGTAGATCTGTGATGGAATCAAATGAGATCACATGCAACAATAGTGGTTTTGAGAAATGTCAACCACCTACTCTTGGCTCTCATTGTTTTGCTACCGGTGTGCACTTTTGGGGGGAGGGGTGGGGTACACTATTCTAAAACTGTACCCTTTCCTCTGACATCATATCCTGTCTGTGTTGCTAGGCACGTAGGGGACCTTGGCAACGTGACTGCAGGAGCTGACAGTGTGGCTGAGATCAACATCCAGGACGAGATGCTGACTCTCACTGGACCCGTCTCCATCATCGGCAGGACCATGGTGGTACGACTCGTTTTTCAAACGTCTCATTAGCTGACCTGCTTTGAGCAGACTTTTTATTCCTAATGAACACAGCCACACTTCAAGTTCTCTACATAAACAAAACCCTGTTTTTCCCCACCCTTAATCTCCCATCTTGCGCTCTCTGTCCTCGCTCTCTCTTTTGCGTCCCTCCACCCCTTTTTTTTATCATTAGATCCATGAGAAGGCTGATGATCTGGGAAAAGGAGGCAACGACGAGAGTCTGAAGACTGGCAACGCTGGCGGTCGCCAGGCTTGTGGAGTTATTGGCATCGCCCAGTAAACAGACACAATCCCTTACTGGGAGACCTGGAACACACTAGCCTCTGCTTGAAGACCACCGTAGCTATCTCCCCCCCCCCCCCCTATAGAAGGCTCTGTAAAATACATTTCTACCCCAACCCTCTACCTATACCTTTATGGCAACTCATCTGACAGAACAGTTTGTCCCAAATGACCCCCTTGTGTTTATATAGTGCACTACATTTGAACATGGTCCGTAGGACTCTGGGGCCCATAGGACTCTGATCAAGATTAGTGCACTATATTATATGGGTTAGGGTGCCATTATGGGACAGAGACCCTGGGTTCTGAGGGCTTTGACTCGGAGACACACAGCCAGGACGTTGAGGTTGCAGGGGTGACCCAAATGACTCCTTATTTAGACCAGAGCCAATCTGGTAGTAGCTCTCTCCCCCCCCCCCCCCCCCCCCCGTGCCCTCTGATAGGCTAGGTGGAAGTTTCAACATATTGCTTGTACCTATTAATAAAATTCAGATCAATTGCTCTACGATGCAGCGGCTAGGGGTTGTTTTGGTTTCTAATGTCCGCAGAATATAAAGAGCTTATTAAAAGTTCGCTATCAACCGGTATATCTGTTGGTCCTGCTAAGACTGTCGTTGCTTCCTGTCTATATGTGATTTGTATTATTCTGTTGTACGCTGTCCCAAAGCAGTGAACATGTTATACATTTTTTTGTGAGTCGGAAATGGCACCCTAGACCCTCTGTAGTGCTCTACTTTTTTTGATCATGGGGCAATTTTGGACACATTCATTTTGATGTTCACTGAGTACCAAGCTGCCAAATAAAGAAATACATTGTCATTGGTGATACTTGTGTTTATGTTGCTGCTGTTCCTATGTTTATCATTGGCTTTGGAATCCCGTGGAGGAGATTCGGATGGAAGTTAATGTGAGACAGGATGGTCGTAGTCGAGGGCTACATCTGTAGGCAGGGATGATTTGGTAATGTGTTATTTTTTTGTCCTTATTTAATTTTTCTGTAGCATCCTGAGTAAGCGTTAGTGGCAGTTTTGAATAGAACAACCTAGACAAATATTTGTTGACTCAAAAGTGAAAGGTTGTGTACCAACTATCTCGGCAGTCACAAGGGTTGTTGACCGCTGTGTTACTGCTTACACACACAACAAAGGCCTCCGACTGTCGACTCTAGTACATTTAGAAGAGATTGTTGTTATGGTTTTTTGGTGCCACTAGATGGGGCCATCGCCCTGTCACAGGAAATAGTTTGTGATGGTGAGGAAGAGGTGAAGCCGGTGGTATAACTCAGCTCTGTCTCTAACAGGTGGTGTTGATAAAAATTCTCCCCATTCAAGGACTTTTTATATTGTCGATTAATGAGTGTTGAATTTAGTCAACAAAAATAAAAATAGAATGACTTAATTGATCAAATATAATTTTCGTAATGCTTAGGTTGTACTGCTATGAGTAGGAAAAGTTGACATCCTGGCAACTTGGAGAGAATTAACACTTCACCTGAGTTGTGCCTGCTCACACGTTGGGTTGTGGCGGTCAGGACTTTATTTTTTCCAGCTGGTGATTTGTTTAAGGAAATAACTGGTCAGTCTCACGGTAATTTACCATTTAATTAATTTATACACATTTAACATCTCCTGGCTTCCACACACAGCCTACAAGCCACTAATGCTGAACTTTGGAATATCTAAATATTTAAAAAGTCTAATAAATGTGTTTTATATAGCCTACACCTTCACAATAAATCTGTTATTTTAGATTGGTCTAAAGAAAATAGTTATTTCAGAAGAATAAAAAAGCGTACTCTGAGTTGTCTGTATTTTAGGCTCTGATAAATGGCAAGAAGAGTTGGCTTAACGAACAGCAAAATACGCTAGCCTATGTCAATCTACTATCTCACATAGTACACAAGTTGACCTATTGTAATTGGTTAAATTGTCCTTCTGTGCAAAAAATAAATATTCACAACATACTTTGGGATGTGAAAAATCCCAAATGAATACAATCACCCATCAAAACAAAGCAATGAGGCAACAGATCAGACCTTTCAGCTTGAAACGTTAAACTAGCAATGCGTACACGGTAGTAGGCTATCAGCGCAAATGTTCCAAAATGCAATCGATTAGCGGGAAAACACTGTTCTGAAAGGACCCCAAATGTAATTATGCATGTATTGCTTTTATTATAAAGGTGCATTTTTTACGGTGAAAATATAATCAAACATTATGCCAGTGAAAATGACCTTCCCCAAACTAGAAACTCAGGCACCCCTTATGTATGCCAGTTAGGCTCTACACCGGTTGTAAAGCAGATTAATGTGCTTAATTTCAATACGTTATTTGGCCACTTTAGTTGTGATACAAACCTTATCAAAACATATAGACCTATTGGCTAGGTTACATGAGGTGTGTGACTATGGCCTTGGAGAAAGTCAAAAGGCATTGTTTCTTGCCTTACTGCACACGCTGGGCATCATTCACAAGTGATAGACTAATATTGTCACCCATCAGACTATTCTTAATGTCTTTACATACATTATACTAAATAATATATGTGTGAAATTAGTTTTGATTTAGAATGTACCATTATCATGCACCTGTCTTGGAACAGGGTCATGGGAAAATGCACTTAAATAGCGAATGGAGGACGCTTTTCCCGTGGTTTATTTTCATGCCAGCCAGGTAGGCTATACTCCTGTTGTAAAGCGAAGCAATGTGCTTAATATTAGGAAAGTTTATAAATATAGTAGGCCTGGCTTATAGAAAGCTGATGGGATCCTCCTCTTTTTAATAGAGGCCATCACTCTATTTTCTCCCGCAATTGCATAGCCTATAGAAATGTTTAGCAACATGAGATCATGGTGTCATGAATTGTTTTATGTTTCAAAATACATTTGCACTGATGTCAGAGTGATTAGAGGGACAATAGAGTGCTGAGTACCAGGCAGTTAGCAAGTTTGGTAGGCTACTAATGACCATCAGCAGCATCAGAAGCCTAGTTACCGTGACTAAACAGTCACGTGGAATTTGACTACGGTCATGACTCGTGAGCGCCGGTGTGGCGGTAATACGATCACTGTAACAGCCCTAGTCACACACCTATCTGCCCTATCATTGGCTAGAATGGTCCCACCTGATCTCGCCTCCTCACTGCCTTCCATCTTTGAGGACATTGTTAGAGTGGCCACTCGACGATCTGGTCAATATCATGGATTATCATGGTGAGCAGGGTTGTGGTTATTTAGAGCTATGGTTGGATTTAAATCCATTTCGATTCATAAAGTAAACTGAAATTCCAAAGTTTTTTTTAAATTAAAAATTATTTTACTTTAAGATGCTCTATGCAGAAATCGCTCCGCCATTTATTTCCTGGTTGCTAGAATTGTAATACTTCGCTTAATTTCAGTTTATGTGACAAAACAAGCAAGTATAGTGTAGAGAATCATTGTACCATCTAAATCGCTGTGGATTTTCCATAACCAAAAATATTGTATTTTCATGTTTCAAGCTGGTGAACAAAACTGAAAGTAAAAGATGCAAAAAAAAATAAACTTAAGAACGGGAAGCATAGAAATAGGGCACATAGAACAGATCTACCTCTTCTTAGACTGGCTTTCAATGAGAATGACAGATCTATTACATACATTAAATATAAAAAAAGAACATGACCCAAGTCCAGCTCAATTAATCCCTACCATTGTGTCACTGAGTTGTCATAATGCTTCAGCAAATGTACATGATCCCAGGGGGCGTTGGAAGACACAATGTAAATAACCTAATTTATGTCCCTCTTACTGCCCTGAATGTCTCTACTGATCCTACAGCTATTGTATGCAGTAATCATATGCCTATGAACCAGAGTTATACTGTTAGCACTGAGGTGGTGTGCCCTAGGAGGAAGTCCACTGTTTGCAGCTCACCCTGCACTAATATAAATAACATAAGCATGTCTACCTCTGCTAACCTTCACAGTAAAGCAAGGAAACTGCAAACTGTAACTAGTGCCTGCAACCTGGTTCAGGTTAACAGTCTACCTACCAGGGTAGTTACAAACAGCACAGGAATGAAATCATCAACATGTATTGATCACATCTTTACTAATGCTGCAGAAATTTGTTTGAAAGCAGTATCCACATCCATTGGATGCAGTGATCACAATATAGTAGCCATGTCTAGGAAAACCACAGTTCCAAAGGCTGGGCCTAATATTGTGTATAAGAGGTCATACAATAAGTTTTGTAGTGATTCCTAAGTTGTTGATGTGAAGAATATTTGTTGGTCTGTGGTGTGTAATGACGAGCAACCAGACGCTGCACTTGACACATGTATGAAATTACTTATCCCAGTTACTAATAAGCATGCACCCATTAAGACAATGACTGTAAAAATGGTTAAATCCTCGTGGATTGATGAGGAATTGAAAAATTGTATGGTTGAGAGGGATGAGGCAAAAGATATGGAAAATAGATCTGGCTGTACAACCGATTGGCAAACGTATTGCAAATTGAGAAATCATGTGACTAAACTGAATAAAAAGAAGAAACTACACTATGAAACAAAGATAAATGATATAAAGAATGACAGTAAAAAGCTTTGGAGCCCCTTAAATTACATTTTGGGAAACAGGCAAACTACCCTCCATCATTCATTGAATCAGATGGCTCATTCATCACAAAACTCACAGGTATTTTTTAATTGGCAAGGTTAGCAAACTTAGGCATGACATGCCAGCAACAAACGCTGACACTACACGTCCAAGTATATCTGACCAAATTATGAAAGACAAGCATTGTAATTTTGAATTCCGTAAAGTAAGTAAGAGGTGAAAAATGATTTGTCTATCAACAATGACTGGGTCTGACAACTTGGATGGAAAATTACTGAAGATAATAGCAGATGATATTGCCACTCCTATTTGCCATATCTTTAATTTAAGCCTACAGGAAAGTGTGTGACCTCAGGACTGGGAGGGGAGCTAAAGTCATTCCCCTACCTAAGAATAGTAAAGCCCCCTTTACTGGCTCAAATAGCCGACCAATCAGCCTGTTACCAACCCTTAGTAAACTTCTGGAAAAATTGTGTTTGACCAGATAAAAGGCTATTTCACAGTAAACAAATTGACAACAGACTTTCAGCACGCTTATAGGGAAGGACATTCAACAAGCACTTACACAAATGACTGATGATTGGCTGAGAGATATCGATGATAAAAAGATTGTGGTGGCTGTTTTGTTAGACTTCAGTGTGGCTTTTGACATTATTGATCATAGTCTGTTGCTGGAAAAACTTGTGTTGTGGCTTTACACCCTCTGCTATAATGTGGATAAAGAGTGACCTGTCTAACAGAACACAGAGGGTGTACTTTAATGGAAGCTTCTCCAACATAATCCAGGTAGAATCAGGAATTCCCCAGGGCAGCTGTCTAGGCCCCTTACATTTTTAATCTTTACTAACGATATGCCACTGGCTTTGAGTAAAGCCTGTTTGTCTATGTATGCGGATGACTCAACACTATACACATCAGCTACCACAGCGACTGAAATGACTGTAACACTTAAGAGCTGCAGTTAGTTTCCGAATGGGTCGCAAGGAATGTCAGTACTAAATATTTCTAAAACTAAAAGCATTGTATTTGGGACAAATCATTCACTAAACCCTAAACCTCAACTAAATCTTGTAATGAATAATGTGTAAATTGAGCAAGTTGAGGCGGCTAAATTGCTGCAGTAACCCTGGATTGTAAACTGTCATGGTCAAAACATATTGATACAACAGTAGCTAAGATGGGGAGAAGTTTGTCTATAATAAAGCGATGCTCTGCCTTCTTAACAACACTATCAACAAGGCAGGTCCTACAGGCCCTAGTTTTGTCACACCTGGACTACTGTTCAGTCGTGTGGTCAGGTGCCATAAAGAGGGATTTAGGAAAATTGCAATTGGCTCAGAACAGGGCAACACGGCTGGCCCTTGGATGTACACAGAGCTAACATTAATAATATGCATGTCAATCTCTCCTGGCTCAAAGTGGAGGACAGATTGATTTCATCACCACTTGTATTTGTGAGAGGTATAGACATGTTGAATGCACAAAGCTGTCTGTTTAAACTACTGGCACACAGCTTGGACACCCATGCATGCCCCACAAGACATGCCACCAGAGGTCTTTTTACAATCCAGAACAGACTATGGGAGGTGCACAGTACTACATAGAGCCATAACTACATGGACCTCTATTCCACATCAAGTAACTGATGCAAGCAGTAAAATTAGATTAAAAAACCCCAGCTTGAATGGGACTGTGAAGCAACACGAACATAGACACAAGAAGAGGAATAACTTTGCAGCTGGTGGGTGGTAACGTTGAAATAAAACCCAGCATTGAAACGAGACATATGTTGAAAGGAATTTGTCAAATAAAAGACACAGCATTCGCACGGCTTTGCCTGATTCCATTATGGCTGCCGTGGCTACTTCTATTCTAGCGCGAGGACGGAAAAAACCCCGGCAGTTTACTTAAAAAAACTAACATGAATGAAAAGGGATCTTTTGAAATTCAGCAGGCTATGGTGCGGAATAAATATGCTTTTAGAAGTGCCGTCTTTATTTTATGATTTATCGTTAAGTGTGTTTATTAATGCACGAGCACCTTTTCCCCCCACTCCTATCCCTCATATCGCTCCTATCGCTCCTATCCCTCATATTGCTCCTATCCCTCATATCGCTCCTATCGCTCATATCGCTCCTATCGCTCCCATCGTTCCCATCGCTCATATCGTTCCCATCGCTCCTATCCCTCATATCGCTCCTATCCCTCATATCGCTCCCATCGTTCCTATCGCTCCAGCTTGTTGCATTGTGGTGGCTATAGACATACAATTCATGGAAGGGTTTTGAAACCTCTAACCCTGACAATTTGACTGTTAAATGTATGGGTACGCTGGCAATGCCTGACAGTCTTGACTTGGATGGGAACAGCCCTCTATGGATTATTTGTCTATGGTTGGTTGTGCCTGTCGGATTGTCTTAAGCAAATTTCTAAATACAATCGTGTGGAAAACTTAGTTTGGAAAGGAGACTCTGTCATTACTAATTGTGTGATATAGTGTCTTGTGAAAGTATTCACCCCTCTTGGCATTTTTCCTATTTTATTGCCTTACAACCTGGAATTAAAATGCATTTTTGGGGGGTTTGTATCATTTGATTTACACAACATGCCTACCACTTAGAAGACGCAAAATATTTTTTATTGTGAAACAAAAAAGAAATAAGACAAAAAAATCGAAAACTTGAGCGTGGATAACTATTCACCCCCTCAACGTCAATACTTTGCAGAGCCACCTTTTGCAGCAAATACAGCTGCAAGTCTCTTGCGGTATGTCTCTATAAGCTTGTCACATCTAGCCACTGGGATTTTTGCCCATTCTTCAAGGCAAAACTGCTCCAGCTCCTTCAAGTTGGATGGGTTCCGCTGGTGTACAGCAATCTTTAAGTCATACCACAGATTCTCAATTGGATTGAGGTCTGGGCTTTGACGAGGCCATTCCAATACATTTAAATGTTTCCCCTTAAATCACTCGAGTGTTGCTTTAGCAGTATGCTTAGGGTCATTGTCCTACTGGAAGGTTAACCTCAGTCCCAGTCTCAAATCTCTGGAAGACTAAAATAGGTTTCCCTCAAGAATTTCCCTGTATTTAGCGCCATCCATCATTCATTCAATACTGACCAGTTTCTGACCAGTTTCCCAGTCCCTGCCGATGAAAAACATCCCCACAGCATGATGCTGCCACCAACATGCTTCACTGTGGGGATGGTGTTCTCGTGATGAGAGGTGTTGGGTTTGCGTCAGACGTAGCGTTTTCCTTGATGGCCAAAAAGCTACATTTTTGTCTCATCTGACCAGAGTACCTTCTTCCATATGGTTGGGGAGTCTCCCACATGCTTTTTGGCGAACACCAAACGTGTTTGCTTATTTTCTTCTTTAAGCAATGGCTTTTTTTCTGGCCACTCTTCCGTAAAGCCCAGCTCTGTGGAGTGTACGGCTTAAAGTGGTCCTATGGACAGATACTCCAATCTCCGCTGTGGAGCTTTGTAGCTCCTTCAGGGTTATCTTTGGTCTCTTTGTTGCCTCTGGTTAATGCCCTCCTTGCCTGGTCCGTGAGTTTTGATGGGCGGCCCTCTCTTGGCAGGTTTGTGGTGGTGCCATATTCGTTCCATTTTTTAATAATGGATTTAATGGTGCTCTGTCGGATGTTCAAAGTTTTGGATATTTTTTTATAACCCAACCCTGATCTGTACTTCTCCACAACTGTGTCCCTGACCTGTTTGGAGAGCTCCTTGGTCTTCATGGTGCCGCTTGCTTAGTGGTGTTGCAGACTCTGGGGCCTTTCAGAACAGGTGTATATATATTGAGATCATGTGACAGATCATGTGACACTTAGATTGCACACAGGTGGACTTTATTTAACTAATTATGTGACTTCTGAAGGTAATTGGTTGCACCGGATCTTATTTAGGGGCTTCATAGCAAAGGGGGTGAATACATATGCACGCACCACTTTTCAGTTTTTTTATTTTTTAGAATATAGTTATTTTTTTAATTTCACTTCACCAATTTGGACTATTTTGTGTATGTCCATTACATGAAAGCCAAATAAAAATCAATTTAAATTACAGGTTGTAATGCAACAAAATAGGAAAACCTCCAAGGGGGGTGAATACTTTTGCAAGGCCCTGTAGGTATTTTAACATTATAATTTTTTTTACACACACATTTTTGGGGGGTTAATTACATTTTTTATCACTCATCTTCCTCAAATGAAGGGGATGATGACAATCTTTGCAAGAGGGAGGGAATCTGATTTCATTGGTCCTCAACTCGATAAATGGAGTTAGCCTGCACCGGAACAGGTTAGTTGTGAAGGATTCGTTGCCATGGAAATTTACCTGGCTAAAAGGTGTGCCACTTTTGTGGTATCGGTTTATCCCGAGTTCAAATTAGAGTTGATCAAAGTCACCACCAGTTCTCTGGTGGTGAGAGACAGGTTTTCTGACCCTAGAGGGCGGTATACAGCTGTGCCTGATAACAGGTAGACCACTATGGATCTACAGGCTTTAACGTGGCACACCGGTCTAAAGTAGTGCACTATATATAGGGAATAGGGTGCCATAGGGCTCTGGTCTAATGTAGTGCACTATATAGGGAATAGGGTGCCATTTAGGGGGACAGTCTGAATGTACAGAATGTTCTTCTGAGATGCTTTTAGTCCTATATCTCTGTTCGTTATGAAACTGATGACCTGTCGATGCTTTAGAAAGACTGATCAACATGTTCCTCAACATGTTCTCATTCTTAAAGGTAACTTTCCCCTCTTATTGTAGAAACCACACCGTGTGTAGTAGTGTTACCGTCTACACAGCGTTACCTTAAAGTTACCGTAGAAGTACATATACAATGCCTTCGGAAAGTATTCAGACCCCTTGACTTCCCCCCCCAAAAAAATTACGTTACAGCCTTATTCTAAAACGTATTAAATTGTTTTTTTCCATCATCAACATACACACAATACCCCATAATTACATTTTTACTAACTTCTAAAATAAATATCACATTTACATAAGTATTCAGACCCTTTACTCAGTACTTTGTTGAAGCACCTTTGGCAGTGATTACAGCATTGATTCTTCTTGTGTATGACGCTACAAACTTGGCACACCTGTATTTGGGGAGTTTCTCCCATTCTTCTCTGCGGATCCTCTCAAGCTCTGTCAGGTTGGATGGGGAGCGTTGCTGCGCAGCTATTTTTAGGTCTCTCCAGAGATGTTAATTCGGGTTCAAGTCCAGGCTTTGGCTGTGCCACTCAAGGACATTCAGAGACTTGTCCCAAAGCCACTCCTGCGTTGTCTTGGCTGTGTGCTTAGGGTCGTTGTCCTGTTGGAAGGTGAACCTTCACCCCAGTCTGAGGTCCATAGCGCTCTGGAGCAGGGTTTCATCAAGGATCTCGCTGTACTTTTCTCCATTCATCTTTACCTCGATCCTGACTAGTCTCCCAGTCCCTGCCGCTGAAAAACATCCTCACAGCATGATGCTGCCACCACCATGCTTCACCGTAGGGATGGTGCCTGGTTTCCTCCAGATGTGACGCTTGGCATTCAGGCCAAAGAGATTCATCAGACCAGAGAATCTTGTTTTCGCAAACACCAAGCAGGCTGTCATGTGCCTATTACTGAGGAGTGGCTTCAGTCTGGCCACTCTACCACAAAGGCCTGATTGGTGGAGTGCTGCAGAGATGGTTGTCCTTCTGGAAGGTTCTCCAATCTCCAAAGAGGAACTCTGGAGCTCTGTCAGAGTGACCATCAGGTTCTTGGTCACCTCCCTGACCAAGGCCCTTCTTCCCCGATTTCTCAGTTTGGCCGGGCAGCCACATCTAGAAAGAGTCTTGGTGGTTCCAAACTTCTTCCATTTAAGAATGATGGAGGCCACTGTGTTATTGGGGACCTTCAATGCTCCTTACATTTGTTGGTACCCTTCCCCAGATCTGTGCCTCAACATAATCCTGTCTCGGAGCTCTTCGACCTCATGGCTTGGTTTTAACTCTGACATGCACTGTCAACTGTGAGACCTCATATAGACAGGTGTGTGCCTTTCCAAATCATGTCCAATCAATTGAATTTACCACAGGTGGACTCCAATCAAGTTGTAGAAACATCTCAAGGATGATCAATGGAAACAGGATGCACCTGAACTCAATTTTGAGTCTCATTGCAAAGGGTATGAATACTTAAGTAAAAAAGGTATTTCTGTTTTTTATCTGTAATAAATTCGCAAACATTTCTAAAAACCTCTTTTCGCTTTGTCTTTGGGGTATTGTGTGTAGATTGCTGAGGATTTTTTAATTTATTGAATCCATTTTAGAATCAGGCTGTAATGTAACAAACTGTGGAAAACGTCAAGGGAGTTCGAATACTTTCAGAAAGGCACTGTATATGGAAGTAGTTTAATGCCCCAAAAAGGCTTAAATGTGGGTAGAAAATAATACAAATAATTTCCTGATCTTTCATTTGTCTCTCAGATATAGGACATTTTAAAAACAAACTTCCATTTTATATATTTTTCTACTATCTGTTTTGCCAAGTATGAATTTGTTATTCAATGTGTTTCTATGGGCTAATAGCAGTAAGGCCAAGTTGAGTGTTTTATCAAAAAACATTTTTGATGTATTTTACTACAGCGGCCCTAAAATTCAAAATCAAATAACTAAATGATCCATGGTACGACCGTCTTAAAACAATTCCACATGTCCACTTATTAGAGACACATCCTCGGCCCTTAAACATTACTTTATTTATATAACTACATAAAACTTCCAAAACTGAGTGAGTAAACCCAAAAAGGGTGCACGTACTCCACCACACATAGACTACCTGGAGTTTTGAGCTAGTGGGCAAATAGCAGGGGATAAACAAAAACGGTTGCCACGGCAACGGGGCAGCATAGCCACAGGCACCATTTCCCCCCCCCCCCTTCCCCCTCAGCACTGAGTCCTTTCTCTATACCACAGAGGCAAAAAAAAACACATTGAGGAAAAGCTTGTAAACAATAACTACTAAAGGAGAGGCCAGAAACCCTTTTTTTTGCAGACCTCTACAGAAATGGTGATGTGAGTAATCCCATCTTTTTCACTGACCAGCCAAATGCATGGCACTCAGTACTGCCCATCCATAAAGAAAGAGGTAGCTAGACAACCCAGACAGCACCACGACACAAATAAACCTCTATAAGAATGACATCTTTTCCCAACTTTTTACAAACAGCTAATATTCTGACCCTCTTTCCCCAACAAATTTGACAAAAAGATAGATGGGAGCATACGACATCTTCCTCTACTTCTCTGCTATTCACATCTGAAATCAGAACAACAAAATAATATTCTTCCAATCGAACAATTTATGCTATTTTTGAGGAACTGACTACTTTTCTTAACAACTTTTTGAAACATCTGCATTTTAGAATATGACATCGTTCTCTTCTTCTCTTGATATTCAAATCTAAAATCAAAACACGTCTTCCGCTACCACAAACATACTGTTATAAAGAACTAAACTAGACCACAGGTTTACTTCCTGTAAAGTTACACATCCAGTTATGATAAGTTGGGGATTGAAAAAGCATCTACTCTTCGTTTCATACAAACACTTTCCCAAATCTGGATTGGGTGGACGTCTCTTCTTCACTAAACATCCGACTTCATATTTTGATGCTGCTATTAGACAGCTGTGGCCTAATTTCGCCGATACACACACAGCTGGCCAGCGTATGGCTGTTGAAATAACATGCTCCAAAAGCCTTTAGTTCTTTTCATGGGAATAGCAGACGATTCCTACTATTTTCTATGTCCTCCCTCTTCCTATCCTCTCCTCCCCGTTTCTCATTTCCTCTCCCCCTTGTTCTTCTCCCTTCCCCTCTCTTCTCCTTTCCTATCCTCTCCTCCCCTTTTCTCATTTCCTCTCCCCCTTTCTCTTCTCCCTTCCCCTCTCTTCTCTTCTCCTTTCCTCTCCTCCCCTTTTCTCTCCTCTCTCTTTCTCTCCTATTCTCCTCTCCCCCTCTTTCCCTCTATTCTCTCTAGGGGTAATGAAAGATCGGAGAGCCTTCGATAGAGAAAGAAAGCCCTTGGGAACAGATAGAGGCAGGCTATAGAACGCTCATGAAATTGTTTGCATTGAAAATGCATGAACCGTAATGATGGTTAGGCAAGCTATAGTGAGTGCAGACGCAATTGAAGGAATTGGAATTGACCCCCCCACCCCACTCTAACCGACACACACACACACACACACACACACACACACACACACACACACACACACACACACACACACACACACACACACACACACACACACACACACACACACACACACACACACACACACACACACACACACACACACATGTTGTGATGCAACATGGGGCGGCAGGGTAGCCTAGTGGTTAGAGCGTTGGACTAGTAACCGAAAGGTTGCAAGTTCAAATCCCCGAGCTGACAAGGTACAAATCTGTCGTTCTGCCCCTGAACAGGCAGTTAACCCACTGTTCCTAGGCCGTCATTGAAAATAAGAATTTGTTCTTAACTGACTTGCCTAGTTAAATAAAGGTAAAATAAAAAATAAAAAAATAATGAGGATATACTGCACCGAACCTTCAGAAAGTTTTCATACCCGTCGACTTATTCCACATTTTGTTGTGTTACAGCCTGAATTCAAAATGGATTAAATCAGCTTTTTTTATTTCGCCCATCTACACACAATACCCCATAATGCAAACATGTTTTTAGAAATGTTAGCAATAAAATAAAAATAAATGAAAAAATGAAATACAGAAAGATCTAATTTATATAAGGATTCACACCCCTGAGTCAATATTTTGTAGAAGCAGCTTTGGCAGAGATTACAGCTGTGTGTCTTTCTGGGTAAGTCTCTAAGAGCTTTCCACACCTGGATTATGCAACATTTGCACATTATTCTTTAAAAAAAATCTTTAAACTCTGTGAAATTGGCTATTGATCATAGCTAGACAACCATTTTCAGGTCTTGCGATAGATTTTCAAGCATATTTAAGTCAAAACACTCTTGCTTCTTGGTAAGCAACTCCAGTGTAGGTTTGGCCTTGTGTTTTAGGTTATTGTCCTGCTGAAAAGTGAATTTATCTCCCAGTGTCTGGTGGAAAGTAGACTGAACCAGGTTTTCCTCTAGGATTTTGTCTGTGCTTAGCTCCATTCTGTTTCTTTTTTTATCCTGAAAAACTCCCCAGTCCTTAATGATGACAAGCATACCCATAACATGATGCAGCCACTACTATGCTTGAAAATATGGAGAGTGTTACTCAGTAATGTGTTGTATTGGATTTGCCCTAAACGTAACACTTTGTATTTAAGACAAAAAAGTATATTGCTTTGCCATGTTTTTTGCAGTATTACTTAAGTGCCTTATTGCGAACAGGACTTTTTTTTATTCTGTACAGGCTTCCTTCTTTTCACTCTGTCATTAAGGTTAGTATTTTGGAGTAACTACAATGTTGTTGATCCATCCTCAGTTTTCTCCTATCACAGCCATTAAACTCTATAACTGTTTTAAAGTCACCATTAAGGCCTCATGGTGAAATCCCTGACTGGTTTCTTTCCTCTCCGGCAACTGAGTTAGGAAGGACGCCTGTATCTTTGTAGTGACTGGGTGTATTGATACACCATCCAAAGTATCATTAATAACTTCCCCAGGCTCAAAAGGATATTCAATGTCTGCTTTTTAAAATTTTACCCATCTACCAATAGGTGCCCTTCTTTGTGAGGCATTGGAAAACCTCCCTGTTCTTTGTGGTTGAATCTGTGTTTGAAATTCACTGCTCGACTGAGGGACCTTACAGAGATGAGGCAGTCATTCAAAAATCTGGTTAAACACTATTTTTGCACACAGAGTCCATTCAACTTATTATGTGACTTGTTAAGCATATTTTTACCCCTGAACTTATTTAGGCTTGCAATAACAAAGGGTTTGAATACTGATTGACTCAAGACATTAAAAATGTCTAAAAACATAATACTCAATTTAATCCATTTTTAAAAAACTGTCAAGGGGTGTATTCGTATTTATTATGGATCCCCATTAGTTCCTGTCAAGGCAGCAGCTACTCTTCCTGGGGTTTATTATGGTTCCCCAATAGTTCCTGCCAAGGCAGCAGCTACTCTTCCTGGGGTTTATTATGGTTCCCCGATAGTTCCTGCCAAGGCAGCAGCTACTCTTCCTGGGGTTTATTATGGATCCCCATTAGTTCCTGCCAAGGCAGCAGCTACTCTTCCTGGGGTTTATTAAGGATCCCCATTAGTTCCTGCCAAGGCAGCAGCTATTTTACATTTACATTTACATTTAAGTCATTTAGCAGACGCTCTTATCCAGAGCGACTTACAAATTGGTGCATTCACCTTATGATATCCAGTGGAACAACCACTTTACAATAGTGCATCTAACTCTTTTAAGGGGGAGGGGGGAGTTAGGAGGATTACTTTATCCTATCCTAGGTATTCCTTAAAGAGGTGGGGTTTCAGGTGTCTCCGGAAGGTGGTGATTGACTCCGCTGACCTGGCGTCGTGAGGGAGTTTGTTCCACCATTGGGGTGCCAGAGCAGCGAACAGTTTTGACTGGGCTGAGCGGGAACTGTACTTCCTCAGAGGTAGGGAGGCGAGCAGGCCAGAGGTGGATGAACGCAGTGCCCTTGTTTGGGTGTAGGGCCTGATCAGAGCCTGAAGGTACGGAGGTGCCGTTCCCCTCACAGCTCCGTAGGCAAGCACCATGGTCTTGTAGCGGATGCGAGCTTCAACTGGAAGCCAGTGGAGAGAGCGGAGGAGCGGGGTGACGTGAGAGAACTTGGGAAGGTTGAACACCAGACGGGCTGCGGCGTTCTGGATGAGTTGTAGGGGTTTAATGGCACAGGCAGGGAGCCTGTGCCATTCTTCCTGGGGTTTATTATGGATCCCCCATTAGTTCCTGCCAAGGCAGCAGCTACTCTTCCTGGGGTTTATGATGGATCCCCAATAGTTCCTGCCAAGGCAGCAGCTACTTTTCCTGGGGTTTATTATGGATCCCCCATTAGTTCCTGCCAAGGCAGCAGCTACTCTTCCTGGGGTTTATTATGGATCCTCATTACAGCTACTCTTCCTGGAGTTTATTATGGATCCCCATTAGTTCCTATCAAGGCAGCAGCTACTCTTCCTGGGGTTTATTATGGATACCCATTCGTTCCTGCCAAGGCAGCAGCTACTCTTCCTGGGGTTTGTTATGGATCCCCATTAGTTCCTGCCAAGGCAGCAGCTACTCTTCCTGGGGTTTGTTATGGATCCCCATTAGTTCCTGTCAAGGCAGCAGCTACTCTTCCTGGGGTTTATTATGGATCCCCATTAGTTCCTGCCAAGGCAGCAGCTACTCTTCCTGGGGTTTATTATGGATCCCCATTTGTTCCTGCCAAGGCAGCAGCTACTCTTCCTGGGGTTATTATGGATCACCATTAGTTCCTGTCAAGGCAGCAGCTACTCCTCCTGGGGTTTATTATGGATCCTCATTACAGCTACTCTTCCTGGGGTTTATTATGGGTCCCCATTATTTCCTGCCAAGGCAGCAGCTACTCTTCCTGGGGTTTATTATGGGTCTCCATTAGTTCCTGCCAAGGCAGCAGCTACTCTTCCTGGGGTTATTATGGATCCCTGTTAGTTCCAGTTTATACAACTTAAAACATTGTCACGTTGGTAACAATGATTCAGGAGCCAGGCGGAGGAATGCGTAATGGTTTTTTAAAAATTATACCACCATTTTTAAAATGTTTTTTATTTCACCTTTATTTAACCAGGTAGGCTAGTTGAGAACAAGTTCTCATTTACAACTGCGACCTGGCTAAGATAAATTACAGCGTGCCTGTAACGATTCTCGTCTGGTGAAGGAGAAGAGGACCAAAATGCAGCGTGGTAAGTGTTCGTCATAATTTAATAGAAAACTGAACACTACACAAAATAACGAGGAGAAAACGAAACAGTTCTGCAAGGTGAACAGACACTACACAGAAAATAACTACCCACAACCCATAGTGGGAAAACAGGCTACCTAAGTATGATTCTCAATCAGAGACAACGATCGACAGCTGCCTCTGATTGAGAACCATACCAGGCCAAACACAGAAATATAAACATAGAAAAACAACATAGAATATCCACCCCAACTCACGCCCTGATCAAACCAAAACAAAGACATAAAAAAGGAACTAAGGTCAGAACGTGACAGTGCCGTGTAAGGACACGGGGACAAAGACCAAACAAACACGTAACAAAAACACAGGGTTGAACCCCAAACAAAAGAGCGAGGAGTACCTTGAATAAATAACATACGGGACGAGACCCGTAATCATCTGTGCAATCCACAATCGGCACGAAAGCCCAAAACACACAGCACAGGTACTCACACGCACCAACGGACATTGTAACAATAAACGACAGCGCCATGGAAACCAAAGGGCACACTTATATAAATACAATCAGAGCGAATAGGGGACAGGTGGGTGTGATGAATGTTCCGGAAGGATCCGTGAAACGTTACAATACATTCACAGATTTCATAAACACACTGTGTGCCCTCAGACCCCTACTCCACCACTACCACATATCTACACAGTACTAAATCCATGTGTATGTATAGTGTGTGTGTGTGTGTGTGTGTGTGTGTGTGTGTGTGTGTGTG
>NC_092109.1:43023436-43028436 GCF_045679555.1 Salvelinus alpinus
GTGCGTGTGTGTGCGTGCGTGCGTGCGTGCGTGCGTGCGTGCGTGCGTGCGTGCGTGCGTGCGTGCGTGCGTGCGTGTGTGTGTGTGGTTTCATATCATCACCGGCTGTAACTGTTAGTCATTTTAGTTTGTTTTCGTGTGTGTGTGTGGTTTTATATCACAACGTGTAACTATCTGTGAAGTTAATCATTGTTGTTGAATGGTTTTCATACATCCTACAGTGTCGTCATGGTTTCATACATCCTACCGTGTCGTCATGGTTTCATACATCCTACCGTGTCGTCATGGTTTCATACATCCTACCGTGTCGTCATGGTTTCATACATCCTACTGTGTCGTCATGGTTTCATACAAACTACCATGTCATCATGGTTTCATACATCCTACTGTGTTGTCATGGTTTCATACATCCTACCGTGTCGTCATGGTTTCATACATCCTACTGTGTCGTCATGGTTTCATACAAACTACCGTGTCATCATGGTTTCATACATCCTACTGTGTCGTCATGGTTTCATACATCCTACCGTGTCGTCATGGTTTCATACATCCTACCGTGTCGTCATGGTTTCATACCTTCTACCGTGTCGTCATGGTTTCATACGTTCTACCGTGTCGTCATGGTTTCATACGTCCTACCGTGTCGTCATGGTTTCATACATCCTACCGTGTCGTCATGGTTTCATACATCCTACTGTGTCGTCATGGTTTCATACATCCTACCGTGTCGTCATGGTTTCATATATCCTACCGTGTCGTCATGGTTTCATATATCCTACCGTGTCGTCATGGTTTCATATATCCTACCGTGTCGTCATACTGCTTATCTGGAAGTGGGAGGTACTGTATATCCCAGAAGTAGAAAAAACACTTCAATACCTGGGTTGCTTGTTATTTTAAAAAATATATCTTTTTTTAACCTTTATTTAACTAGGCAAGTCAGTTAAGAACACTGTCTGATGAGCCAGGAACAGCAGGGCCGCTGTCTGATGAGCCAGGAACAGCAGGATCGCTGTCTGATGAGCCAGGAACAGCAGGATCGCTGTTTGATGAGCCAGGAACAGCAGGATCGCTGTTTGATGAGCCAGGAACAGCAGGATCGCTGTTTGATGAGCCAGGAACAGCAGGACCGCTGTTTGATGAGCCAGGAACAGCAGGATCGCTGTTTGATGAGCCAGGAACAGCAGGACCGCTGTTTGATGGGCCAGGAACAGCAGGATCCCTGTTTGATGAGCCAGGAACAGCAGGACCGCTGTTTGATGAGCCAGGAACAGCGGGACCGCTGTTTGATGAGCCAGGAACAGCGGGACCGCTGTTTGATGAGCACTTTACATTACAACAATAAAGTCTCAAAATAAATAGCAAACGGGATGCAGTAATGGGCAGGAATGATTAGAGGTAAACCACAGATGCTATAGAGATATTCAAGGGATCACATCTGATCAGTGAAACCACAGATGCTATAGAGATATTCAAGGGATCACATCTGATCAGTGAAACCACAGATGCTATAGAGATATTCAAGGGATCACCTCTGAACAGTGAAACCACAGATGCTATAGAGATATTCAAGGGATCACATCTGATCAGTGAAACCACAGATGCTATAGAGATATTCAAGGGATCACCTCTGAACAGTGAAACCACAGATGCTATAGAGATATTAAAGGGATCACATCTGATCAGTGAAACCACAGATGCTATAGAGAATAGAGAATAGCACAATTCAATAGTAACGTTTAATTATTACCGAATTACAGTTCAAATGTTACAGTGGAGTGTTTACCCCCTACACACACACACACACACACACACACACACACACACACTTCTCTGATCGAGTTCAGTGTGTCAAATCGGAGGGTCTGTTGTCCGGGCCTCTGGCAGTCTCTATGGGGGTGCCACAGGGTTCAATTCTTGGACCGACTCTCTTCTCTGTTTACATCAATGATGTCGCTCTTGCTGCTGGTGATTCTCTGATCCACCTCTACGCAGACGACACTATTCTGTATACTTCTGGCCCTTCTTTTGACACTGTGTTAACAACCCTCCAGGCGAGCTTCAATGCCATACAACTCTCCTTCCGTGGCCTCCAACTGCTCTTAAATACAAGTAAAACCAAATGCATGCTCTTCAACCGATCGCTGCCTGCTCCTGCCCGCCTGTCCAACATCACTACTTTGGACGGCTCTGACTTAGAATATGTGGACACCTACAAATACCTAGGTGTCTGGTTAGACTGTAAACTCTCCTTCCAGACTCACATCAAACATCTCCAATCCAAAGTCAAATCTAGAATTGGCTTCCTATTCCGCAACAAAGCATCCTTTACTCATGCTGCCAAACATACCCTTGTAAAACTGACCATCCTACCAATCCTCGACTTCGGTGATGTCATTTACAAAATAGCCTCCAAAACCCTACTCAATAAATTGGATGCAGTCTATCACAGTGCCATCCGTTTTGTCACCAAAGCCCCATATACTACCCACCACTGCGACCTGTACACTCTCGTTGGCTGGCCCTCGCTTCATACTCGTCGCCAAACCCACTGGTTCCAGGTCATCTACAAGACCCTGCTAGGTAAAGTCCCCCCTTATCTCAGCTCGCTGGTCACCATTGCAGCACCTACCTGTAGCACGCGCTCCAGCAGGTATATCTCTCTAGTCACCCCCAAAACCAATTCTTCCTTTGGACGCCTCTCCTTCCAGTTCTCTGCTGCCAATGACTGGAACGAACTACAAAAATCTCTGAAACTGGAAACACCTATCTCCCTCACTAGCTTTAAGCACCAGCTGTCAGAGCAGCTCATAGATTACTGCACCTGTATATAACCCATCTACAATTTAGCCCAAACAACTACCTCTTTACCTACTGTATTTATTTATTAATTTATTTTGCTCCTTTGCACCCCATTATTTCTGTCTCTACTTTGCACTTTCTTCCACTGCAAACCAACCATTCCATTGTTTTTTTTAGTTTTTATTTTACTTGCTGTGTTGTACTCACTTCGCCTCCATGGCCTTTTATATTTTTATTTATTTATACATATATTTGTTTGCCTTCACCTCCCTTATCTCACCTCACTTGCTCACATTGTATATAGACTTTTTTTTTTTTTGTATTTTTTTTTTTTTATTATTATTTTTTTTTTTCACTGTATTATTGACTATATGTTTGTTTTACTCCATGTGTAACTATGTGTTGTTGTATGTGTCGAACTGCTTTGCTTTATCTTGGCCAGGTCGCAATTGTAAATGAGAACGTGTTCTCAATTTGCCTACCTGGTTAAATAAAGGTTAAATAAATAAAAATAAATAAAAACACACACACACACACACACACACACACACACACACACACACACACACACACACACACACACACACACACACACACACACACACACACACACACACACACACACACACACACACACACACACACACACACACACACACACACACACACACACACACACACACACACACACACACAGTAGGGGCCAGACAGTGGTTGCCTAGCAATGCGGGGCAGCTGAGGGTGGATCCTCAGGAGTTTAGACTAGAGGTGACTCAGAAGGGGAAGTGCTGTTATGGTTATGTAAGAGAAAGAGAGTGTGTGTTAATATTCCCGTCTGTGTGTGCAACTGTGTGTGTCTGTGTGTGTCAATATGCCCATCTGTGTATGAAACTGTGTGTGTGTGGTTGTGTGTGTCTGTGTGTGTAACTGTGTGTGTGTGGTTGTGTGTGTCTGTGTGTGTGGTTGTGTGTGTCTGTGTGTGTAACTGTGTGTGTGGTTGTGTGTGTCTGTGTGTGTCAATATGCCCATCTGTGTATGAAACTGTGTGTGTGTGTCAATATGCCCATCTGTGTGTGCGACTGTTTGTGTGTTTGAATGTGTGTGTGTGTTTGAATGTGTGTGTTTCCACATTAGGACTGATTCCGCTCCAACGGCCTCATGACAACAAGCAAGGTGGGCACATTTCTCAGGGCCGACTTCCTCTTTCTCCTGTAGGGCTGTCAGGTTCGCGTTTTTTCCCCCCTCGTGAATGTTGTTCTACAGACAGCTCTGCGGAGTGGTCACACAGTCACAAAGTCACACAATCTCACCTTAACCACACTGCTAACCCTAATGCCTAACCCTAACCATTCAATTAAAACCCCCCCAAAAAAGCAAATAGTTGTTTTTCATGAATTTATACAATATAGTAATATATATATATATATACAATACAATATAAATTACTCAGTTCTGCCTCCAGGACCTGACTCATAGCAAAAAACGTCAACCTGTTTAGTTCTGCTTCCAGGACCTGACTCATGGCAAAAAAACTTCAACCTGTTTAGTTCTGCCTCCAGGACCTGACTCATGATAATAAACGTCAACTTGCTTTGGGCTGAAAGAGACTTATTCTCTTACTCACTTTCTCTATCGCTCTCTGTCTACTTCTCCCTCTCTTTTGCTCTTTCTCTCTTTCTCTCTCTCTCTCCCGCTCTCTCTCTCTCTCCCGCTCTCTCTCTCTCTCTCTCTCTTTCTCTGTCTACTTCTCCCTTTCCTTTCTCTCTCGCTTTCTCTCTCTCAATTCAATTCAATTCAAGGGTCTTTATTTGCATGTGAAACATGAACTCAGCAATAAAAGAAACGTCTCTTTTTCCGAACCCTGTCTTTCAACGATAATTCGTAAAAATCCAAATAACTTCACAGATCTTCATTGTAAAAGGTTTAAACACTGTTTCCCATGCTTGTTCAATGAACCATAAACAATTAATGAACATGCACCTGTGGAACGGTCGTTAAGACAATAACAGCTTACAGACGGTAGGCAATTAAGATCACAGTTATGAAAACTTAGGACACTAAAGAGGTCTTTCTACTGACTCTGAAAAACACCAAAAGAAAGATGCCCAGATGCCCTTGCTCATCTGCGTGAATGTGCCTTAGGCATGCTGCAAGGAGGCATGAGTACTGCAGATGTGGCAATGTCCGTACTGTGAGAC
>NC_092109.1:43035936-43060936 GCF_045679555.1 Salvelinus alpinus
CACGTGTGTACGAGATATGCCACCCAGGTGTGAATTGCATTTCCTTTCCCCAAGGAGAGGGCTAGGTCTACACACTCCATCTGGAGACGAGAGTGAGGGAGGGAGGGAGGGAGGGAGGGAGGGGAGGGGAGGGAGGGAGGAGAAGACTGGGGTCAGTCCTCTTCATCTGCCAAGGAGAGAGGGAAGAAAGAGAGCGAGGTAGGAATGCAGCCATTTGAAGCATAGGATGGGAAGATATGTGGAAGAGCTGTAAGGGTGGGGGAGGGTAAGGAACAGAGGGATAGAGAGGGAGGCAGGGAGAGAGAGGGTCAGAGAGGGTCAGTGACACCCCCACTCCCATATGTCTCTGTGTAGAGTGAAATTCTAGAATGTTCATACCCAGACTAGAGAGAATGTTTCCCTTTCTCTCTTCCTCTCTTTTCCTCTCTTCCTCTCTACGTTCTTCTTCTCTCTTCCTCTCTACTTTCTACTTCTCTCTTCCTCTCTCTTCCTCTCTACGTTCTTCCTCTCTCTTCCTCTCCACGTTCTTCCTCTCTCTTTCTCTCTATGTTCTGTCTCTCTCTTCCTCTCTCTTCCTCTCTTGTTCTTCCTCTCTCTTCCTCTCTCTTCCTCTCTTGTTCTTCCTCTCTCTTCCTCTCTTCCTCTCTTGTTCTTCCTCTCTCTTCCTCTCTTCCTCTCTTGTTCTTCCTCTCTCTTCCTCTCTTGTTCTTCCTCTCTCTTCCTCTCTCTTCCTCTCTTGTTCTTCCTCTCTCTTCCTCTCTCTTCCTCTCTTGTTCTTCCTCTCTCTTCCTCTCTCTTCCTCTCTTGTTCTTCCTCTCTCTTCCTCTCTTGTTCTTCCTCTCTCTTCCTCTCTTGTTCTTCCTCTCTCTTCCTCTCTCGTCCTCTCTCCTCTCTTGTTCTTCCTCTCTCTTCCTCTCTCTTTCTCTCTATGTTCTTCCTCTCTCTACCTCACCAAATCCCTTTCTCCTCTTTCTCTTTTTCATTCTCATTGCCCTCTCTGACTCATCTGTCTCTCTTTCATCTCTGTATCTCATCACCTCTCTCTCTCTCTCTCTCCATCTCTCTCTCCACCTCTCTCTCCACCTCTGTCTCCATCTCTTTCTCCAAATCAAATCAAATCAAATCAATTTTATTTTATATAGCCCTTCGTACATCAGCTAATATCTCGAAGTGCTGTACAGACACCCAGCCTAAAACCCCAAACAGCAAGCAATGCAGGTGTAGAAGCACGGTGGCTAGGAAAAACTCCCTAGAAAGGCCAAAACCTAGGAAGAAACCTAGAGAGGAACCAGGCTATGAGGGGTGGCCAGTCCTCTTCTGGCTGTGCTGGGTGGAGATTATAACAGAACTATGCCAAGATGTTCAAAATGTTCATAAGTGACAAGCATGGTCAAATAATAATCATGAATAATTTTCAGTTGGCTTTTCATAGCCGATCATTAAGAGTTGAAAATAGCAGGTCTGGGACAGGTGGCGGTTCCATAACCGCAGGCAGAACAGTTGAAACTGGAATAGCAGCAAGGCCAGGTGGACTGGGGACAGCAAGGAGTCATCATGCCCGGTAGTCCTGACGTATGGTCCTAGGGCTCAGGTCCTCCGAGAGAGAGAAAGAGAGAGAGAAGGAGAGAATTAGAGAGAGCCAAGATTTTCAAAATGTTCATAAATTACAAGCATGGTCAAATAATAATCAGGAATAAATGTCAGTTGGCTTTTCATAGCCGATCATTAAGAATTGAAAACTGCAGGTCTGGGACAGGTAGGGGTTCCATAACCGCAGGCAGAACAGTTGAAACTGGAATAGCAGCAGGGCCAGGCGGACTGGGGACAGCAAGGAGTCATCATGCCACACCTCCACACCTCTCTCTCCACACCTCTCTCTCCATCTTTCTCTACACTCTCTCTCCACCTCTCTCTCCACCTCCCATTTCTCTCTTCTTTAACTTCATAGGTGGCTCGTCCAATAGGCTAAGCTTCCCGTTGCTCGTCCAATAGGCTAAGCTTCCCGTTGCTCGTCCAATAGGCTAAGCTGCCCGTTGCTCGTCCAATAGGCTAAGCTTCCCGTTGCTCGTCCAATAGGCCAAGCTTCCTGTTGCTCGTCCAATAAGCAAAGCTTCCCGTTGCTCGTCCAATAGGCTATGCTTCCCGTTGCTCGTCCAATAGGCTAAGCTTCCCGTTGCTCGTCCAATAGGCTAAGCTTCCGCTAAAGTAAATTCAATTGGACAAAATTATATAATTACTCCTGTCTACACAAAAATATATACAGTATTCAGACCCCTTGACTTTTTCCACATTTTGTTACGTTACAGCCTCATTCTAAAATTGATTAAATAAAAAAATTACAATTAAAAACAAACACACAATAACTTAGAATGACAAAGCAAAAACAGGATTTATAACTTTTTGCAAATGTATAAAAATGACAAAACACAAATACCTTATTTACAGAAGTATTCAGACCCTTTGCTATGATTCTCTAAATTGAGTTCAGGTACATCCTGTTTCTATTGATCATCCTTGAGATGTTCCTACAACTTGATTGGAGTCCATCTTTGGTAAATTCAATTGATTGGACATGATTTGGAAAGGCACACACCTGTCTATATAAAGGTCCCCACAGTTGACAGTGCATGTCAGAGGAAAAACCAAGCCATGAGGTCGAAGGAATTGGAACCACCAAGACTCTTCCTAGAGCTGGCTGCCTGGCCAAACTGAGCAATTAATTTAGACAAGAGAGGAGACAAAGAAGAGACTGACTTTCTTTAGACTATCAAGATGCTAAACTCCCAATATTATGCCTGAATGGTACTATTGCGGAAAGCATCAGGCATATGCACATTTTCACTATTTCTTTATTATAGTATCAAATCAAATTTTATTTGAGTACCTGCCAGGTTTTTTAGGACAATCATTTCCTCCTCCAGGCTAGATGGACATCATAGCCTACAATACGTGTCTCACCTTTTATTGTCTCGAATATATAGTTACACACAAGGTTGTTTTTTATTCATCTCAGTTTGTCAGTGTCAGCAGATCAGCCTGTCATGTTGTGGTGTTATTGTTAGTGTCAGCAGATCACCCTGCCATGTTGTGGTGTTATTGTTATTGTCAGCAGATCACCCTGCCATGTTGTGGTGTTATTGTCAGCAGATCAGCCTGTCATGTTGTGGTGTTATTGTTAGTGTCAGCAGATCACCCTGCCATGTTGTGGTGTTATTGTTATTGTCAGCAGATCACCCTGCCATGTTGTGGTGTTATTGTCAGCAGATCAGCCTGTCATGTTGTGGTGTTATTGTTATTGTCAGCAGATCACCCTGCCATGTTGTGGTGTTATTGTTATTGTCAGCAGATCACCCTGCCATGTTGTGGTGTTATTGTTATTGTCAGCAGATCACCCTGCCATGTTGTGGTGTTATTTTTAGTGTCAGCAGATCAGCCTGTCATGTTGTGGTGTTATTGTTAGTGTCAGCAGATCACCCTGCCATGTTGTGGTGTTATTGTAATTGTCAGCAGATCACCCTGCCATGTTGTGGTGTTATTGTCAGCAGATCAGCCTGTCATGTTGTGGTGTTATTGTTAGTGTCAGCAGATCACCCTGCCATGTTGTGGTGTTATTGTTATTGTCAGCAGATCACCCTGCCATGTTGTGGTGTTATTGTTAGTGTCAGCAGATCACCCTGCCATGTTGTGGTGTTATTGTTATTGTCAGCAGATCAGCCTGCCATGTTGTGGTGTTATTGTTAGTGTCAGCAGATCACCCTGCCATGTTGTGGTGTTATTGTTAGTGTCAGCAGATCAGCCTGCCATGTTGTGGTGTTATTGTTATTGTCAGCAGATCACCCTGCCATGTTGTGGTATTATTGTTATTGTCAGCAGATCACCCTGCCATGTTGTGGTGTTATTGTTATTGTCAGCAGATCACCCTGCCATGTTGTGGTGTTATTGTCAGCAGATCAGCCTGCCATGTTGTGGTGTTATTGTTATTGTCAGCAGATCACCCTGCCATGTTGTGATGTTATTGTTAGTGTCAGCAGATCAGCCTGTCATGTTGTGGTGTTATTGTTAGTGTCAGCAGATCACCCTGCCATGTTGTGGTGTTATTGTTATTGTCAGCAGATCACCCTGCCATGTTGTGGTGTTATTGTCAGCAGATCAGCCTGTCATGTTGTTGTGTTATTGTTAGTGTCAGCAGATCACCCTGCCATGTTGTGGTGTTATTGTCAGCAGATCAGCCTGTCATGTTGTGGTGTTATTGTTATTGTCAGCAGATCACCCTGCCATGTTGTGGTGTTATTGTCAGCAGATCAGCCTGCCATGTTGTGGTGTTATTGTTATTGTCAGCAGATCACCCTGCCATGTTGTGGTGTTATTGTTAGTGTCAGCAGATCAGCCTGTCATGTTGTGGTGTTATTGTTAGTGTCAGCAGATCACCCTGCCATGTTGTGGTGTTATTGTTATTGTCAGCAGATCAGCCTGCCATGTTGTGGTGTTATTGTTATTGTCAGCAGATCACCCTGCCATGTTGTGGTGTTATTGTTAGTGTCAGCAGATCAGCCTGTCATGTTGTGGTGTTATTGTTATTGTCAGCAGATCACCCTGCCATGTTGTGGTGTTATTGTCAGCAGATCAGCCTGTCATGTTGTGGTGTTATTGTTAGTGTCAGCAGATCACCCTGCCATGTTGTGGTGTTATTGTTATTGTCAGCAGATCACCCTGCCATGTTGTGGTGTTATTGTTAGTGTCAGCAGATCAGCCTGTCATGTTATGGTGTTATTGTTAGTGTCAGCAGATCAACCTGCCATGTTGTGGTGTTATTGTTATTGTCAGCAGATCACCCTGCCATGTTGTGGTGTTATTGTCAGCAGATCAGCCTGTCATGTTGTGGTGGTATTGTTATTGTCAGCAGATCACCCTGCCATGTTGTGGTGTTATTGTTATTGTCAGCAGATCAGCCTGCCATGTTGTGGTGTTATTGTTAGTGTCAGCAGATCACCCTGCCATGTTGTGGTGTTATTGTTAGTGTCAGCAGATCAGCCTGCCATGTTGTGGTGTTATTGTTAGTGTCAGCAGATCACCCTGCCATGTTGTGGTGTTATTGTCAGCAGATCAGCCTGTCATGTTGTGGTGTTATTGTTAGTGTCAGCAGATCAGCCTGCCATGTTGTGGTGTTATTGTTATTGTCAGCAGATCACCCTGCCATGTTGTGGTATTATTGTTATTGTCAGCGGATCACCCTGCCATGTTGTGGTGTTATTGTTATTGTCAGCAGATCACCCTGCCATGTTGTGGTGTTATTGTCAGCAGATCAGCCTGCCATGTTGTGGTGTTATTGTTATTGTCAGCAGATCACCCTGCCATGTTGTGGTGTTATTGTCAGTGTCAGCAGATCAGCCTGTCATGTTGTGGTGTTATTGTTAGTGTCAGCAGATCACCCTGCCATGTTGTGGTGTTATTGTTATTGTCAGCAGATCACCCTGCCATGTTGTGGTGTTATTGTCAGCAGATCAGCCTGTCATGTTGTTGTGTTATTGTTTGTGTCAGCAGATCACCCTGCCATGTTGTGGTGTTATTGTCAGCAGATCAGCCTGTCATGTTGTGGTGTTATTGTTATTGTCAGCAGATCACCCTGCCATGTTGTGGTGTTATTGTCAGCAGATCAGCCTGCCATGTTGTGGTGTTATTGTTATTGTCAGCAGATCACCCTGCCATGTTGTGGTGTTATTGTTAGTGTCAGCAGATCAGCCTGTCATGTTGTGGTGTTATTGTTAGTGTCAGCAGATCACCCTGCCATGTTGTGGTGTTATTGTTATTGTCAGCAGATCACCCTGCCATGTTGTGGTGTTATTGTCAGCAGATCAGCCTGTCATGTTGTGGTGTTATTGTTAGTGTCAGCAGATCACCCTGCCATGTTGTGGTGTTATTGTTATTGTCAGCAGATCACCCTGCCATGTTGTGGTGTTATTGTTAGTGTCAGCAGATCAGCCTGTCATGTTATGGTGTTATTGTTAGTGTCAGCAGATCAACCTGCCATGTTGTGGTGTTATTGTTATTGTCAGCAGATCACCCTGCCATGTTGTGGTGTTATTGTCAGCAGACCAGCCTGTCATGTTGTGGTGTTATTGTTAGTGTCAGCAGATCACCCTGCCATGTTGTGGTGTTATTGTTATTGTCAGCAGATCAGCCTGCCATGTTGTGGTGTTATTGTTAGTGTCAGCAGATCACCCTGCCATGTTGTGGTGTTATTGTTAGTGTCAGCAGATCAGCCTGCCATGTTGTGGTGTTATTGTTAGTGTCAGCAGATCACCCTGCCATGTTGTGGTGTTATTGTCAGCAGATCAGCCTGTCATGTTGTGGTGTTATTGTTAGTGTCAGCAGATCACCCTGCCATGTTGTGGTGTTATTGTTATTGTCAGCAGATCAGCCTGCCATGTTGTGGTGTTATTGTTAGGTTCAGCAGATCACCCTGCCATGTTGTGGTGTTATTGTTAGTGTCAGCAGATCACCCTGCCATGTTGTGGTGTTATTGTCAGCAGATCAGCCTGTCATGTTGTGGTGTTATTGTTATTGTCAGCAGATCACCCTGCCATGTTGTGGTGTTATTGTCAGCAGATCAGCCTGCCATGTTGTGGTGTTATCGTTATTGTCAGCAGATCACCCTGCCATGTTGTGGTGTTATTGTTATTGTCAGCAGATCACCCTGCCATGTTGTGGTGTTATTGTCAGCAGATCAGCCTGTCATGTTGTGGTGTTATTGTCAGCAGATCAGCCTGTCATGTTGTGGTATTATTACCAGTGTCTGCAGATCAGCCTGTCATGTTGTGGTATTATTACCAGTGTCTGCAGATCAGCCTGCCATGTTGTGGTATTATTACCAGTGTCTGCAGATCAGCCTGTCATGTTGTGGTGTTATTGCCAGTGTCAGCAGATCAGCCTGCCATGTTGTGGTATTATTGCCAGTGTCAGCAGATCAGCCTGCCATGTTGTGGTGTTATTGTCAGCAGATCAGCCTGCCATGTTGTGGTGTTATTGTCAGCAGATCACCCTGCCATGTTGTGGTGTTATTGTTAGTGTCAGCAGATCACCCTGCCATGTTGTGGTGTTATTGTTATTGTCAGCAGATCAGCCTGCCATGTTGTGGTGTTATTGTTAGTGTCAGCAGATCAGCCTGCCATGTTGTGGTGTTATTGTTATTTTCAGCAGATCACCCTGCCATGTTGTGGTATTATTGTTATTGTCAGCAGATCACCCTGCCATGTTGTGGTGTTATTGTTATTGTCAGCAGATCACCCTGCCATGTTGTGGTATTATTGTTATTGTCAGCAGATCAGCTTGCCATGTTGTGGTGTTATTGTTATTGTCAGCAGATCACCCTGCCATGTTGTGGTGTTATTGTTAGTGTCAGCAGATCAGCCTGTCATGTTGTGGTGTTATTGTTAGTGTCAGCAGATCAGCCTGTCATGTTGTGGTGTTATTGTCAGCAGATCAGCCTGCCATGTTGTGGTGTTATTGTTAGTGTCAGCAGATCAGCCTGTCATGTTGTGGTGTTATTGTCAGCAGATCAGCCTGTCATGTTGTGGTATTATTGTCAGCAGATCAGCCTGTCATGTTGTGGTATTATTGTCAGCAGATCAGCCTGCCATGTGGTATTATTGTCAGCAGATCAGCCTGTCATGTTGTGGTGTTATTGTTAGTGTCAGCAGATCAGCCTGCCATGTTGTGGTGTTATTGTTAGTGTCAGCAGATCAGCCTGTCATGTTGTGGTGTTATTGTCAGCAGATTAGCCTGTCATGTTGTGGTGTTATTGTTAGTGTCAGCAGATCAGCCTGTCATGTTGTGGTGTTATTGTTAGTGTCAGCAGATCAGCCTGCCATGTTGTGGTGTTAGTGTCAGCAGATCAGGCTGTCATGTTGTGGTGTTATTGTCAGCAGATCAGCCTGTCATATTGTGGTGTTATTGTCAGCAGATCAGCCTGCCATGTTGTGGTATTATTGTCAGCAGATCAGCCTGTCATGTTGTGGTGTTATTGTCAGCAGATCAGCCTGTCATGTTGTGGTGTTATTGTTAGTGTCAGCAGATCAGCCTGCCATGTTGTGGTGTTATTGTTATTGTCAGCAGATCAGCCTGTCATGTTGTGGTGTTATTGTCAGCAGATCAGCCTGTCATGTTGTGGTGTTATTGTTAGTGTCAGCAGATCAGCCTGCCATGTTGTGGTGTTAGTGTCAGCAGATCAGCCTGCCATGTTGTGGTGTTATTGTCAGCAGATCAGCCTGTCATGTTGTGGTGTTATTGTCAGCAGATCAGCCTGTCATGTTGTGGTATTATTGTCAGCAGATCAGCCTGTCATGTTGTGGTGTTATTGTCAGCAGATCAGCCTGTCATGTTGTGGTATTATTGTCAGCAGATCAGCCTGCAATGTTGTGGTGTTATTGTCAGCAGATCAGCCTGTCATGTTGTGGTGTTATTGTCAGCAGATCAGCCTGCCATGTTGTGGTGTTATTGTCAGCAGATCAGCCTGCCATGTTGTGGTGTTATTGTTAGCAGATCAGCCTGTCATGTTGTGGTGTTATTGTCAGCAGATCAGCCTGCCATGTTGTGGTGTTATTGTCAGCAGATCAGCCTGTCATGTTGTGGTGTTATTGTTAGCAGATCAGCCTGTCATGTTGTGGTATTATTGTCAGCAGATCAGCCTGTCATGTTGTGGTGTTATTGTCAGCAGATCAGCCTGTCATGTTGTGGGGTTATTGTCAGCAGATCAGCCTGCCATGTTGTGGTGTTATTGTCAGCAGATCAGCCTGCCATGTTGTGGTGTTATTGTTAGCAGATCAGCCTGTCATGTTGTGGTGTTATTGTCAGCAGATCAGCCTGCCATGTTGTGGTGTTATTGTCAGCAGATCAGCCTGCCATGTTGTGGTGTTATTGTTAGCAGATCAGCCTGTCATGTTGTGGTATTATTACCAGTGTCAGCAGATCAGCCTGCCATGTTGTGGTGTTATTGTTAGCAGATCAGCCTGTCATGTTGTGGTGTTATTACCAGTGTCTGCAGATCAGCCTGCCAGGCTGATCTGCTGGTGTCTCTGTCTGTCTGAAGGTGTCTCTGTCTCTGTGTCTCTGTAGGTGTGTCTGTCTGTCTGTCTGTAGGTGTGTGTGTCTGTGTCCGTGGGTGTGTCTGTCTGTAGGTCTGTCTGTGTGTCTGTCTGTATGTCTGTCTGTGTGTAGGTGTGTCTGTCTGTCTTTCTGTCTGTCTGTAGGTCTGTCTGTGTGTAGGTGTGTATGTCTGTCTGTCTGTATGTCTGTCTGTGTGCAGGTGTGTCTGTCTCTGTCTGTAGGTCTGTCTGTGTGTAGGTGTGTGTCTGTCTGTCTGTCTGTAGGTCTGTCTGTATGTCTGTCTGTAGGTCTGTCTGTGGGTATGTGTGTGGGTATGTCTGTGGGTCTGTCTGTCTGTGGGTATGTCTGTGTGTCTGTCTGTAGGTCTGTCTGTGTGTAGGTGTGTGTCTGTCTGTCTGTCTGTAGGTCTGTCTGTAGGTGTGTCTGTGTGTCTGTCTGTAGGTCTGTCTGTAGGTCTGTCTGTAGGTCTGTCTGTGGGTATGTGTGTGGGTATGTCTGTGGGTCTGTCTGTCTGTGGGTCTGTATGTCTGTATGTCTGTATGTCTGTATGTCTGTGGGTCTGTATGTCTGTATGTCTGTATGTCTGTAGGTCTGTCTTTCCTGCTGGTGTCTACAGGTGTTTCATTACTGTGAGCCCTCAGTCTTCTCTCTCTCTCTGTGTGTGTGTGTGTGTGTGTGTGTGTGTGTGTGTGTGTGTGTGTGTGTGTGTGTGTGTGTGTGTGTGTGTGTGTGTGTGTGTGTGTGTGTGTGTGTGTGTGTGTGTGTGTGTGTGTGTGTGTGTGTGTGTGTGTGTGTGTGTGTGTGTGTGTGTGTGTTTGTGTGTGTGTGTGTTTGTGTGTGTGTTTGTGTGTGTTTGTGTGTGTGTGTTTGTGTGTTCCTGCTTGTATCTACAGGTATTCAGTAATTACTGTGAGTCCAAGTGTTTTTCTTCTCTAAACTTGTTAGTGTGGCAGCAATTATCCTGTTTTAATTAGAGGAGTACGGCCCTGGGGGGTGAGAGAGATGGAGGGGAGAGAGAGATGGAGGGGAGAGAGAGGTGGAGGGGTGAGAGATGGAGGGGAGAGAGAGATGGAGGGGAGAGAGAGAGATGGAGGGGAGAGAGAGATGGAGGGGAGAGAGATGGAGGGGAGAGAGAGATGGAGGGGAGAGAGAGGTGGAGGGGAGAGAGAGATGGAGGGGAGAGAGAGAGATGGAGGGGAGAGAGAGATGGAGGGGAGAGAGAGAGATGGAGGGGAGAGAGAGATGGAGGGGAGAGAGAGATGGAGGGGAGAGAGAGAGATGGAGGGGAGAGAGAGATGGAGGGGAGAGAGAGATGGAGGGGAGAGAGAGATGGAGGGGTGAGAGATGGAGGGGAGAGAGAGATGGAGGGGAGAGAGAGAGATGGAGGGGAGAGAGAGATGGAGGGGAGAGAGAGATGGAGGGGAGAGAGAGAGATGGAGGGGAGAGAGAGAGATGGAGGGGAGAGAGAGATGGAGGGGAGAGAGAGATGGAGGGGAGAGAGAGATGGAGGGGTGAGAGAGATGGAGGGGAGAGAGAGACATGGAGGGGAGAGGGAGATGGAGGGGAGAGAGAGATGGAGGGGTGAGAGAGATGGAGGGGAGAGAGAGAGATGGAGGGGAGAGAGAGAGATGGAGGGGAGAGAGAGATGGAGGGGAGAGAGAGAGATGGAGGGGAGAGAGAGATGGAGGGGAGAGAGATGGAGGGGAGAGAGAGATGGAGGGGAGAGAGAGAGATGGAGGGGAGAGAGAGAGATGGAGGGGAGAGAGAGATGGAGGGGAGAGAGAGATGGAGGGGTGAGAGAGATGGAAGGGTGAGAGAGATGGAGGGGTGAGAGATGGAGGGGAGAGAGAGATGGAGGGGAGAGAGAGATGGAGGGGTGAGAGAGATGGAGGGGGGAGAGAGAGATGGATGGGGAGAGAGAGAGATGGAGGGGTGAGAGAGATGGAGGGGTGAGAGAAATGGAGGGGGGGAGAGATGGAGGGGGGAGAAAGAGATGGAGGGGGGAGAGAGAGATGGAGGGGGGGAGAGATGGAGGGGGAGGAGAGAGATGGAGGGGAGAGAGATAGATGGATGATTCAGGGATGAGAGATGGAGGGGAGAGAGAGATGGAGGGGAGAGAGAGAGATGGAGGGGAGAGAGAGATGGAGGGGAGAGAAATGGATGATTCAGGGATGAGAGAAGGGCAATCGAGTAAAGAATGGATTCAAAAAGAGGAGAGAAGGATGAGGGGATTGTATGTTTGAATGCTCTGTGTGTGTTTTTGAAAGCTCTGTGTGTGTTTGAAAGCTCTGTGTGTGTTTGAAAGCTCTGTGTGTGTTTGAAAGCTCTGTGTGTGTTTGAAAGCTCTGTGTGTGTTTGAAAGCTCTGTGTGAGTGTGTGTTTGAAAGCTCTGTGTGTGTTTGAAAGCTCTGTGTGTGTTTGAAAGCTCTGTGTGAGTGTGTGTTTGAAAGCTCTGTGTGTGTTTGAAAGCTCTGTGTGAGTGTGTGTTTGAAAGCTCTGTGTGTGTTTGAAAGCTCTGTGTGAGTGTGTGTTTGAAAGCTCTGTGTGTGTTTGAAAGCTCTGTGTGTGTTTGAAAGCTCTGTGTGAGTGTGTTTGAAAGCTCTGTGTGAGTGTGTTTGAAAGCTCCGTGTGAGTGTGTGTTTGAAAGCTCTGTGTGAGTGTGTTTGAAAGCTCTGTGTGTGTGTGTTTGAAAGCTCTGTGTGTGTGTTTGAAAGCTCTGTGTGTGTTTGAAAGCTCTGTGTGTGTGTTTGAAAGCTCTGTGTGAGTGTGTTTGAAAGCTGTGTGAGTGTGTGTTTGAAAGCTCTGTGTGTGTTTGAAAGCTCTGTGTGAGTGTGTTTGAAAGCTCTGTGTGAGTGTGTTTGAAAGCTCTGTGTGAGTGTGTGTTTGAAAGTTCTGTGTGTGTGTTTGAAAGCTTTGTGTGTGTGTTTTTGAAAGCTCTGTGTGTGTGTGTGTGTGTGTGTGTGTTTGAAAGCTCTCTGTGTGTGTGTGTGTGTTTGAAAGCTCTGTGTGTGTGTGTGTGTGTGTGTGTGTTTGAAAGCTCTGTGTGTGTGTGTGTGTGTTTGAAAGCTCTGTGTGAGTGTTTTAGAACCTGTCATCACTCTGTGTGCTTTGTTATGCCTCTGTCACATTGATATATATATGTTGGTCCTGGTGTATTATGTTGGTCCTGGTGTATTATGTTAGTCCTGGTGTATTATGTTGGTCCTGGTGTATTATGTTGGTCCTGGTGTATTATGTTGGTCCTGGTGTATTATGTTGGTCCTGGTGTACTATGGTGGTCCTGGTGTATTATGTTGGTCCTGGTGTATTATGTTGGTCCTGGTGTATTATGTTGGTCCTGGTGTATTATGTTGGTCCTGGTGTATTATGTTAGTCCTGGTGTATTATGTTGGTCCTGGTGTATTATGTTGGTCCTGGTGTATTATGTTAGTCCTGGTGTATTATGTTGGTCCTGGTGTATTCTGTTGGTCCTGGTGTATTATGTTGGTCCTGGTGTATTATGTTGGTCCTGGTGTATTATGTTGGTCCTGGTGTATTATGTTGGTCCTGGTGTATTATGTTGGTCCTGGTGTATTATGTTGGTCCTGGTGTATTATGTTAGTCCTGGTGTATTATGTTGGTCCTGGTGTATTATGTTGGTCCTGGTGTATTATGTTGGTCCTGGTGTATTATGTTGGTCCTGGTGTATTATGTTAGTCCTGGTGTATTATGTTGGTCCTGGTGTATTATGTTGGTCCTGGTGTATTATGTTGGTCCTGGTGTATTATGTTGGTCCTGGTGTATGATGTTGGTCCTGGTGTATTATGTTGGTCCTGGTGTATTATGTTGGTCCTGGTGTATTATGTTGGTCCTGGTGTATTATGTTAGTCCTGGTGTATTATGTTGGTCCTGGTGTATTATGTTGGTCCTGGTGTATTATGTTGGTCCTGGTGTATTATGTTGGTCCTGGTGTATTATGTTGGTCCTGGTGTATTATGTTGGTCCTGGTGTATTATGTTGGTCCTGGTGTATTATGTTGGTCCTGGTGTATTATGTTGGTCCTGGTGTATTATGTTAGTCCTGGTGTATTATGTTGGTCCTGGTGTATTATGTTGGTCCTGGTGTATTATGTTGGTCCTGGTGTATTATGTTGGTCCTGGTGTATTATGTTGGTCCTGGTGTATTATGTTGGTCCTGGTGTATTATGTTGGTCCTGGTGTATTATGTTGGTCCTGGTGTATTATGTTGGTCCTGGTGTATTATGTTGGTCCTGGTGTATTATGTTGGTCCTGGTGTATTATGTTGGTCCTGGTGTATTATGTTAGTCCTGGTGTATTATGTTGGTCCTGGTGTATTATGTTGGTCCTGGTGTATTATGTTGGTCCTGGTGTATTATGTTAGTCCTGGTGTATTATGTTAGTCCTGGTGTATTATGTTGGTCCTGGTGTATTATGTTAGTCCTGGTGTATTATGTTGGTCCTGGTGTATTATGTTGGTCCTGGTGTATTATGTTAGTCCTGGTGTATTATGTTAGTCCTGGTGTATTATGTTGGTCCTGGTGTATTATGTTAGTCCTGGTGTATTATGTTGGTCCTGGTGTATTATGTTGGTCCTGGTGTATTATGTTGGTCCTGGTGTATTATGTTGGTCCTGGTGTATTATGTTGGTCCTGGTGTATTATGTTGGTCCTGGTGTATTATGTTAGTCCTGGTGTATTATGTTGGTCCTGGTGTATTATGTTGGTCCTGGTATATTATGTTGGTCCTGGTGTATTATGTTGGTCCTGGTATATTATGTTGGTCCTGATATATTATGTTAGTCTACAATGTAGAAAATAATAAAAAATTAAGAAAATCCCTTGAATGAGTAGGTGTGTCCAAACATTTGACTGGTACTGTAAATTGTAATGTATTTAGTCTGTAATGTCTTTTTTCGTTATGTGTCGGACCCCAATAAGACTAGCAGTCACCATAAAAAAAAAAGCTCTCCTGCACCCCTCTTTCCAACTTCTCCCCTTTCCTGTCTACCCCCTGCCTCACTCCCTTCTCCCCTTTCCTGTCTCCCCCCTGCCTCACTCCCTTCTCCCCTTTCCTGTCTCCCCCCTGCCTCACTCCCTTCTCCCCTTTCCTGTCTCCCCCCTGCCTCACTCCCTTCTCCCCTTTCCTGTCTCCCCCCTGCCTCACTCCCTTCTCCCCTTTCCTGTCTCCCCCCTGCCTCATCCCCCTCTCCTTCTCCCTCCTCCCTTCTCCATTTCCTCCCTTTCCTCCCTCGCTCTCCCTCTCCATATTTCCATCTCATTGGCTCCCCCTTGACTCCCTCTTTCTCCCACGCCCATCCTCTACTGGACCACGACCCCCCCCCCCCCCTCCCCCACATCACCCCCCTACCCCACAAGACCCCCGTCCTCCTCCCCCCACAACACCCCCATCCTCCTCTCCCCACAACACCCCCGTCCTCCTCCCCCCACAACACCCCCATCCTCCTCCCCCCACATCACCCCAATCCTCCCCCACATCACCCTCCTATTCCCCTGGTCCTAACCCTCTAACTCTTCATTTCTCTAACTAGCCATCCTCCTCTCCCCACAACACCCCCGTCCTCCTCCCCCCACAACACCCCCGTCCTCCTCCCCCCCACATCACCCCAATCCTCCCCCACATCACCCTCCTATTCCCCTGGTCCTAACCCTCTAACGCTTCATTTCTCTAACTAGCCGTCCTCCTCCCCCACATCACCCCAATCCTCCCCCACATCACCTCCTATTCCCCTGGTCCTAACCCTCTAACTCTTCATTTCTCTAACTAGCCATCCTCCTCTCCCCACAACACCCCCGTCCTCCTCCCCCCCACATCACCCCAATCCTCCCGCACATCACCCCAATCCTCCCCCACATCACCCTCCTATTCCCCTGGTCCTAACCCTCTAACTCTTCATTTCTCTAACTAGCCATCCTCCTAACTCTTAATTCCTCCTTTTATAGACTTCAAACAGTCTATAAACAGTGACACAACCCTATGGATCTCTCCTGTACACTTTACACAGGCCTGTAGGGATAGCTGTGTGTGTGTGTGTCAAACAGGGAATGTGGGTTGGCAGGGGTCTGTCTGCTTGACCTCACCCACCTGAAGATCAGCATCTATAATGAGATTGAGACCACATGCTATTTCCTATTTCTGTGTGTGTGTGTGTGTGTGTGTGTGTGTGTGTGTGTGTGTGTGTGTGTGTGTGTGTGTGTGTGTGTGTGTGTGTGTGTGTGTGTGTGTGTGTGTGTGTGGGTGTGTGTGTGTGTGTGGTTGTGTGTGTGTGTGTTCGTGCTGGTTTGCTTTGTCCTCTGTAGTCATCCACTGACAAAATGTGGATTCCTTCATTCCCATTTATGATGTTAAATCATTGAAATGTGTAGACAGGCCCCCACTGTGTGTGTGTGTGTGTGTGTGTGTGTGTGTGTGTGTGTGTGTGTGTGTGTGTGTGTGTGTGTGTGTGTGTGTGTGTGTGTGTGTGTGTGTGTGTGTGTGTGTGTGTGTGACTCTCTTTTATACTCTCCTAAATCCGCAGACAGACAGACAGGCAGACAGGCAGACAGACAGACAGACAGACAGACAGACAGACAGACAGACAGACAGACAGACAGACAGACAGACAGACAGACAGACAGTATGAAGTATTTGCGTATCTCTGTCATGTTTCTTCCAGCGTACTTTTTGCTGAGTGGAATGAAACATCTAATAACCAATGTCCCAGAGCCCTATAGGCCCTTGTCAAACGAAGTGCCCTACATAGCCCAAGTGTGTGTTTAAAGCTTAGAAATGACCTATGGACCTGACAGTCTAGTGTGTGTGTGTATGTGTGTTGTGTGTGTTGTGTTGTGTGTGTGTGTTGTGTGTTTGTCACTGTCTCAGTGGGTGGTGGGCTGTTAAACTCCTCGTTCCCTCTCTCCTTTGGGACAACTCATTATCCTGTCATCCCTCTTTCCTTTTGATGTCCTAATCCCTTCTTCCCTCCCTCCTCTTCTGCATCTCTCCATCCTCCCCCTCATCTTCTCCCCCTCTCCATCTCTCCATTCTCCTCTTCTCCATCTCTCCATCCTCCCCCTCATCTTCTCCTCTTCTCTCCCTCTCCATCTCTCCATCCTCCTCTTCTCCCCCCTCTCCATCTCCCCATCCTCCCCTCCTCTTCTCCCCCTCTCAATCTCCACTCTGTCCACCCTCCACCCCTCCCCCATCCATCTCTCCACGTCTTAAACAAGCTAATCTGTTTTCCTTCCTCCCCCCTCTCCTCCTCCACCCCCCTCTCTTCCTCCCCCCTGCCTCAGTGGTAAAGAAGTGTCTCTGAGGTAAAGAAGTGTCTCTGAGGTAAAGAAGTGTCTCTGAGGTAAAGACGTGTCTCTGAGGTAAAGAAGTGTCTCTGAGGTAAAGAAGTGTCTCTGAGGTAAAGAAGTGTCTCTGAGGTAAAGAAGTGTCTCTGATAAAGAAGTGTCTCTGAGGTAAAGAAGTGTCTCTGAGGTAAAGACGTGTCTCTGAGGTAAAGAAGTGTCTCTGAGGTAAAGACGTGTCTCTGAGGTAAAGAAGTGTCTCTGAGGTAAAGAAGTGTATCTGAGGTAAAGACGTGTCTCTGAGGTAAAGAAGTGTATCTGAGGTAAAGAAGTGTCTCTGAGGTAAAGAAGTGTCTCTGAGGTAAAGAAGTGTCTCTGATGTAAAGAAGTGTCTCTGAGGTAAAGAAGTGTCTCTGAGGTAAAGACGTGTCTCTGAGGTAAAGAAGTGTATCTGAGGTAAAGACGTGTCTCTGAGGTAAAGAAGTGTATCTGAGGTAAAGAAGTGTCTCTGAGGTAAAGAAGTGTCTCTGAGGTAAAGAAGTGTCTCTGATGTAAAGAAGTGTCTCTGAGGTAAAGAAGTGTCTCTGAGGTAAAGACGTGTCTCTGAGGTAAAGAAGTGTATCTGAGGTAAAGACGTGTCTCTGAGGTAAAGAAGTGTCTCTGATGTAAAGAAGTTTCTCTGAGGTAAAGAAGTGTCTCTGATGTAAAGAAGTTTCTCTGAGGTAAAGACGTGTCTCTGAGGTAAAGAAGTGTCTCTGAGGTAAAGAAGTGTCTCTGAGGTAAAGAAGTGTCTCTGATGTAAAGAAGTTTCTCTGAGGTAAAGACGTGTCTCTGAGGTAAAGAAGTGTCTCTGAGGTAAAGAAGTGTCTCTGAGGTAAAGAAGTGTCTCTGATGTAAGGAAGTGTCTCTGAGGTAAAGAAGTGTCTCTGAGGTAAAGAAGTGGTATACTGGAGTGATGGAGGTAGATATGTATTGGGGTAAGGTGACTATATACAGGGTCAGTACCATATTAACAATGTACAGGGATACTGGAGTGATGGAGGTAGATATGTATAGGGGTAAGGTGACTATATACAGGGACAGTACCATATTAACAATGTACAGGGATACTGGAGTGATGGAGGTAGATATGTATAGGGGTAAGGTGACTATATACAGGGTCATTACCATATTAACAATGTGCAGGGATACTGGAGTGATGGAGGTAGATATGTATTGGGGTAAGGTGACTATATACAGGGTCATTACCATATTAACAATGTGCAGGGATACTGGAGTGATGGAGGTAGATATGTATAGGGGTAAGGTGACTATATACAGGGTAGGTACCATATTAACAATGTACAGGGATACTGGAGTGATGGAGGTAGATATGTATAGGGGTAAGGTGACTATATACAGGGTCAGTACCATATTAACAATGTACAGGGATACTGGAGTGATGGAGGTAGATATGTATAGGGGTAAGGTGACTATATACAGGGTCAGTTCCATATTAACAATGTACAGGGATACTGGAGTGATGGAGGTAGATATGCAGCTGAAGTCGGACGTTTACATATACCTTAGCCAAATACATTTCACCTCAGTTTTTCACAATTCCTGACATTTAATCCTCGTAAAAATTCTCTGTCTTAGGTCAGTTAGGATCACCATGTTATTTTAAGAATGTGAAATGTCAGAATAATAGTAGAGAGAATGATTTATTTCAGCTTTTATTTATTTCATCACATTCAGTGTGGGTCAGAAGTTTACATACACTCAATTAGTATTTGGTAACATTGCCTTTAAATTGTTTAACTTGGGTCAAACGTTTCAGGTAGCCTTCCACAAGCTTCCCACAATGAGTTGGGTGAATTATGGCCCATTCCTCCTGACAGAGCTGGTGTAACTGAGTCAGGTTTGTAGGCCTCCTTGCTCGCACACACTTTTTCAGTTCTACCCACAAATGTTCTATGGGATTGAGGTCAGGGCTTTGTGATGTCCACTCCAATACCTTGACTTTGTTGTCCTTAAGCCATTTTCCCACAACTTTGGAAGTATGCTTGGGGTCGTTGTCCATTTGGAAGACCATGTGACCAAGCTTTAACTTCCTGACTGATGTCTTGAGATGTTGCTTCAATATATCCACATAATTGTTCCTCCTCATGATGCCCTCTATTTCGTGAAGTGCACCAGTCTCTCCTGCAGCAAAGCACCCCCACATCATGATGCTGCCACCCTCGTGCTTCACGGTTGGGATGGTGTTCTTCAACTTGCAAGCGTCCCCCTTTTTCCTCCAAACATAACGATGGTCATTATGGCCAAACAGTTCTATTTCTGTTTCATCAGACCAGAGGACATTTCTCCAAAAAGTACGATATTTGTCCCCATGTGCAGTTGCAAACCGCAGTCTGGCTTTTTTATGGCGGTTTTGGAGCAGTGACTTCTTCCTTGTTGAGCGGCCTTTCAGGTTATGTCAATATAGGACTCGTTTTACTGTGAATATAGATACTTTTGTACCCGTTTCCTCCAGCATCTTCACAAGGTCCTTTGCTGTTGTTCTGGGATTGATTTGCACTTTTCGCACCAAAGTACGTTCATCTCTAGGAGAGAGAAAGCGTCTCCTTCCTGAGCGGTATGGCAGCTGCCTGGTCCCATGGTATTTATACTTGTGTACTATTGTTTGTACAGATGAACATAGTACCTTCAGGCGTTTGGAAATTGCTCCCAAGGATGAACCAGACTTGTGGAGGTCTACAATTTTTTTCTGAGGTCTTGGCTGATTTCTTTTGATGTTCCCATGATGTCAAGCAAAGAGGCACTGCGTTTGAAGGTAGGCCTTGAAATACATCCACAGGTACACCTCCAATTGACTCAAATGATGTCAATTAGCCTATCAGAGGCTTCTAAAGCCATGACATAATTTTCTGGAATTTTCCAAGGTGTTTAAAGGCACAGTCAACTTAGTGTATGTAAACTTTGCTTCCCAGTCCCTGCTTTCATAAGGTGTATTTTTATCTGTTTTTATAATCATATTCTACTGCTTGCATGAGTTTGTATTAGAATTTGTATTTATTAGGGATCCCTGTTATTTATTGCCAAAGTAGCAGCTACTCTTCCTGGGGTCCAGCAAAATTAAGGCAGTTTATACAATTTTAAAAACATTACAATACATTCACAGATTTCACAACACACTGTGTGCCCTCAGGCCCCTACTCCACCACTACCACATATCTACAGTACTAAATGTGTCTGTGCCAATGTTTATGTCTCTCCCCGCTGTTCCATAAAGTGTTTTTTAATCTGTTTTTTAAATCTGATTCTACTGCTGCATCAGTTACTTGATGTGGAATAGAGGTCCATGTAGTCATGGCTCTATGTAGTACTGTGCGCCTCCCATAGTCTGTTCTGGATTGTAAAAAGACCTCTGGTGGCATGTCTTGTGGGGTATGCATGGGTGTCCGAGCTGTGTGCCAGTAGTTCAAACAGACAGCTTTGTGCATTCAACATGTCTATACCTCTCACAAATACAAGCATTGATGAAGTCAATCTCTCCCCTCTACTTTGAGCCAGGAGAGATTGACATGCATATTATTAATATTAGCTCTCAGTGTACATCAAAGGGTCAGCCGTGCTGCCCTGTTCTGAGCAAATTGCAATTTCCTAAATCCCTCTTTATGGCACCTGACCACATGACTGAACAGTAGTCAAGGTGCGATAAAATTAGGGCCTGTAGGACCTGCCTTGTTGATAGTGTTGTTAAGAAGGTAGAAACTAGGGCCTGTAGGACCTGCCTTGTTGATAGTGTTGTTAAGAAGGTAGAAACTAGGGCCTGTAGGACCTGCCTTGTTGATAGTGTTGTTAAGAAGGTAGAAACTAGGCCCTGTAGGACCTGCCTTGTTGATAGTGTTGTTAAGAAGGTAGAAACTAGGACCTATAGGACCTGCCTTGTTGACAGTGTTGTTAAGAAGGTAGAAACTAGGGCCTGTAGGACCTGCCTTGTTGATAGTGTTGTTAAGAAGGTAGAAACTAGGGCCTGTAGGACCTGCCTTGTTGATAGTGTTGTTAAGAAGGTAGAAACTAGGGCCTGTAGGACCTGCCTTGTTGATAGTGTTGTTTAGAAGGTAGAGCAGTGCTTTATTATGGACAGACTTCTCCCCCATCTTAGCTACTGTTGTATCAACATGCTTTGACCATGACAGTTTACAATCCAGGGTTACTCCAAACAGTTTAGTCACCTCAACTTGCTCCATTTCCATATTATGTATTACAATATTTAGTTGAGGTTTAGTAAATTATTTGTCCCAAATACAATGCTTTTAGTTTTTTAAATATTTAGGACTAACTTACAGTGCATTCGGAAAGTATTCAGACCCCTTCACTTTTTCCACATTTTGTTACGTTACAGTCTTATTGTCACGACTTCCGCCGAAGTCGGCTCCTCTCCTTGTTCGGGCGGCGTTCGGCGGTCGACGTCACCGGCTTTCTAGCCATCGCCGCTCCATTTTTCATGTTTCCATTTGTTTGGTCTTGTTCCCTTCACACCTGGTTTTCATTCCCCAATCACAATACATGTATTTATTCCTCTGTTCCCCCTCATGTCTTTATGTGAGATGTGTGTATTTTGTCAATTGGTATTTTTGTGACGCGCCAGACATTTGTCTATGTTCCGTGTTTTGGGTACGTTGTTTGTGCTTTTGATATTTTACCGGAAGAAAGTGTGCTCTCATGCACCTGACTCCGCCTCCAGTACACATCTAGTGACATTATTCTGAAATGGATTAAATGTTTCCCCCCCCCCCCATCATCAATCTACACTCAATACCCCATAATGACAAAGCACAAACAGGTTTTTAGAAACGTTTGCAAATGTATTAAAAATAAAAAGCTGAAATATCACATTTACATAAGTATTCAGACTCTTTAGTCAGAACTTTGTTCGAGCACCTTTGGCAGCGATCACAGAATCGAGTCTTCTTGGGTATAATGGTTTATATTTAGGAAAATGTTTTACAGCTTTGTAACTCTTTAAAAAAAAAGAAATCTTATTTAATTATGTAATTTTTTTTTTTAATACATGTGATAAGGCCACATAATCTTAAAGACCCAAAAGGACCACTAGATGTCTTGTAATCGATTAGATAAAATTCTTGAAAGATACCAACATTCTGGTGGTAAAGTTTCAGGTAATATACCCTCCTTTTGTTTCCAAAAGTCCTCAGTCACTTTAAATCAAATGTTATAGCAAGTTGCACATCTAATCTAATCTAATTTTTATTGTCACATGCGTTGACTACTTACTTACAAGCCCTTATCTAACAATGCAGTTCAAGAAATAGAGTTAATGGCACGACCTGACCTTAGAGATCCTTTTTTCTGTCTCTATTTTGGTTTGGTCAGGGCGTGAGTTGGGGTGGGCATTCTATGTTCATTTTCTATGTTTTCTATTTCTGTGTGTTTGGCCGGGTGTGGTTCTCAATCAGAGGCAGCTGTCTATCGTTGTCTCTGATTGAGAACCATACTTAGGTAGCCTGTTCCCACCTGGTGTTTTGTGGGTAGTTGTTTTCTGTTTTGTCTGTTTTGTGTGTCTTCACCTTACAGAACTGTTTCGATTTTTCGTTCTTGCTCTTTGATATTTTGTTTCAGTGTTTAGGTTATTTATTCTATTAAAATATGAACACTTACCACGCTGCACCTTGGTCTCCTCCATTAGACGATCGTTACAGTTAATAATATATTTACTAAGTAAACTAAAGTAAAAAAAAAAAAAAAAGAAGATCAATCAAAAAGTAACACAATACATTTACATAACAATAACAATAATAAAGTTATTTATTATTTATTTAGAATACTGGAGGACCCAGTGCATTCAGAAAGTATTCAGACCCCTTGACTCTTTCCACAATTTGTTACGTTACAAAAATGTATTAAATAACAAAAAATGGCCTCATCAATCTACACATAATACCCCGTATTGACAAAGCGAACACAGGTTTCTATTCAAATGTATTAAACACCAAAAACAGAAATACCTTATTTACATCAGTATTCAGACCCTTTGCTATGAGACTCTACATTGAGTTCAGGTGCATCCTGTTTCCATTGATCATCCTTGAGATGTTTCTACAACTTGATTGGAGTCCACCTGTGGTAAATTCAATTGATTGGACATGATTTGGAAAGGCACCATCCCTATGGTGAAGCATGGTGGTGGCAGCATCATTATGTGGGAATGTTTTTCAGTGGCAGGGACTGGGGAACTAGTCAGGATCGAGGGGAAAAATGAATGAAGCAAAGTACAGAAAGATCCTTGATGAAAACCTGCTCCAGAGCACTCAGGACCTTAGACTGGGGCGAAGGTTCACCTTCCAACTAGACAACAACCATAAGCACACAGCCAAGACAACGCAGGAGTGGCTCCGGGACAAGTCTCTGAATGTCCTTGAGTGGCCCAGCCAGAGCCCAGACTTGAACCCGATCGAACATCTCTGGAGAGACCTGAAAATAGCTGTGCAGCAACGCTCCCCATCCAACCTGACAGAGCATGAGAGAATCTGCAGAGAAGAGTCGGAGAAACTCCCCAAATATAGGTTTTGCCAAGCTTGTACTATCGGAATTCTGGTATTTATTTAACATTTAGAAATACACACGAATACGGCATTATGGTTTTCTATATTTTGACAGACGACCAATCAATTTTTTTGAAAGTCCATATTGATTCAGACACAATAAACAATCATTTAGATTTGTTATGAACAAGTTGAGTGTTAAAAGTCATAAATTACAATAATTAAATTAACCACCTCTGGGGTCAAAATGACCCCAGTCGGTAGTATGAGTGTTAAGTATATTCTTAGTAATATTAGATAAAGAGCAAAACAAATATATTTTGAATACTTATGTACATTATGTACATTTTATGTATATTTCGCATAAATTAAAACTCGGTGTAAATGTACGTTTGATCAAATCAAATCAACGTTTTTTTTTGTCGCGTGCGCCAAATACAACAGGTGTAGTAGATGGAAAAAAGCTGTCCTTGAAACAGTCTTGATATGTTCGTCAAAAGAGAGATCAGGGTCCAGAGTAACGCCGAGGTCCTTCACAGTTTTATTTGAGACGACTTTACAACCATCAAGATGGATTGTCAGATTCAACAGAAGATTTTCATTGTTTCATGGGACCAAAACTAACATCTCTGTTTTGTCAGAGTTTAAAATGAGAAAATGCATGATATAGAAATAATACACTATTATAGAGTAATAATACACTATGATATAGAAATAATACACTACTATATAGAAATAATACACTATTATAGAGTAATAATACACCATGATATAGTAATAATACAGTAATAATACACTATGATATAGAAATAATACACTATTATAGAGTAATAATACACTATGATATAGAAATAATACACTACTATATAGAAATAATACACTATTATAGAGTAATAATACACCATGATATAGTAATAATACAGTAATAATACACTATGATATAGAAATAATACACTATGATATAGAAATAATACACTATGATATAGAAATAATACACTACTATATAGAAATAATACACTATGATATAGAAATAATACACTATGATATAGAAATAATACACTATGATATAGAAATAATACACTATGATATAGAAATAATACACTACTATATAGAAATAATACACTATGATATAGAAATAATACACTATGATATAGAAATAATACACTATGATATAGAAATAATACACTATGATATAGAAATAATACACTATGATATAGAAATAATACACTACTATATAGAAATAATACACTATGATATAGAAATAATACACTACTATATAGAAATAATACACTATGATATAGAAATAATACACTATTATATAGAAATAATACACTATGATATAGAAATAATACACTATGATATAGAAATAATACACTATTATATAGAAATAATACAGTAATAATATAGAAATAATACACTATGATATAGAAATAATACACTATTATAGAGTAATAATACACCATGATATAGTAATAATACAGTAATAATACACTATGATATTGTAATAATACACTATGATATAGTAATAATACACTATGATATAGAAATAATACACTACTATATAGAAATAATACACTACTATATAGAAATAATACACTACTATATAGAAATAATACACTACTATATAGAAATAATACACTATGATATAGAAATAATACACTAGTATATAGAAATAATACACTATGATATAGAAATAATACACTATGATATAGAAATAATACACTATTATATAGAAATAATACAGTAATAATATAGAAATAATACACTATGATATAGAAATAATACACTATTATAGAGTAATAATAAACTATGATATAGTAATAATACAGTAATAATACACTATGATATAGTAATAATACACTATGATATAGTGATAATACACTATTATAGAGTAATAATAAACTATGATATAGAAATAATACACTATGATATAGTAATAATACACTATTATAGAGTAATAATAAACTATGATATAGTAATAATACAGTAATAATACACTATGATATAGTGATAATACAGTAATAATACACTATGATATAGTAATAATACACTATTA
>NC_092109.1:43065936-43093436 GCF_045679555.1 Salvelinus alpinus
TTAAAATGTTTCATTTAACCTTTATTTAACCAGGCAAGTCAGTTAAGAACAACTTATTATTTACAATGATGGCCTACCCTATAATAATCAGCTAGATATATGTGAATCGTTTCACTAGCTACCCAGCTAGTTAAACAGGCAAAAATGACCTAAAACTAATATTATGCCTGTTCTGTTTGTTCCTTATATAATGACAAACACGAGGCGTAGGTTTAACTACTTTTAATGAACATATACTTCAGCTAGAAAACTCCATGTTTAGCCATGCAAGGCATTCTTTAACCATTCCCCCCGCCCGCATAGCCTGCTGGGTAACGTAGTCTAAATGTTATTAACACATAACACAATGCCAATAGCTCATCATTTTCTGTGTCTATCTGGTTAGATAACAGTAGTAGCTAGCCTGTTAGCCCTCTTGACTTATTATGGGTTTGCGATCTATGGTTCGTAGGCAGGTCACTGTAAACATGCCAAAATTAACACAGCATGTATTTGTTAACGTATCAAGATAAAATATTGTAGTCAGGCAACATTTTACTCCAAAGTTGGAGTGTATTTCCTCTCGCTTCAGCTCAAATAATAGATTTCACGAAAATGTTGCATCATTTTTTTTACGTGGTTGCGCCATATTTCTGTGTGTACTTTCTGTTGAAGCTTGCGTCGATACACGCTTTCATGAAGTGCCCTCCCTACTTTGATTTGGAATCGTACTCCGACCCTCCTGTGCTCCAATTTGCGTGCTCGGAGCACCGTAGTATGCATTTTAAGAAACATACCCATGTCTCAATTTTCTCAAAGCTTAAAAATACTTCTTTAACTTGTCTCCTCCCCTTCATCTACACTGATTTGAAGTGGATTTAACAAGTGACATCAATAAGGGATCATAGCTTTCACCTGGATTCACCTGGTCAGTCTTATGTCATGGAAAGAGCAGGTGTTCTTAATGTTTTGTCCACTCAGTGTTTATGTACTGTATGTCTGTGCCCTTTCCTGAATAAAAAGGCATTTGACATGATGCGTGTCTGTATGGCATTCAGGTACCAACAACCTCCCTGTCCCTTTCCCTTGGACCCTTCAATGTTTCCTGATCTGTAAGGTGGCAGCATCATGTTGGAAGCTTTTCCACTGCTTATACAGACATCTCTGTCCCAATTCTGTCCCAACTCTCGAAAAGCATACCTCATTATTCAATGTTTTAAATGTTTTTACTGCAACAGGGATGGCGTACACAGATGTTTCGGCTTTACAGCCTTCTTCAGTGTGTAGGTACAATAAAAAAAAACTTAAAAACAGCATTTGTAAAGAGCAGCAGATGAGTAGCAGGTGGTTCTAATCAGGTATATGGCTTTTCTGGTCTACCTGTTTACAAATGAGTCACAAAGAGATAGCGAATTATAGGGTATGGGAGCGGGCACGAAGGGCAACGCACAAATCAATCGCCGCAGGTGTCCGCTCACCTAAATATATCACATCAATTCATGAGATAGCCCACCACTAAGGACATCAGGCAAAGCCATTCACAAATATTTGGGGCCGACTCATAAACGATATGTACAATCTGATACGGACAGTGTTCTTGTATAACAGTCTACGTGTGGCTTATAGGAAGGAGGTGAAAACCAGGGGTGGGAAAAGTACTCAATTGTCATACTTGAGTAAAAGTAAAGATACTTTAATATAAAATGACTCAAGTAAAAGTAAAAGTCACCCAGTAAAATTACTACTTGAGTAAAAGTCTAAAAGTATCAGATTTTAAATGTACTTAAGTACAGTGGTGGATAAAGTAAAACATAAATGCAATACATCAAATTCCTGATATTTAGCAAACCACACGGCTCAATTTCCTTTTGTATTACTTTTTTCGACAGCCAGGGGAACACTCCAACACTCAGACATAATTTACAGATAGCCAGGGGAACACTCCAACACTCAGACATCATTTACAGATAGCCAGGGGAACACTCCAACACTTAGACATCATTTACAGATAGCCAGGGGAACACTCCAACACTCAGACATTGTCACGTTCTGACCATAGTTCTTGTGTGTTTTGCTTGTTTTAGTGTTGGTCAGGACGTGAGCTGGGTGGGCATTCTATGTTGTGTGTCTAGTTTGTCTGTTTCTATGTTTGGCCTAATATGGTTCCCAATCAGAGGCAGGGGTTTTGTGTTGTCTCTGATTGGGAATCATATTTAGGTGGCTTGTTTTGTGTTGGGGATTGTGGGTGGTTGTTTCCTGTCTCTGTGTTTTCTCTGCACCAGCTAGGACTGTATCGGTTTGCCACATTTATTATTTTGTTATTTGTAGTGTTCACAGTTTCGTAATTAAACATGTTGAGCACTGGCTACGCTGCGTGTTGGTCCGATCCTTGCTACACCTCCTCTTCAGACGAAGAGGAGGAAGGCTGCCGTTACAGACATCATTTACAGACAGCAAAGGGAACACTCCAACCTCAGACATCATTTACAGACAGCCAGAGGAACACTCCAACACTCAGACATAATTTACAGACAGCCAGAGGAACACTCCAACACTCAGACATCATTTACAGACAGCCAGAGGAACACTCCAACACTCAGACATAATTTACAGACAGCCAGGGGAACACTCCAACACTCAGACATCATTTACAGACAGCCAGAGGAACACTCCAACACTCAGACATAATTTACAGACAGCCAGTGGAACACTCCAACACTCAGACATCATTTACAGACAGCCAGGGGAACACTCCAAAACTCAGACATCATTTACAGACAGCCAGGGGAACACTCCAACACTCAGACATCATTTACAGACAGCCAGAGGAACACTCCAACCTCAGACATCATTTACAGACAGCCAGGGGAACACTCCAACACTCAGACATCATTTACAGACAGCCAGAGGAACACTCCAACCTCAGACATCATTTACAGACAGCCAGGGGAACACTCCAAAACTCAGACATCATTTACAGACAGCCAGGGGAACACTCCAACACTCAGACATCATTTACAGACAGCCAGGGGAACACTCCAAAACTCAGACATCATTTACAGACAGCCAGGGGAACACTCCAACACTCAGACATCATTTACAGACAGCCAGGGGAACACTCCAACACTCAGACATCATTTACAGACAGCCAGAGGAACACTCCAACCTCAGATATCATTTACAGACAGCCAGGGGAACACTCCAACACTCAGACATCATTTACAGACAGCCAGAGGAACACTCCAACCTCAGACATCATTTACAGACAGCCAGGGGAACACTCCAAAACTCAGACATCATTTACAGACAGCCAGGGGAACACTCCAAAACCCAGACATCATATACAGCCAGCCAGGGGAACACTCAGACATCATTTACAAAGGAAGCATTTATGTTTAGTGAGTCCACCAGATCAGATGTTCTCTTGATAAGTGCATGAATTTGACCAATTTTCCTGAACTGCTAAGCATTCACATTGTAACTAGTACTTTTGGGTGTCAGGGAAAATGTAAGGATTTTTTAAAGGAATGTAGTGAAGTAAAATTAAAAGTAGTCAAAAAATATGTATAGTAAATTACAGATACCCACGAAAAAATACTTAAGTAAAAATACTTTAAAGTACTACTTAAAAGTACTTTACACCACTGGTGAAATCAGGCAGGTTGGGGTGGCAGGTAGTCTAGTGTTTAGAGCGTTGGGCCAGTAACCGAAAAGTTGTTGCATTGAATCCCTGAGCTGACAAGGTAAAAATCTGTCATTCTGCTCCTGAACAAGGCAGTTCCCCGGTAGGCCGTCATTGAAAATAAGAATTTGTTCTTAACTGACTTGCCTAGTTCAATAAAGGTTACATTTAAAAACATGTCGTCATGGTTACCTCCTCTATGTAGTGGAGGATCTTCTTACATCCCGACGTAACAATTCATTTACAGAATGATTTAGTTCTGTAAAGCGTCTCGCAACTGGCAAGGTTGACGTCTAATAGTAATTTAAGAGCAATTCCGACCTGTAAAAAATCTAAAGGTAAAGGAACGAATTAGGCCCTGCTCTATTTTGGCTGCTTTAAAAGCCTTCTACGTTCAAGTAATGAGTCAACGTCTACCACCTTTGAATATTCATGAGCTGTAATAGCTGTAGGCTAATGTTCTTTTTCCTGTATGACCTTGTTGTTACTGGTGGAGGTCATTTCATTCAGGTCCCAAACAGCGGGGGACGCATTTAGATGTAACACCCACCTGTCTCTGTGAGGTACGGAAGACCCTCTGGTCGGTTAATGGGGAAGGTAACGCAGACGGTCAGGAAGCTGTTTGCCTAGCCGTTAGCATGTTGCTATTATTAGCGTCCCCTACCTGTCTGGTCTTTTGTTTTGTCCGCGGCCGATTTACAATCAGTGATAAAAAGCTATCAGTAAAACATAGATATAGCTAGTGGTAGAATGTTACTACTGTGCAGTAAAACATAGATATAGCTAGTGGTAGAATGATACTACTGTGCAGTAAAACATAGATATAGATAGTGGTAGAATGTTACTACTGTGCAGTTAAACATAGATATAGCTAGTGGTAGAATGATACTACTGTGCAGTAAAACATAGATATAGCTAGTGGTAGAATGTTACTACTGTGCAGTTAAACATAGATATAGCTAGTGGTAGAATGATACTACTGTGCAGTAAAACATAGATATAGCTAGCGGTAGAATGTTACTACTGTGCAGTAAAACATAGATATAGATAGTGGTAGAATGATACTACTGTGCAGTAAAACATAGATATAGATAGTGGTAGAATGATACTACTGTGCAGTAAAACATAGATATAGATAGTGGTAGAATGTTACTACTGTGCAGTTAAACATAGATATAGCTAGTGGTAGAATGATACTACTGTGCAGTAAAACATAGATATAGCTAGTGGTAGAATGATACTACTGTGCAGTAAAACATAGATATAGATAGTGGTAGAATGTTACTACTGTGCAGTAAAAACATAGATATAGCTAGCGGTAGAATGTTACTACTGTGCAGTAAAACATAGATATATCTAGTGGTAGACTGTTACTACTGTGCAGTAAAACATAGTGGTAGATACTGTATAGTGGTAGACTGTTACTATGGTGGGTCCTGCAGGAGATTTATCATTCATTATTTCTCTCTCCACCCCGCTGGTGGTAATGACTTTATCAGATCTGGCAAGGTGGGAAGGAAATGGGCAGGGTGTGTGTTTGGGAGGGGGGATAGTGTGTGGGAGGGGGGATAGTGTGTGGGAGGGGGGATAGTGTGTGGGAGGGGGGATAGTGTGTGGGAGGGGGGATAGTGTGTTTGGGAGGGGGGATAGTGTGTGGGAGGGGGGATAGTGTGTGGGAGGGGGGATAGTGTGTGGGAGGGGGGATAGTGTGTGTGGGAGGGGGGGTAGTGTGTGTGGGAGGGGGGATAGTGTGTGTGGGAGGGGGGATAGTGTGTTTGAGAGGGGGGATAGTGTGTGTGGGAGGGGGGATAGTGTGTGTGGGAGGGGGGATAGTGTGTTTGGGAGGGGGGATAGTGTGTGTGGGAGGGGGGATAGTGTGTGTGGGAGGGGAGATAGTGTGTGTGGGAGGGGGGATAGTGTGTGTTTGGGAGGGGGGATAGTGTGTGTGGGAGGGGGATAGTGTGTATGGGAGGGGGGATAGTGTGTGGGAGGGGGGAAAGTGTGTGTGGGAGGGGGGAAAGTGTGTGTGGGAGGGGGGATAGTGTGTGTGGGAGGGGGGATAGTGTGTGTGGGAGGGGGGATAGTGTGTTTGGGAGGGGGGATAGTGTGTGTGGGAGGGGGGATAGTGTGTGTGGGAGGGGGGATAGTGTGTTTGGGAGGGGGGATAGTGTGTGTGGGAGGGGGGATAGTGTGTGGGAGGGGGGATATGGTGTGTGGGAGGGGAGACAGTGTGTGTGGGAGGGGGGATAGTGTGTGGGAGGGTGGATAGTGTGTGGGAGGGGGGATAGTGTGTGTGGGAGGGGGGATAGTGTGTGGGAGGGGGGATAGTGTGTGTGGGAGGGGGGATAGTGTGTGTGGGAGGGGGGATAGTGTGTGTGGGAGGGGGGACAGTGTGTGTGGGAGGGGGGATAGTGTGTGGGAGGGTGGATAGTGTGTGGGAGGGGGGATAGTGTGTGTGGGAGGGGGGATAGTGTGTGGGAGGGGGGATAGTGTGTGTGGGAGGGGGGATAGTGTGTGTGGGAGGGGGGATAGTGTGTGTGGGAGGGGGGATAGTGTGTGGGAGGGGGGATAGTGTGTGTGGGAGGGGGGATAGTGTGTGTGGGAGGGGGGATAGTGTGTGTGGGAGGGGGGATAGTGTGTGTGGGAGGGGGGATAGTGTGTGGGAGGGGGGATAGTGTGTGTGGGAGGGGGGATAGTGTGTGTGGGAGGGGGGATAGTGTGTGTGGGAGGGGGGATAGTGTGTGTGGGAGGGGGGATAGTGTGTGTGGGAGGGGGGATAGTGTGTGTGGGAGGGGGGATAGTGTGTTTGGGAGTGGGGATAGTGTGTGTTTGGGAGGGGGGATAGTGTGTTTGGGAGTGGGGATAGTGTGTGTGGGAGGGGGGATAGTGTGTGTGGGAGGGGGGATAGTGTGTGTGGGAGGGGGGATAGTGTGTGTGGGAGGGGGGATAGTGTGTGTGGGAGGGGAGATAGTGTGTGGGAGGGGGGATAGTGTGTGGGAGGGGGGATAGTGTGTGGGAGGGGGGATAGTGTGTGTGGGAGGGGGGATAGTGTGTGTGGGAGGGGGGATAGTGTGTGTGGGAGGGGGGATAGTGTGTGTGGGAGGGGGGATAGTGTGTGGGAGGGGGGATAGTGTGTGTGGGAGGGGGGATAGTGTGTGGGAGGGGGGATAGTGTGTGGGAGGGGGGATAGTGTGTGGGAGGGGGGATAGTGTGTGTGGGAGGGGGGATAGTGTGTGGGAGGGGGGATAGTGTGTGTGGGAGGGGGGATAGTGTGTGTGGGAGGGGGGATAGTGTGTGTGGGAGGGGGGATAGTGTGTGTGGGAGGGGGGATAGTGTGTGTGGGAGGGGGGATAGTGTGTGTGGGAGGGGAGATAGTGTGTGTTTGGGAGGGGGGATAGTGTGTTTGGGAGGGGGGATAGTGTGTGTGGGAGGGGGGAAAGTGTGTGTGGGAGGGGGGATAGTGTGTTTGGGAGGGGGGAAAGTGTGTGTGGGAGGGGGGAAAGTGTGTGTGGGAGGGGGGAAAGTGTGTGTGGGAGGGGGGAAAGTGTGTGTGGGAGGGGGGATAGTGTGTGTGGGAGGGGGGATAGTGTGTTTGGGAGGGGGGATAGTGTGTGTGGGAGGGGGGATAGTGTGTGTGTGGGCGGGTCGATACTGTGTGTGGCTGATGTGTATCTGCCTTCTATGTATTTATTAAGGAGAAGCAGCAGAATGGAAATGTAACCAGAGGAAACATTGTAATGTTAATGTCAACAACAGCCTATACCTGCCCCTCACACACCATATACCTGGCCTCCTGCTGATAAGACATGCATACACACACACACACACACACACACACACACACACACACACACACACACACACACACACACACACACACACACACACACACACACACACACACACACACACACACACACACACACACACACACACACACATGGTGATAAAGTAAAGGGAGAGATAAGATAAGATCAGCAGGTGCTCATCTATTGTCCTTAGAGTAGGGGCCCATCCCATTTCAGTTGGGGACGAAGAGAGAGAGAGAGAGATTGTGTGTGTGTGTGTGTGTGTGTGTGTGTGTGTGTGTGTGTGTGTGTGTGTGTGTGTGTGTGTGTGTGTGTGTGTGTGTGTGTGTGTGTGTGTGTGTGTGTGTGTGTGTGTGTGTGTGTGTGTGTGTGTGTAACACAAACATTCAAGCTATAGGGTTGTGTGTATGTTAGATTACTTGTTAGATATTACTGCACGGTCGGAACTAGAAGCACAAGCATTTCGCTACACTCGCATTAACATCTGCTAACCATGTGACATGTTTATGTTGTGGCTCAGTTGGTAGAGAAAAGGTAGAGCAAAAGCTGGGTTGTGGGTTCGATTCCCGCTAGGGCCACCCATACGAGAATGTATCCATGGACTACTGAACGTTCTCTATTAACCCTGACTTGCATCTCATTATTCTTTTTATTAGTAGTAGTAGCAGCAGTAACAGTAGTAGTAGTAGTAGTAGTAGTAGTAACAGTAGTAACAGTAGTAGTAGTAGTAGTAACAGCAGTAAAAGTAGCAGTAGTAGTAGTAGTAGTAGTAACAGTAGTAGTAGTAGTAGTAACAGCAGTAACAGTAGTAGTAGTAGTAGTAGTAGTAGTAGTAACTGTAGTAGTAGTAGTAGCAGCAGTAACAGTAGTAGTATTAGTAGTAGTAGTAGTAGTGGTAGTAGTAGTAGTAACTGTAGTAGTAGTAGTAGTAGTAGTAACAGCAGTAACAGTAGTAGTAGTAGTAGTAACAGCAGTAGTATTAGTATTAGTAGCAGTAACAGTAGTAGCAATAGTAGTAGTAGTAGTGGTATTAGTAGTGGTAGTAGTAGTAGTGGTAGTAGTAGTGGTAGTAGTAGTAGTGGTAGTAGTAGTGGTTGCAGTAACAGTGGTAGTAGTAGTAGTAACAGTAGTAGTAGTAGTAGTAGTAACAGTAGTAGTAGTAGCATTAGTAGCAGTGGTAGCAGTAGTAACAGTAGTAGTCGTAGTAGTAGGAGTAGTAGTAGTAGTAGTAACAGTAGTAGTAGTAGTAGTAGTAGCAGTAGTAGTATTAGCAGTAGTAGCAGTAGTAGTAGTAGCAGTAGTAGTAGTAGCAGTAGTAGCAGTAGCAGTAGTAGCAGTAGTAGCAGTAGTGGTAGTAATATTAGTATTGCTTGATAATATAAAGAACTGTACTCAGTGATGTGTTGGATTTGCCCCAAACATAACTCTTTGTATTCAGGACATAAAGTTACTATGTAGTTTTACTGTAGTGTCTTGTTGCAAACAGGCTGTATCTTTTGGATTTAAAAAAGAAATCTTTACAGGCTTCCTTCTCTTCACTCTATCATTTAGGTTAGTATTGTGGAGTAACTACAGTGTTGTTGATCCATCCTCAGTTTTCTCATATCACAGCCATTAAACTCTGTAACAGTTTTAAAGCCCCCATTGTCCTCATGGTGAAATCCCTGAGTGGTTTACTTCCTCTCCGGCAACTGAATCAGGACGTCTGTATCTTTGTAGTGACTGGGTGTATTGATACACTATCAAAAGTGTAGTTAATGACTTCACAAAGGGATATTCCTTTTTTTCTTATATATTTTTTTACAATAGATGCCCTTCTTTGTGAGGCGTTAGAAAACCTCCCTCGTCTTTGTGGTTGAATCTGTGTTTGAAGTTTACTGCTCGACTGAAGGACCTTACAGATAATTGTATGTGTGGGGTACCGAGATGTGGTAGTCATTAAAAAATAATGTCAAAAACTATTGTTGCACACAGAGTGAGTTCATGCAACTTATTATGTGATTTGTTAAGTAAATTTGTACTCCGAAACGTATTTAAGCTTGCCACAACAAAGGTGTCGATTACTTATTGACTCAAGAAATGACAGATTTTCCTTTTTTAAATCATTTGTAAATAATAAAAAAAAAACATACATTTGGAAAGTATTCAGACCCCTTGACTTTTTCCACATTTTGATACATTACAGCCTTACTCTAAAATTAAATAACAAAAAAAATCTGCATCAATCGAAACACAATACCCCATAATTACAAAGTTAAAACAGTTTTTAAAATTTTATTTGACAAAATAAAACAAAAAAACTAACTGAAATGCCTTGTTTACATACAGTTGCTTGCGAAAGTATTCACCCCCTTGGCATTTTTCCTATTTCCTATCCAAAAGGCACCTAAAGAACTGTCAGACCATGAGAAACAAGATTCTCTGTTCTGATGAAACCAAGGAAACACGGCACCATCCCTACGGTGAATCATGGTGGTGGCAGCATCATGCTGTGGGGATGTTTTTCAGTGGCAGGGACTGGGAGACTAGTCAGGATCGACGGAAAGATGAACGGAGCAAAGTACAGAGAGATCCTTGATGTAAACCTGCTCCAGAGCGCTCAGGACCTCAGACTTGGACAGCTAGCTTCTATCCTCCTTTGGGTACGTTGACGTCAATGCAAAACCTAGGTGGCTCGTAGGCCTCACCCCATTCCATTGACCTACATGGTAATTATGACCACTTTTGAAGGGCGACCTCCAACCATTCAAAGCTTTTGCAGTATGAACTGACATGTTGTCTATCCAATCATATGATTACGATCAGAGAATGAACCTAGTGTGTTGTATTGGGGTTGTGTCGCAGAGCATTATGGGGGGGTTCTAATGTGTTGAGAAGCTTGATGAGTTGGTGACATTTTTGGATAGAGATTGAAAAATTCAAATGAGTTTCTTCAAATTACAGGAGACGGAGGAGGTAGATTATAAATTGTTTTCTTGGTTTCATAACTTTATCTGTGTGCCCAGTTTGTTCAATTTATTTGAATTTACCTTGCTAACTTCAGTAGTAAGTATCAGTAGGTAGCTAGCTACCAGCTCGAGTGTGCAGTTTTCGCCGCCAAACAATTTTGTTGACTTTTTGTTGAAGAACCCCTTTCATTCTGTGGGGTACACGGAAAAGGTGCGAATTAAAACCGAGGGTCGACCTCTGTCTGAGATCAGTTTCATAAAGAAGGATGAAAAAGGTGAGGGTGTTCAATACCAACTGGTATCAAAAGATTCGCTGGTTAACAGTGAGTCTATGATCAAGCTGCCTGTATTTCTGGCCTTGCCTGCTTTTTGGAAAGTCTGAGCCTTGGACGAAAGTGCGGTACAGTGGCCTCGAGAGCATCTTATCGTTCGGCTAAACGGCTAAACAGAAGCAGTTAGCATATACGTATCCACGTCAGATTTCGGCCGAGTATTCAAACTGCGCAACACGACGAGAAAGGAAGAGGAAACAGAGAGGATGTTCTCAATTGGCTTATCAACACCACTGCGTTTTGGGGCCTGAAAGAATTGGCTTTTAGGGGACACGACGAGCGGGAAAGTTCCCGCCGATAAGGGCAACTACAAGGAGCTTGCAGAGGTAATTACAAGTTACGACGCTTTACTTGCTGAACATATGGAACTTTCGACTGTCTTTTCTGGGATGTCGAAATCAATTCAGAAGGATTTGATGGCATCCATCGCATCATCCATTAAAAGTTAGATGAAAGAAAGAGGTTGATGGAGACTATTTTTTTTTCGCGAGTGCTTTATTAAGTCAGTTTTCCACTTTCCTCTGATATTTATTTAGCAAAGATGATAACACATAACACATTCTGACAGACACAAGCAAAAACTCATGACATAAATATTGCAGCAGCCTAGGCTACACATAAATGTTAGAGATCTGACATGCTGTATGGGATGAAAAGGAGACTATTTTTCCATCTGATCAACTGTAGTCTACTAATAAGATCCGCTGCATACGGCCTATGCGCCCTGTACATCTGGTCAGGGTAAACTATTTGGTAACGTTATGTATTTATAGTCCATTTATGTGTCAGAAGAAAATGTGAATGTGATCAAATTTGGTTTATATTCAAAATTGGGCTGGCTAGGCTGCCTATACGTTTTCAATCCAAAATTATTAACTGGAATTTGTCAATCATTGGGCTCCCAAGTGGCAGCGGTCTAAGGCACTGCATCTCAGTGCTAGAGGCGTCACTACAGACTCTGGTTTGATCCCGATCTGTATCACAACCGGCCGTGATCGGGAGTTCTACAGGGCGGCACACATCTAAATATAATTCATTTGAACAAGTATGAGGTTGCTGCAGTTTGATAGGGTTTTCACCAGTATGACCGCTCTGGGAACTATGGAGCCACCAGTCTGACCGCTCTGGGACCTATGGTGTCCCCAGTCTGACCGCTCTGGGACCTATGGAGCCACCAGTCTGACCGCTCTGGGACCTATGGAGCCACCAGTCTGACCACTCTGGGACCTATGGAGCCACCAGTCTGACCGCTCTGGGACCTATGGTGCCACCAGTCTGACTGCTCTGGGACCTATGGTGCCACCAGTCTGACCGCTCTGGGACCTATGGTGCCACCAGTCTGACCGCTCTGGGACTTGTGGTGCCACCAGTCTGATCGCTCGGGGACCTGTGGTGCCACCAGTCTGATCGCTCTGGGACCTATGGTACCACCAGTCTGACTGCTCTGGGACCTATGGTGCCACCAGTCTGGCTGCTCTGGGACCTATGGTGCCACCAGTCTGACCGCTCTGGGACCTACGGTGCCACCAGTCTGACTGCTCTGGGACCTACGGTGCCACCAGTCTGACCGCTCTGGGACCTGTGGTGTCACCAGTCTGACCGCTCTGGGACCTACGGTGCCACCAGTCTGACCGCTCTGGGACCTACGGTGCCACCAGTCTGACCGCTCTGGGACCTACGGTGGCACCAGTCTGACCGCTCTGGGACCTATGGAGCCACCAGTCTGACCGCTCTGGGACCTGTGGAGCCACCAGTCTGACCGCTGTGGGACCTGTGGTGCCACCAGTCTGATCGCTCTGGGACCTATGGTACCACCAGTCTGACTGTTCTGGGACCTATGGTGCCACCAGTCTGACTGCTCTGGGACCTATGGTGCCACCAGTCTGACCGCTCTGGGACCTATGGTGCCACCAGTCTGACTGCTCTGGGACCTACGGTGCCACCAGTCTGACCGCTCTGGGACCTATAGTGCCACCAGTCTGACCGCTCTGGGACCTATGGTGCCACCAGTCTGACCGCTCTGGGACCTACGGTGCCACCGGTCTGACCACTCTGGGACCTATGGTGCCACCAGTCTGACCGCTCTGGGACCTATGGTGCCACCAGCTCTGGGACCTATGGTGGCACCAGTCTGACCGCTCTGGGACCTATAATGCCACCAGTCTGACCGCTCTGGGACCTATGGTGCCACCAGTCTGATCGCTCTGGGACCTATGGAGCCACCAGTCTGACCGCTCTGGGACCTATGGTGTCCCCAGCTCTGGGACCTATGGTGGCACCAGTCTGACCACTCTGGGACCTATGGGACCTCCAGTCTGACCGCTCTGGGACCTATGGTGCCACCAGTCTGACCGCTATGGGACCTATTGTGCCACCAGTCTGACCGCTCTGGGACCTATAATGTCACCAGTCTGACCGCTCTGGGACCTATGGTGCCACCAGTCTGACAGCTCTGGGACCTATGGTGCCACCAGCTCTGGGACCTATGGTGTCACCAGTCTGACCGCTCTGGGACCTATGGTGCCACCAGCTCTGGGACCTATGGTGTCACCAGTCTGACCGCTCTGGGACCTATGGTGCCACCACTCTGGGACCTATGGTGCCACCACTCTGGGACCTATGGTGCCACCACTCTGGGACCTATGGTGCCACCAGTCTGGGACCTATGGTGCCACCAGTCTGACTGCTCTGGGACCTATGGTGCCACCAGTCTGACCGCTCTGGGACCTATGGTGCCACCAGTATGACCGCTCTGTGACCTATGGTGCAACCAGTCTGACTGCTCTGGGACCTATGGTGCCACCAGTCTGACCACTCTGGGACCTATGGTGCCACCAGTCTGACCGCTCTGGGACCTATGGTGTCACCAGTCTGACCGCTCTGGGACCTATGGTGCCACCAGTCTGACCGCTCTGGGACCTATGGTGCCACCAGTCTGACCGCTCTGGGACCTATAATGTCACCAGTCTGACCGCTCTGGGACCTATGGTGCCACCAGTCTGACAGCTCTGGGACCTATGGTGCCACCAGCTCTGGGACCTATGGTGTCACCAGTCTGACCACTCTGGGACCTGTGGTGCCACCAGTCTGACCGCTCTGGGACCTGTGGTGTCACCAGTCTGACCGCTCTGGGACCTATGGTGCCACCAGTCTGACCGCTCTGGGACCTATGGTGTCCCCAGTCTGACCGCTCTGGGACCTATGGAGCCACCAGTCTGACCGCTCTGGGACCTGTGGTGCCACCAGTCTGACCGCTCTGGGACCTATGGTGCCACCAGTCTGACCGCTCTGGGACCTATGGTGCCACCAGTCTGACCGCTCTGGGACCTATGGTGCCACTAGTCTGACCGCTCTGGGACCTATGGTGCCACCAGTCTGACCGCTCTGGGACCTGTGGTACCACCAGTCTGACCGCTCTGGGACCTACGGTGCCACCAGTCTGACCGCTCTGGGACCTATGGTGTCACCAGTCTGACCGCTCTGGGACCTGTGGTGTCACCAGTCTGACCGCTCTGGGACCTATAGTGCCACCAGTCTGACCGCTCTGGGACCTACGGTACCACCAGTCTGACCGCTCTGGGACCTACGGTGCCACCAGTCTGACCGCTCTGGGACCTACGGTGCCACCAGTCTGACCGCTCTGGGACCTACGGTGGCACCAGTCTGACCGCTCTGGGACCTATGGAGCCACCAGTCTGACCGCTCTGGGACCTGTGGTGTCACCAGTCTGACCGCTCTGGGACCTGTGGTGCCACCAGTCTGACCGCTCTGGAACCTATGGTGCCACCAGCTCTGGGACCTATGGTGTCACCAGTCTGACCGCTCTGGGACCTATGGTGCCACCAGTCTGACCGCTCTGGGACCTATGGAGCCACCAGTCTGACCGCTCTGGGACCTATGGTGCCACCAGTCTGACCGCTATGGGACCTATGGTGCCACCAGTCTGACCGCTCTGGGACCTATGGTGCCACCAGTCTGACCGCTCTGGGACCTATGGTGCCACCAGTCTGACCGCTCTGGGACCTATGGTGCCACCAGTCTGACCGCTCTGGGACCTATGGTGCCACCAGTCTGACCGCTCTGGGACCTATGGTGCCACCAGTCTGACCGCTCTGGGACCTATGGTGTCCCCAGTCTGACCGCTCTGGGACCTATGGTGCCACCAGTCTGACCGCTCTGGGACCTATGGTGTCACCAGTCTGACCGCTCTGGGACCTATGGCGCCACCAGTCTGACCGCTCTGGGACCTATGGTGCCACCAGTCTGACCGCTCTGGGACCTATGGTGTCCCCAGTCTGACCGCTCTGGGACCTATGGTGCCACCAGTCTGACCGCTCTGGGACCTATGGTGTCACCAGTCTGACCGCTCTGGGACCTATGGCGCCACCAGTCTGACCGCTCTGGGACCTATGGTGCCACCAGTCTGACCGCTCTGGGACCTATGGTGTCCCCAGTCTGACCGCTCTGGGACCTATAGTGCCACCAGTCTGACCGCTCTGGGACCTATGGCGCCACCAGTCTGACCGCTCTGGGACCTATGGTGTCCCCAGTCTGACCGCTCTGGGACCTATGGTGTCCCCAGTCTGACCGCTCTGGGACCTATAGTGCCACCAGTCTGACCGCTCTGGGACCTATGGTGTCCCCAGTCTGACCGCTCTGGGACCTATGGTGTCACCAATCTGACCGCTCTGGGACCTATGGTGTCACCAGTCTGACCGCTCTGGGACCTATGGTGCCACCAGTCTGACCGCTCTGGGACCTATGGAGCCACCAGTCTGACCGCTCTGGGACCTATGGTGCCACCAGTCTGACCGCTATGGGACCTATGGTGCCACCAGTCTGACCGCTCTGGGACCTATGGTGCCACCAGTCTGACCGCTCTGGGACCTATGGTGCCACCAGTCTGACCGCTCTGGGACCTATGGTGCCACCAGTCTGACCGCTCTGGGACCTATGGTGCCACCAGTCTGACCGCTCTGGGACCTATGGTGCCACCAGTCTGACCGCTCTGGGACCTATGGTGCCACCAGTCTGACCGCTCTGGGACCTATGGTGTCCCCAGTCTGACCGCTCTGGGACCTATGGTGCCACCAGTCTGACCGCTCTGGGACCTATGGTGCCACCAGTCTGACCGCTCTGGGACCTATGGTGCCACCAGTCTGACCGCTCTGGGACCTATGGTGCCACCAGTCTGACCGCTCTGGGACCTATGGTGCCACCAGTCTCCTTGCAGTTGTCAGTTATCATCGGGTATCTTGAGCTACTTTGATGTGTCAAGTGAGCGAGATGCGCAGTTTTGTGTTTGACTTTGTGAATTTTGAGACGTCTGAGGTTAACTTCACGGAGAAACTTGTTGTTCAAACCTACGATGGAATGCATCTGCTATTGTCCCCTCCTGTTACTCGGTTTTAAAAGGTAATATCCACTACCATCGTCAACTCTGTCCTGATATGAACTGAAGCCAGGTCTCATGTGAACCGCTCATCCACTGGCACATTGAATGTTTCCTCTCCAAGCCCCGTGAGTACCGTTATCAATGTTCTCTCATTACTGTATGTAGAGTCAATCACATTATTACACATCAGTGATTTTACTCCTTGCTTGGACTAACTCATTCTTAGCTCGTTTGTCTAGCTGTGTAGTGTCTTGTGTTATTGTATTTTTGTCTTCACAGTCAAATCCTGTCCTGCACTGGTCAAGCCTCTGAACACCTCAACTCATGCGGTGGCAGGTAGCCTAGTGGTTAGAGTGTTGTACTTTGTAACCGAAAGGTTGCAAGATCGAATCCCCGAGCTGACAAGGTCAAAATCTGTCGTTCTGCCCCTGAACAAGGCAGTTAACCCAATGTTCCTAGGCCGTCATTGAAAATAAGAATTTGTTCTTAACTGACTTGCCTAGTTAAATAAAGGTAAAATAAAAGACAATCAGTATTTACCTGGCTAAAAGAGAAGGAATATGCCTCATACCCTTATTCAGTCACTGCTATGATCCCTTTCCAACACTGTGTAAGTAGCCCTCTACGTGCGTTCCGCGTCTATACTGTGGGTCTCCCATCCTCCTCAATCTTTCAAGTAACCAGCCTGCACTGTTCCCGAAGGCACTGTAACAAGCTTCATATATCTACTGTATCTCCTGGTTTAATTAGCTTCATATACCTACTGTATCACCTGGTTTAATTAGCTTCATATACCTACTGTATCTCCTGGTTTAATTAGCTTCATATACCTACTGTATCTCCTGGTTTAATTAGCTTCATATACCTACTGTATCACCTGGTTTAATTAGCTTCATATACCTACTGTATCTCCTGGTTGAATTAGCTTCATATACCTACTGTATCTCCTGGTTTAATTAGCTTCATATACCTACTGTATCTCCTGGTTTAATTAGCTTCATATACAGTGGGGAGAACAAGTATTTGATACACTGCCGATTTTGCAGGTTTTCCAACTTACAAAGCATGTAGAGGTCTGTAATTTTTATCATAGGTACACTTCAACTGTGAGAGACGGAATCTAAAACAAAAATCCAGAAAATCACATTGTATGATTTTTAAGTAATTAATTTGCATTTTATTGCATGACATAAGTATTTGATACATCAGAAAAGCAGAACTTAATATTTGGTACAGAAACCTTTGTTTGCAATTACAAAGATCATACGTTTCCTGTAGTTATTGGCCAGGTTTGCACACACTGCAGCAGGGATTTTGGCCCACTCCTCCATACAGACCTTCTCCAGATCCTTCAGGTTTCGGGGCTGTCGCTGGGCAATACGGACTTTCAGCTCCCTCCAAAGATTTTCTATTGGGTTCAGGTCTGGAGACTGGCTAGGCCACTCCAGGACCTTGAGATGCTTCTTACGGAGCCACTCCTTAGTTGCCCTGGCTGTGTGTTTCGGGTCGTTGTCATGCTGGAAGATCCAGCCACGACCCATCTTCAATGCTCTTACTGAGGGAAGGAGGTTTTTGGCCAAGATCTCGCGATACATGGCCCCATCCATCCTCCCCTCAATATGGTGCAGTCGTCCTGTCCCCTTTGCAGAAAAGCATCCCCAAAGAATGATGTTTCCACCTCCATGCTTCACGGTTGGGAGGGTGTTCTTGGGGTTGTACTCAACCTTCTTCTTCCTCCAAACACGGCGAGTGGAGTTTAGACCAAAAAGCTCTATTTTTGTCTCATCAGACCACATGACCTTCTCCCATTCTTCCTCTGGATCATCCAGATGGTCATTGGCAAACTTCAGACGGGCCTGGAAATGCGCTGGCTTGAGCAGGGGGACCTTGCATGCGCTGCAGGATTTCAATCCATGACGGTGTAGTGTGTTACTAATGGTTTTCTTTGAGACTGTGGTCCCAGCTCTCTTCAGGTCATTGACCAGGTCCTGCCGTGTAGTTATGGGCTGATCCCTCACCTTTCTCATGATCATTGATGCCCCACGAGGTGAGATCTTGCATGGAGCCCCAGACCGAGGGTGGTTGACCGTCATCTTCAACTTCTTCCATTTTCTAATAATTGCGCCAACAGTTGTTGCCTTCTCACCAAGCTGCTTGCCTATTGTCCTGTAGCCCATCCCAGCCTTGTGCAGGTCTACAATTTTATCCCTGATGTCCTTACACAGCTCTCTGGTCTTGGCCATTGTGGAGAGATTGGAGTCTGTTTGATTGAGTGTGTGTACAGGTGTCTTTTATACAGGTAACAAGTTCAAACAGGTGCAGTTAATACAGGTAATGAGTGGAGAACAGGAGGGCTTCTTAAAGAAAAACTAACAGGTCTGTGAGAGACGGAATTCTTACTGGTTGGTAGGTGATCAAATACTTATGTCATGCAATAAAATGCAAATTAATTACTTAAAAATCATACAATGTGATTTTTTGGATTTTTGTTTTAGATTCCGTCTCTCACAGTTGAAGTGTACCTATGATAAAAATTACAGACCTCTACATGCTTTGTAAGTAGGAAAACCTTCAAAATCGGCAGTGTATCAAATACTTGTTCTCCCCACTGTACCTACTGTATCACCTGGTTTAACTAGCTTCATATACCTACTGTATCTCCTGGTTTAATTAGCTTCACATATCTACTGTATCTCCTGGTTTAATTAGCTTCATATACCTACTGTATCTCCTGGTTTAATTAGCTTCATATACCTACTGTATCTCCTGGTTTAATTAGCTTCATATACCTACTGTATCTCCTGGTTTAATTAGCTTCATATACCTACTGTATCACCTGGTTTAATTAGCTTCATATACCTACTGTATCTCCTGGTTTAATTAGCTTCATATACCTACTGTATCTCCTGGTTTAATTAGCTTCATATACCTACTGTATCACCTGGTTTAATTAGCTTCATATACCTACTGTATCTCCTGGTTTAATTAGCTTCATATACCTACTGTATCTCCTGGTTTAATTAGCTTCATATACCTACTGTATCTCCTGGTTTAATTAGCTTCATATACCTACTGTATCTCCTGGTTTAATTAGCTTCATATACCTACTGTATCTCCTGGTTTAATTAGCTTCATATACCTACTGTATCACCTGGTTTAATTAGCTTCATATACCTACTGTATCTCCTGGTTTAATTAGCTTCATATACCTACTGTATCTCCTGGTTTAATTAGCTTCATATACCTACTGTATCACCTGGTTTAATTAGCTTCATATACCTACTGTATCTCCTGGTTTAATTAGCTTCATATACCTACTGTATCTCCTGGTTTAATTAGCTTCATATACCTACTGTATCACCTGGTTTAATTAGCTTCATATACCTACTGTATCTCCTGGTTTAATTAGCTTCATATACCTACTGTATCTCCTGGTTTAATTAGCTTCATATACCTACTGTATCACCTGGTTTAACTAGCTTCATATACCTACTGTATCTCCTGGTTTAATTAGCTTCACATATCTACTGTATCTCCTGGTTTAATTAGCTTCATATACCTACTGTATCTCCTGGTTTAATTAGCTTCATATACCTACTGTATCTCCTGGTTTAATTAGCTTCATATACCTACTGTATCTCCTGGTTTAATTAGCTTCATATACCTACTGTATCACCTGGTTTAATTAGCTTCATATACCTACTGTATCTCCTGGTTTAATTAGCTTCATATACCTACTGTATCTCCTGGTTTAATTAGCTTCATATACCTACTGTATCACCTGGTTTAATTAGCTTCATATACCTACTGTATCTCCTGGTTTAATTAGCTTCATATACCTACTGTATCTCCTGGTTTAATTAGCTTCATATACCTACTGTATCACCTGGTTTAATTAGCTTCATATACCTACTGTATCTCCTGGTTTAATTAGCTTCACATACCTACTGTATCTCCTGGTTTAATTAGCTTCATATACCTACTGTATCACCTGGTTTAATTAGCTTCATATACCTACTGTATCTCCTGGTTTAATTAGCTTCACATATCTACTGTATCTCCTGGTTTAATTAGCTTCATATACCTACTGTATCACCTGGTTTAACTAGCTTCATATACCTACTGTATCTCCTGGTTTAATTAGCTTCATATACCTACTGTATCTCCTGGTTTAATTAGCTTCATATACCTACTGTATCACCTGGTTTAATTAGCTTCATATACCTACTGTATCTCCTGGTTTAATTAGCTTCATATACCTACTGTATCTCCTGGTTTAATTAGCTTCATATACCTACTGTATCTCCTGGTTTAATTAGCTTCATATACCTACTGTATCACCTGGTTTAACTAGCTTCATATACCTACTGTATCTCCTGGTTTAATTAGCTTCACATATCTACTGTATCTCCTGGTTTAATTAGCTTCATATACCTACTGTATCTCCTGGTTTAATTAGCTTCATATACCTACTGTATCTCCTGGTTTAATTAGCTTCATATACCTACTGTATCTCCTGGTTTAATTAGCTTCATATACCTACTGTATCACCTGGTTTAATTAGCTTCATATACCTACTGTATCTCCTGGTTTAATTAGCTTCATATACCTACTGTATCTCCTGGTTTAATTAGCTTCATATACCTACTGTATCACCTGGTTTAATTAGCTTCATATACCTACTGTATCTCCTGGTTTAATTAGCTTCATATACCTACTGTATCTCCTGGTTTAATTAGCTTCATATACCTACTGTATCACCTGGTTTAATTAGCTTCATATACCTACTGTATCTCCTGGTTTAATTAGCTTCACATACCTACTGTATCTCCTGGTTTAATTAGCTTCACATACCTACTGTATCTCCTGGTTTAATTAGCTTCATATACCTACTGTATCACCTGGTTTAATTAGCTTCATATACCTACTGTATCTCCTGGTTTAATTAGCTTCATATACCTACTGTATCTCCTGGTTTAATTAGCTTCACATATCTACTGTATCTCCTGGTTTAATTAGCTTCATATACCTACTGTATCACCTGGTTTAATTAGCTTCACATACCTACTGTATCTCCTGGTTCTCCGGATCTCAATTCTGTGGGGAATGGCCCTAGCCCTCACCCTCCGATCCAACAGGTCCCAGACATGCTCAATGGGATTGAGATCCGGGCTCTTCTTAAGGCCATGGAAGAACACTGACAATCCTGTCTTGTGGGAAAACACACATAGAACGAACAGTATGGCTGGTGGCATTGTCATGCTGGAGGGTCATGTCAGGATGAGCCTGCAGAAAGGGTACCACATGAGGGAGGAGGATGTCTTCCCTGTAACGCACAGCGTTGAGATTGCCTGCAATGACAACAAGCTCAGTCCGATGATGCTGTGACACACCGCCCCAGACCATGACGGACCCTCCACCTTCAAATCGATCCCGGTCCAGACAGAGTACAGGCCTCGGTGTAACGCTCATTCCTTCGACGATAAACGCGAATCCAACCCTCACCCCTGGTGAGACAAAACCATGACGTCGCCTATGGGTTTGTGCCCATAGGCGACGTTGTTGCAGGGAGTGTCTGGTGAGGACCTGCCTTACAACAGGCCTACAAGCCCTCAGTCCAGCCTCTCTCAGCCTATTGCGGACGGTCTGAGCACTGATGGAGGGATTTGTGCGTTCCTGGTGTAACTCGGGTAGTTGTTGTTGCCATTCTGTACCTGTCCCGCATGTGTGATGTTCGGATGTACCGATCCTGTGCAGGTGTTGTTACACTGCGAGGACGACCAGCTGTCCATCCTGTCTCACTGTAGCGCTGTCTTAGGCGTCTCACAGTATGGACATTGCAATTTATTGCCCTGGCCACATCTGCAGTCCTCATGCCTCCTTGCAGCATGCCTAAGGCACGTTCACGCAGATGAGCAGGGACCCTGTGCATCTTTCTTTTGGTGTTTTTCAGAGTCAGTAGAAAGGCCTCTTTAGTGTCTGTAAGCTGTTAGTGTCTTAATGACCGTTCCACAGGTGCATGTTCATTAATTATTTATGCTTCTGTCACGCCCTGACCATAGTAAGCTGTTTTTACTCTGTCTTGGTTGGGGCGTGATAGTGACTTGGGTGGGTCATCTAGGTGTTTTTGTATTTCTATGGTGGCCTGATATGGTTCCCAATCAGAGGCAGCTGTTTATCGTTGTCTCTGATTGGGGATCATATTTAGATAGCCATTTCCTAATTTGTGTTTGTGGGATCTTGACTATGTGTAGTTGCCTGTCAGCACTATTTTGTTTAGCTTCACGTTTTGTTTGTTATTTTTGTTGGTTTGTTAAGTGTTCATTCATTAAAAGAGAATGTACGGATACCACGCTGCGCCTTGGTCTCATTCTAACGACGGGCGTGACAGGTTCATTGAACAAGCATGGAAACTTCCTTTACAATGAAGATCTGTGAAGTTATTTGAATTTATACGAATTATCTTTGAAAAACAGGGTCCTGAAAAAGGAAAGTTTCTGTTTTTGAGGATAATACATGATGATAATACATGATAGAGAGACAATACATGATGATAATACATGATGATAGAGAGATAATACATGATGATAATACATTATAGAGAGATAATACATGAAAGAGAGATAATACATGATGATAATACATGATAGAGAGACAATACATGAGGATAATACATGATGATAATGCATGATGATAGAGATATAATACATGATGATAATACATGATGATAGAGAGATAATACATGATGATAATACATGATGATAACACAAGATGATAGCGAGATAATACATGTTGATAATACATGATAATACATAACGATAATACATGGTGATAATATTTGATGATAGGGAGATAATACAGTATTATAACACTTGATGATAGAGAGATAATACATGATGATAATAAATTATGATAATACATGATGATGATAATACTTGGTGATAATAAATGATGATGATAAAACATGATGATAATAAATGATGATAATACATGATGATGTTACATGATGATAATACATGATGATAATAAATGATGATGATACATGATGATAATACATGATGATAATACTTGATGATAGAGAGATAATACATCAGAATAATACATCAGGATAATACATTATGATAATACGTGATGATAGAGAGATGATACATGATGATAATCCATGATGATAATACATGAAAGTAAATTATGATAATACATGATGATAATACATGATGAAAGAGAGATAATACATGATGATAATACATTATGATAATACATTACGATAAAACATGATGATAATACTTGATGATAGAGAGATAATACATAATGATAATACATGATGATAGAGAGATTGTATAGTATGATAATACGTGATGATAATACATAATGATAATACTTGATGATAGAGAGATAATACATGATGATAATACATGATGATAATACATGATAATAATACATGATGATAATAATACATGATAATACATGATGATAATACATGATGATAATACATGATGATAGTAATACATGATGATAATACATGATGATAATACATGATGATAGTACATGATGATAATACATGATGATAATACATGGTGATAATACATGATGATAATACATGATGATAATACATGATGATAATATATGATGATAGAGAGATAATACATGATGATAATACGTGATGATAATACGTGATGATAATACATGATGATAGTACATGATGATAATACATGATGATAATACATGATGATAATACATGATGATAATACATGATGATAATACATGATGATAATACATGATGATAGAGAGATAATACATGATGATAGTACATGATGATAATACATGATGATAATGCATGATGATAGAGAGATAATACATGCTGGTAGTACATGATGATAATACATGATGGTAATACATGATGATAGTACATGATGATAGTACATGATGATAATACATGATGATAATACATGATGATAGAGAGATAATACATGATGATAATACGTGATGATAATACGTGATGATAATACGTGATGATAATACGTGATGATAATACATGATGATAATACATGATGATAGTACATGATGATAATACATGATGATAATACATGATGATAATACGTGATGATAATACCTGATGATAATACATGATGATAATACATGATGATAATACATGATGATAATACATGCTGATAGTACATGATGATAATACGTGATGATAATACATGATGATAATACATGATGATAATACATGATGATAATACATGATGATAGTACATGATGATAATACATGATGATAATACGTGATGATAATACATGATGATAATACGTGATGATAATACACGATGATAATACATGATGATAATACATGATAGAGAGACAATACATGATGATAATACATGATGATAGAGAGATAATACATGATGATAATACATTATAGAGAGATAATACATGAAAGAGAGATAATACATGATGATAATACATGATAGAGAGACAATACATGAGGATAATACATGATGATAATGCATGATGATAGAGATATAATACATGATGATAATACATGATGATAGAGAGATAATACATGATGATAATACATGATGATAACACAAGATGATAGCGAGATAATACATGTTGATAATACATGATAATACATAACGATAATACATGGTGATAATACTTGATGATAGGGAGATAATACAGTATTATAACACTTGATGATAGAGAGATAATACATGATGATAATAAATTATGATAATACATGATGATGATAATACTTGGTGATAATAAATGATGATGATAAAACATGATGATAATAAATGATGATAATACATGAGGATGTTACATGATGATAATACATGATGATAATAAATGATGATGATACATGATGATAATACATGATGATAATACTTGATGATAGAGAGATAATACATCAGAATAATACATCAGGATAATACATTATGATAATACGTGATGATAGAGAGATGATACATGATGATAATCCATGATGATAATACATGAAAGTAAATTATGATAATACATGATGATAATACATGATGAAAGAGAGATAATACATGATGATAATACATTATGATAATACATTACGATAAAACATGATGATAATACTTGATGATAGAGAGATAATACATAATGATAATACATGATGATAGAGAGATTGTATAGTATGATAATACGTGATGATAATACATAATGATAATACTTGATGATAGAGAGATAATACATGATGATAATACATGATGATAATACATGATAATAATACATGATGATAATAATACATGATAATACATGATGATAATACATGATGATAATACATGATGATAGTAATACATGATGATAATACATGATGATAGTACATGATGATAATACATGATGATAATACATGGTGATAATACATGATGATAATACATGATGATAATACATGATGATAATATATGATGATAGAGAGATAATACATGATGATAATACGTGATGATAATACGTGATGATAATACATGATGATAGTACATGATGATAATACATGATGATAATACATGATGATAATACATGATGATAATACATGATGATAATACATGATGATAGAGAGATAATACATGATGATAGTACATGATGATAATACATGATGATAATGCATGATGATAGAGAGATAATACATGCTGGTAGTACATGATGATAATACATGATGATAATACATGATGATAGTACATGATGATAGTACATGATGATAATACATGATGATAATACATGATGATAGAGAGATAATACATGATGATAATACGTGATGATAATACGTGATGATAATACGTGATGATAATACGTGATGATAATACATGATGATAATACATGATGATAGTACATGATGATAATACATGATGATAATACATGATGATAATACATGATGATAATACGTGATGATAATACCTGATGATAATACATGATGATAATACATGATGATAATACATGATGATAATACATGCTGATAGTACATGATGATAATACGTGATGATAATACATGATGATAATACATGATGATAATACATGATGATAATACATGATGATAGTACATGATGATAATACATGATGATAATACGTGATGATAATACATGATGATAATACGTGATGATAATACACGATGATAGTACATGATGATAATACATGGTGATAATACATGATGATAATACATGATGATAGTACATGATGATAATACATGATGATAGTACATGATGATAATACATGGTGATAATACATGATGATAATACATGGTGATAATACATGATGATAATACATGATGATAATACATGATGATAATACATGATGATAGAGAGATAATACATGATGATAGTACATGATGATAATACATGATGATAATACATGATGGTAGAGAGATAATACATGCTGGTAGTACATGATGATAATACATGATGATAATACATGATGATAGAGAGATAATACATGATGATAATACATGATGATAATACGTGATGATAATACGTGATGATAGAGAGATGATAATACATGATGATAATATATGGTGATAATACATGATGATAATACATGATGATAGTACATGATGATAATACATGATGATAATACATGATGATAATACATGATGGTAATACATGATGATAGTACGTGATGATAATACGTGATGATAATACATGATGATAATATATGGTGATAATACATGATGATAATACATGATGATAGTACATGATGATAGTACATGATGATAATACATGGTGATAATACATGATGATAATACATGGTGATAATACATGATGATAATACATGATGATAATACATGATGATAGAGAGATAATACATGATGATAGTACATGATGATAATACATGATGATAGAGAGATAATACATGCTGGTAGTACATGATGATAATACATGATGATAATACATGATGATAGAGAGATAATACATGGTGATAATACGTGATGATAATACGTGATGATAATACGTGATGATAATACGTGATGATAATACATGATGATAATACATGATGATAGTACATGATGATAATACATGATGATAATACGTGATGATAATACGTGATGATAATACGTGATGATAATACGTGATGATAATATATGCTGATAGTACATGATGATAATACATGATGATAATACATGATGATAATACGTGATGATAATACATGATGATAATACGTGATGATAATACGTGACGATAATACATGATGATAATACATGATGATAGTACATGATGATAATACATGATGATAATACGTGATGATAATACATGATGATAATACATGATGATAATACATGGTGATAATACATGATGATAGTACATGACAGAAGATATGTCATCATATAGATGTTTTTTGTCTCTCTGC
>NC_092109.1:43098436-43100936 GCF_045679555.1 Salvelinus alpinus
GGGTTATCAGTCCAACCCTCTTCCTGGAGATCTACTGTCCTGTAGGTTTACAGTCCCAACCCTCTTCCTGGAGATCTACTGTCCTGTGGGTTATCAGTCCAACCCTCTTCCTGGAGATCTACTGTCCTGTAGGTTTACAGTCCCAACCCTCTTCCTGGAGATCTACTGTCCTGTGGGTTATCAGTCCAACCCTCTTCCTGGAGATCTACTGTCCTGTAGGTTTACAGTCCCAACCCTCTTCCTGGAGATCTACTGTCCTGTAGGTTTACAGTCCAACCCTCTTCCTGGAGATCTACTGTCCTGTAGGTTTACAGTCCCAACCCTCTTCCTGGAGATCTACTGTCCTGTGGGTTTACAGTCCAACCCTCTTCCTGGAGATCTACTGTCCTGTAGGTTTACAGTCCAATCCTCTTCCTGGAGATCTACTGTCCTGTGGGTTATCAGTCCAACCCTCTTCCTGGAGATCTACTGTCCTGTAGGTTTACAGTCCCAACCCTCTTCCTGGAGATCTACTGTCCTGTGGGTTTACAGTCCAACCCTCTTCCTGGAGATCTACTGTCCTGTAGGTTTACAGTCCAGCCCTCTTCCTGGAGATCTACTGTCCTGTAGGTTTACAGTCCCAACCCTCTTCCTGGAGATCTACTGTCCTGTAGGTTTACAGTCCAGCCCTCTTCCTGGAGATCTACTGTCCTGTAGGTTTACAGCCCAACCCTCTTCCTGGAGATCTACCGTCCTGTAGGTTCAGAATGAGAGCCTACATTTTACGTTTTAACCCTATCCAAAACCTTAACCCTTTTAAATTTCACGTTTCGAGCAACTTTGGAATTTGACGTTTGGAGGAACTTGGATAAACGTCTAATTCTGCAGTGAGACTGTGAGGCCTAGTTGGACTTCCAACATCAGCTGCACTTCCTAACCAAAATTACAATTTTAGAGACACATATTTCCCTCAGATTACACAGACCCACATAGAATTCAAAAGCAAATAACATGTTGATAAACTCCCTTATCTATTAGGTGAAATAACATAGTGTGACATTACAGAATATATTTTTTTAACCTGTTGCCAGAGCAACCAATGGAGCACAAACAAAATACCAGCTATATTTTTCTGTTTATTTATTTTCCCTTCAACTATTCGCACATTGTTATAACACTATAAAAATAATATAACATTTGAAATGTCTCTCTTTTCTTTTTGAAACTCTTATGAGTGTAACGTTTAGTGTTCATTTTTGTTTATTTCACTTGCTTTGACATTGTAAACTTACAGTACAAGTCAAAAGTTTGGACACACCTACTCATTCAAGGGTTTTTCTTAAATGTTTCTTCAAAGTAGCCACCCTTTGCCTTGATGACAGTTTTGCACATTCTTGCACAATGTAGAAAATAGTACAAAATACAGAAGAACCCTGGAATGAGTAGGTGTGTCCAAACTTTTGACCGGTACTGTATGTGACTGCCCGTCTCGATTTGGTTCTTATGTAGCAATATTTTTAAATGGTATTTTTAACATTGGATAAAAGTACACTCAAAGCTACAAAATAGTACATCATACACTGCAGTTGAGGAACAATGCAAAAGTCAAGTTGATAAACTTGTAACCCCACTTTTGAGAAAATGGCCTTTGAATGTTTTGGTACACCTACTGGAGAGCTTTTCTTTGTCTACACCCGTTCAGTATCGTTCACACCCTCTTAAGCCTTAGCCCCACCCATCTCTTTAAGGGTTCACATGAGGTCATGTGCAACATGAAACAGAGTGAGTACGGTAGTGTAGTAAACAGAGTGAGTACGGTAGTGTAGTAAACAGAGTGAGTACGGTAGTGTAGTAAACAGAGTGAGTGCGGTAGTGTAGTAAACAGAGTGAGTATGGTAGTGTAGTAAACAGAGTGAGTAGTGTAGTAAACAGAGTGAGTACGGTAGTGTAGTAAACAGAGTGAGTACGGTAGTGTAGTAAACAGAGTGAGTACAGTAGTGTAGTAAACAGAGTGAGTACGGTAGTGTAGTAAACAGAGTGAGTACGGTAGTGTAGTAAACAGAGTGAGTACGGTAGTGTAGTAAACAGAGTGAGTACGGTAGTGTAGTAAACAGAGTGAGTACGGTAGTGTACTAAACAGAGTGAGTACGGTAGTGTAGTAAACAGAGTGAGTACGGTAGTGTAGTAAACAGAGTGAGTACGGTAGTGTAGTAAACAGAGTGAGTACGGTAGTGTAGTAAACAGAGTGAGTACGGTAGTGTACCAAACAGAGTGAGTACGATAGTGTAGTAAACAGAGTGAGCAGTGTAGTAAACAGAGTGAGTACGGTAGTGTAGTAAACAGAGTGAGTAGTGTAGTAAACAGAGTGAGTACGGTAGTGTAGTAAACAGAGTGAGTATGGTAGTGTAGTAAACAGAGTGAGTACGGTAGTGTAGTAAACAGAGTGAGTACGGTAGTGTAGTAAACAGAGTGAGTACGGTAGTGTAGTAAATAGAGTGAGTAGTGTAGTAAACAGAGTGAG
>NC_092109.1:43105936-43113436 GCF_045679555.1 Salvelinus alpinus
TCAGGATAGATAATAATAAGGTATTTGAGGTAGATATGTCCATGAAGGCAGGGTAAAGTGACTAGACATCAGGATAGATAATAATAAGGTATTTGAAGTAGATATGTCCATGAAGGCAGGATAAAGTGACTAGGCATCAGGATAGATAATAATAAGGTATTTGAAGTAGATATGTCCATGAAGGCAGGGTAAAGTGACTAGGCATCAGGATAGATAATAATAAGGTATTTGAGGTAGATATGTACATGAAGGCAGGGTAAAGTGACTAGGCATCAGGATAGATAATAATAAGGTATTGGAGGTAGATATGTACATGAAGGCAGGGTAAAGTGACTAGGCATCAGGATAGATAATAATAAGGTATTTGAGGTAGATATGTACATGAAGGCAGGGTAAAGTGAATAGACATCAGGATAGATAATAATAAGGTATTTGAGGTAGATATGTACATGAAGGCAGGGTAAAGTGACTAGGCATCAGGATAGATAATAATAAGGTATTTGAGGTAGATATGTACATGAAGGCAGGGTAAAGTGACTAGGCATCAGGATAGATAATAATAAGGTATTGGAGGTAGATATGTACATGAAGGCAGGGTAAAGTGACTAGGCATCAGGATAGATAATAATAAGGTATTGGAGGTAGATATGTCCATGATGATAATAGTAAGAATAAAATAAAGAACAGAGTAGCAGCAGGAAATGATGAGTGTAAAAGTATAACCATCTGACTGTTCTAGAATGTTCCTCAGTGTTCTAGAATGCTCCCCAATCACACTGTTGTAGAATGTTCCTAAGACTCTTCTAGAAACCTTCCTCAATAACTGTTCTAGAATGTTCATCAATCACACTGTTGTAGAATGTTCCTAAGACTCTTCTAGAAACGTTCTTCAATAGGATTCAGGATAGATACAAGTTATGATGCAGCCAGTCAAGATGTTCTCAGTGGTGCAGCTATAGAACATTTTGAGGATCCGAGGGCCAAATATTTTCAGACTCCTGCGGGGGAAGAGGACCATGATAATAAGTCCTTAGTTATGTGGACGCCAAGGAAGTTGAAGCTCTCTCTACAACAGCCCCGTCGATGTGGATGGGGTCGTGCTCTTCCCTCTTTCTCCTGTAGTCCACGACCAGCTCCTTGGTCTTGCTGATGTTGATAATAAACAGCAATTTGCAGCAGTGTACAAAAGGGAGGGGGGGTCAATGTCAATGTAAATTGTCCGGTGGCGATTTTATTAATTGTTCAGCAGTCTTATGCCTTGGGGGTAGAAGCTGTTAAGGAGCCTTTTGGTCCTAGACTTGGCACTCCGGGTACCGCTTGCCGTGCGGGAGCAGAGAAAACAGTCTATAACTCGGTTGACTGGAGTTTGACAATTTTATGGGCTTTCCTCTGACACCGCCTAATATATATGTCCTGGATGGCAGGAAGCTTGGCCCCAGTGATGTACTGGGCCGTTCGCACGACCCTCTGTAGCACCTTACGGTCGGAGGCTGAGTAGTTGCCATACCAAGTGATGATGCAGCCGGGTCAGGATGCTCTCGATGGTGCAGCTGTAGAACCTTTTGAGGATCTGAGGACCCATGCCAAATCTTTTCAGTCTCATGAGGGGGGAAATGTTTTGTTGTGCCCTATTCACGACTGTCTTGGTGTGCTTGGACCATGATAGTTCTTTGGTGATGTGGACACCAATGAACTTGAAACTCTTGTCCCGCTCCACTACAGTCCCATCGATGTTAGTAGGGGCTGGTTCGGCCTGCCTTTTCCTGTAGTCCATGATCAGCTCCTTTGTCTTGCTCACATTGAGAGAGAGGTTGTTATCCTGGCACCACACTGCCAGTTCTCTGACCTCCTTCTAATAGGCCGTCTCATCGTTGTCGGTGATCAGGCCTACCACTGTTGTGTCGTCAGCAAACTTTATGATGATGTTGGAGTCGTGCTTGGCCATGCCGTCGTGGGTTAACAGGGAGTACAGGAGTAGACTAAGCAAGCATCTCTGATGGGTTCCCCTGTGTTGGGGGTCAGAATGGCTTAGGTATTGTTGCCTACCCTCACCATCTGGTGTCGGCCAGTCAGGAATTCCAGGATCCAGTTGCAAAGGGAGGTGTTTAGTCCCAGGGTCTCGAGCTTGGTGATGAGCTTGGAGGGGACTATGGTGTTGAATACTAAGCTACAGTTCTACGAACAGCATTCTCACATAGTTATTTCTCCTCTTGTCCAGGTGGGAGAGGGTGGTGTGAAGTGCAATTGAGATTCCGTCATCTGTGGATCTGTTGGGGTGGTATGTGAATTGGAGTGGATCCAGGGTGTCTGGGTTGATGGTGCTGATGTGTGTCATGAGAAGCCTTTGAAGGCATTTCATAATTACAGATGTGAGTGCTACAGGGTGATAGTCATTTAGGCAGGTTACCTTGGATTTCTTGGGAACAGAGACAATGGTGGTCAGTTTGAAACATGTTGGGATTACAGACTGGGACAAGGAGAGATTGAAAATGTCAGTGAAGACACATGCCAAAATGGTCTGCGAATGCTCTGAGAACATGCCCTGGTATTCCGTCTGGCCCAGCGGCCTTGCGAGTGTTTACTCAGATCAGCCATGGGGAGCGAGATCACACAGTCATCCAGAACAACATAGGCTTTTATGCAGGACAAGGTGTTGTTTTCCTCCACACGTGAGTGTAAAAGGCATTTAGTTCATTTGAGAATTCTGCATCACTGGGCATTTCACGGCTGGGTTTCCTTTTTGTAATCCGTTATCGTCTGCAAGCCCTGCAACACGGGACGAGCGTCGGAGCTGATGTAATTTGATTCCTCCTATATTGTCCTTTTGATGTCTCTTCAGAGGTCGTAGCGGGCTTTCTTGTATGAGTTCATGTCCGTGTCCCGTTCCTTGTAAACGGTAGCTCAAGCCTTTAGCCCAGCGTGGATATTGCCTGTTATCCAGAGTTTTTGGTTTGGATACGTTCGTATAGTCACTGTGGGGATGACATCATCTATTTACTTATTGATGAAGCTCGTGACCGATGTGGTAAATACTTGTAGCCTAGAGCAGCGTTTCCCAAACTAGGTCCCGGGGACCTTAAGGAGTGCCAACTTTTAGCTCCCTCCAGTAACCACGAGCACAAACGTTCCTTGATTTTAACTGCCGGCTTTATTCTGTAGATTTAGTCAGAATTATCACCATCTATAAAGTACTATAAAGTAAATGAAAATACAGTTAATAAGCACACTCTTACAACCTCCTTATCTTACGAGTGATTTATTAGCTTGGTATAACTCTGAAGTGCATAAACAGTTTTGTCGGCGCTATAACAGTATCAGATTAAACACGAATAAAAGAAAAATACCTCATTGGCTGCTTATTACAGAAGGGAGGAAATCAAACTTCACACTTATTATTCCTGGCATGAATTCACACTTCATTCTTAATTATTATAACGTTACCATCCTAACATACACTTTTCAACCTTTACGAACTACATCCGATGACATGAAAACTTAGCTAACACAGCGCGGGATTGCCTTGTGTGTCGCTACAATAAGGATCCCCGTTACAACAGTTATTAGCTACGTAGTTCCGCTTGTCTTATCATTCCCCCCGCGCAGCGAACACGTAAACAAAAAAACACAAAACAACGACATAACCTGTAAGTCTAACTGTCAGTTACAAGCAGCGTTTCCCAAACTAGGTCCCGGGGACCTTAACGAGGGCACACTTTGTTTTTTTGTCTTTAGTACCACACAGCTGATTCAAATAATCAACTCATCCTCAAGCTTTGATTATTTGAATCAGCTGTATAATGCTAGGGCAAAAACTAAAATGTGTACGCCTTTGGGTCCCCGGGACCTAGTTTGGGAAGCGCTGCCCTAGATGCACCAATTGCTCCAATTTTAAAGTGTTAGGTGGATCATTAAGGTGCAAGGAAATGAAGTGCTGATTTACCTAGCTCTCTGGAAACCAACGGAGGCTCCAGAGGTAACCAACCCTGTGAACGGGTTTGACAACTTGTTATTTTAAATCTTAACGGTGATGTTAGGTAAGTCGGAAGTTTGTGGAGCAGGTTTTTGTAAACAAAAAAGAGCTTAATGATGTGATCTACATGACTTCAAAGAGGTCCAGCCAACCTTTTGGTAAAGATTACAGTGATGAGTAATTAAACTGTCTCCTGTGATAAAACAAAGGGAGCTATAAAAAAACGGCATCCAGGGGTTTAAGAGTCAGCTGCACTTTGAGATATAGTATCGCCATAACAACAGGTAGAAAGATTGATAAAGAGTATCGCCATAACAACATGTAGAAAGGTTGATAAACAGTATCACCATAACAACAGGTAGAAAGGTTGACTGCTCAATCTGCTTCCTGTTGACTAGAGAGAGACAAGATCTGTTTCCTGTTGACTAGAGAGAGACAAGATCTGTTTCCTGTTGACTAGAGAGAGACAAGATCTGTTTCCTGTTGACTAGAGAGACAAGATCTGTTTCCTGTTGACTAGAGAGAGACAAGATCTGTTTCCTGTTGACTAGAGAGAGACAAGATCTGTTTCCTGTTGACTAGAGAGAGACAAGATCTGTTGTTTCTGTAAAAGAAAAAAGCCCACTTTAAATCTTAGTTTCTTAACAAGCTCAGTCATATGTTTTTTTAAACAACAAATCATTGTCAATCCAAGTACCAAAGTATTTGTATCCAGGGACTCGTTTGATTCTAGAACCATCTGATGAGTGAAGATGTAATCCGTCTGAGACAATCTTACCAGAACTTAAAAACAACATGTATGTGGTTTTGTCCGTATTAATCACCTATGATGAACAGGCGTCAGAGTGTGGCGTGGAGGCACACGAGCTGAATTTCCATACTTTCTGAATATTTCCTGATACCAATGAATAGGCCTCAGAGCTCAGACCTGTCAACTTATTCAATAAAACAGCATGATCAACAAGCTTTCGACAGGTCCGCAAACAAAGCAGCACATTTCATTTTAGTGTCTAAAACATGGACAACATCATTAACAACTAAAGTGGTCGCTGTAATACTGCTATGCCCAGGACTAAACCCTGATTGGTGCCCAGGACTAAACCCTGATTGGTGCCCAGGACTAAACCCTGATTGGTGCCCAGGACTAAACCCTGATTGGTGCCCAGGACTAAACCCTGATTGGTGCCCAGGACTAAACCCTGATTGGTGCCCAGGACTAAACCCTGATTGGTGCCCAGGACTAAACCCTGATTGGTGCCCAGGACTAAACCCTGATTGGTGCCCAGGACTAAACCCTGATTGGTGCCCAGGACTAAACCCTGATTGGTGCCCAGGACTAAACCCTGATTGGTGCCCAGGACTAAACCCTGATTGGTGCCCAGGACTAAACCCTGATTGGTGCCCAGGACTAAACCCTGATTGGTGCCCAGGACTAAACCCTGATTGGTGCCCAGGCCTAAACCCTGATTGGTGCCCAGGCCTAAACCCTGATTGGTGCCCAGGACTAAACCCTGATTGGTGCCCAGGACTAAACCCTGATTGGTGCCCAGGACTAAACCCTGATTGGTGCCCAGGCCTAAACCCTGATTGGTGCCCAGGACTAAACCCTGATTGGTGCCCAGGACTAAACCCTGATTGGTGCCCAGGCCTAAACCCTGATTGGTGCCCAGGCCTAAACCCTGATTGGTGCCCAGGACTAAACCCTGATTGGTGCCCAGGACTAAACCCTGATTGGTGCCCAGGACTAAACCCTGATTGGTGCCCAGGACTAAACCCTGATTGGTGCCCAGGACTAAACCCTGATTGGTGCCCAGGACTAAACCCTGATTGGTGCCCAGGACTAAACCCTGATTGGTGCCCAGGACTAAACCCTGATTGGTGCCCAGGACTAAACCCTGATTGGTGCCCAGGCCTAAACCCTGATTGGTGCCCAGGCCTAAACCCTGATTGGTGCCCAGGCCTAAACCCTGATTGGTGCCCAGGACTAAACCCTGATTGGTGCCCAGGACTAAACCCTGATTGGTGCCCAGGACTAAACCCTGATTGGTGCCCAGGACTAAACCCTGATTGGTGCCCAGGACTAAACCCTGATTGGTGCCCAGGACTAAACCCTGATTGGTGCCCAGGACTAAACCCTGATTGGTGCCCAGGCCTAAACCCTGATTGGTGCCCAGGCCTAAACCCTGATTGGTGCCCAGGCCTAAACCCTGATTGGTGCCCAGGACTAAACCCTGATTGGTGCCCAGGACTAAACCCTGATTGGTGCCCAGGACTAAACCCTGATTGGTGCCCAGGCCTAAACCCTGATTGGTGCCCAGGCCTAAACCCTGATTGGTGCCCAGGACTAAACCCTGATTGGTGCCCAGGACTAAACCCTGATTGGTGCCCAGGACTAAACCCTGATTGGTGCCCAGGCCTAAACCCTGATTGGTGCCCAGGACTAAACCCTGATTGGTGCCCAGGACTAAACCCTGATTGGTGCCCAGGACTAAACCCTGATTGGTGCCCAGGCCTAAACCCTGATTGGTGCCCAGGACTAAACCCTGATTGGTGCCCAGGCCTAAACCCTGATTGGTGCCCAGGCCTAAACCCTGATTGGTGCCCAGGCCTAAACCCTGATTGGTGCCCAGGCCTAAACCCTGATTGGTGCCCAGGCCTAAACCCTGATTGGTGCCCAGGCCTAAACCCTGATTGGTGCCCAGGCCTAAACCCTGATTGGTGCCCAGGCCTAAACCCTGATTGGTGCCCAGGCCTAAACCCTGATTGGTGCCCAGGCCTAAACCCTGATTGGTGCCCAGGCCTAAACCCTGATTGGTTTACATAGAAAATACATGTCTCTGATTTTTTTTCAAGAGCAAAGTTGTACATTTTACCAAGGATTCTAGAATCTTAGCTCGACCAGGAAGTCTTGAAAACAGGGCGGTAGTAATTATAATCTCTACTGTCCCCGTCCTTATGGAGCAGCAGCACAACAGATGATTTCCATACTTTTTGGAATATTTCCTGATAACAATATTAAAAACAAAATGTGGGTTACTGAGCCAACAGTGATTGGCTCTGCACACTTAAGCAGACGTGGGATCCAATTGGTCGGCCCCCTGTGGAGTTATTCATGTCTATTTGCTAACAAAGCGTCAAGGACTTATTATTTTCTGTAAATAGTCTAAAAGAAAAGCTTTGACTATAATTTCTCTGATCATTTAGCAAGTTTCCTCCTACCAGCATCCAACCCAATATCATTGTGAATAGACTTAGAAGTTCTTTCAAAGAGATATAAAATGGTGATTAGATGCATAAATTCCAGCCATTCCAGCCATTCCATTCATTCCATTCATTCCATTCCAGCCATTCCATTCATTCCATTCATTCCATTCCAGCCTTTCCAATGAGCCCATCCCCCATATAGCTCCTCCCACCAGCTTCCGCTGATCCACAATAGTATTGAAGACATCTGCAAAAAGTCTGAAAGCTGAACCAGGTTCAGGGATTAGCTGAGATTACAATCAAGGTCACTAAACTAAAGATTGTGT